>NC_051161.1:67991795-68291795 GCF_013339745.2 Dermacentor silvarum
GCCACGCGACCCGTATCACCCACAGACAAATGGTCTCGTCGAGCGCACTAACAGAACTTTGACCAACATGCTTTCGATGTACGTGGATTCCAGGCACAAAAATTGGGATGACATCTTGCCTTTTATCACATACGCCTACAACACCGCAAAGCATGAAACTACAGGCTACAGTCCTTTCTATCTTCTTTATGTTAGACCACCCCGCAACTTCCTTGACACCATTCTACCTTTTACTCCTCATGGGGACTCTTCTATTGCCCAGACTCTCTGCCGCGCTGAGGAAGCACGCCGCATAGCTCAACTCCGTACGTTGGCATCCCAGGACCACTCCAAGATCCGCTACGATTCAAGACATAAGAATGTGTCATACGACAAAGGGGACATTGTATGGCTTTGGACACCACTTCGCAAGCGCGGACTGTGCCAGAAGTTTCTGGCTCGTTACACCGGGCCTTTCGTCATCACCGATCGCCTAAGTGATGTAACCTACTCGATTGCTCGGCTCGTGTCCAATGGCTACCGGTCTAAGAAGACGCAGCTTGTTCACGTCGCTCGCCTGAAACGCTGTCATCCACGTGACTCCGAGTGGACGTAACAGTTACTCGCCCAGCGGGCTTCGTCTGTGAAGGGAGGAGTGTTACGCAAAAGCTACGGCAAGGACGGAGGAAGAGGAGAACGAAGTGCGCTTGTCTTGGTAGCGGCTCGGTGTCGGCGTGGCCCCTTATCATCAATTCATCTGTAAAATAAACGCACCCCATCGTAACAATATGTATCCTTGTTGTATTTATGCTGAAATTAATTTGACTTTGAAAAGCCTCAGCCAATGAGCAACTACACATGTCGTGTACGTTCTGCAGAAGTGCGGTGTCACCAGGTAAACGCATAAGCATGGCGTTTCTGAAATTTACAACGTCGAACACCTCCCACTCCAGGCAACTTTGAGCCAGCTGGCTTCCAGGCCATTCTCTCTCCCCCCGCCACCAGAAAGTACTGGGTCCGTGGTCACATGCATAGCTCCCACAAGCAACTATTGGCACACTATGGTGCAATTCTTGGAAACGTACTGGCCTAAGGGACCGCTTGTATAGTCTTCGTGTACATATGCCGTCGCATTCATGGTCGCACTGTTTACAGGTCGCTAACGGTATGTTATCGCTTTAAAAAAAAGATAGATGTTACAGTGCTAAATTAGCAGTCAAGGCAGGTGTCGACACGTGTGTCGCCTTCATCACTGGATAATATAGCATCCCGAATCTGGGCCAGGAGCGTGCATGCTTAGTCCGCAGTGTGTCCGCAAAAGACGTTTTCCGAGCCAACTCAAGAAGTAAGTGAACCGCTGCCTCTGTGTACTAAAATACGTGATGGCACATTCGAAGCAGCCGAAACGACATCACAGCCATTGTTTGGACGCCAACGACAAGAGCCAAATTAAGTTCTTAAAAAAAAAAAAAAAAAAAACGCCGTCCCGTCACACTTGTTTGCTCTACCGCATTTCGAGGGCTTTCCAGCTTCCGCCTGCACTGAGATGGCACGCACTGCAACATTGCTTTTATTCCAGACACGTCTTATTCCCGAGCGTAAAGCTGGGTGCGGAGTCTAAACTGCGCTACGAGAAGGAGCTGCATCGTTACGGCGTTCCTCTGCGGCGGTGCCAGTTTACGTGTCGTAAACGCCGAGTGTAAGCTGACTGCAACGCGGCGCTGGACTCTCACTCGTGGCGTCGAAGTGCTGCTACTGTTTGCACTGAACTCAGTTATCCAAATTTCCGTATTGCAGTCCTTTACTCCGGACTCACCGGATTTATTGCTCGGTCACTGTGGCTGTCCGCTTGCTGAACACGAGCCTCTGGGTGCGATTCCCGACTCAAGGCGGCCGCATTGTGGCGTGGTCGCAGTGTGAAAACTCTCGTATAATTTTTTAAGGCTGCACGTTATAAGAAGTGTAATCGTCGTCGTCGTCATCATCATCATCATTAACATCATCATCATCATCATCATCATCAGCAGCAGCAGCAGCAGCAGCAGCCGCCTATTTTTGTATCCACTGCAGGGAAAAGGCCTCTCCCAGCGATTTCCACTTAGCCCTGTCTTGGCACACCTGGGAGACTCCGTAATAATTTTTACCATTTTGGGTTCTTTAACGTGCAACTAATGCATGGTAAATGGGCGCTTTGAGCGTTTTTTACGCGGGATTAGCAGTGCGACGCCAAAGCCATTACGCAACCAGGGCGGGTGCCTATAGCCCGATTGAGGAAAGACAGCTGAGGACATGCTCTTGCGACGATGAGCGAGAATGTGTTATGTGGTGCTCTATTTATATGAACTGCTGTCCCGCTCACCTGCCTCTACCTGTGTCCATTTCGATTTCTCTGTATTCTATAGTCTCATCCCGTCGACAAGAGTTGCGTACGGCGCTGTTGGCAATTCCAATGAGGAATAAATACGCTTATTTAGAGAAGTTGCAAAAATATACCAACAAGCTAAATTTTCAACCCTTCTGCAATGAAGAGGCGTTCCTCAAAGCGACTCCCATAGGCGGCACAATGAAGTTGCTTGACGTGAGTGAACTTTCATCTGCGAACGTGCACAATTAATCTCCTTCTTCTTATTATCTCCTCCTTCCATCTTTCTTGCCCCCTTTCCCCTTCCCCACATGTAGGGTAGCCAACCGGGCGAAACCTTGGTTAACAACGCTGTCTTTCCTTTTTGCTTCTCTCTCTCTCTCACTGTATATACCTCCTGTGCCGGTTTCCACGAGAGTCAACTGATGCGAGAAAACTACGTATACGGACGCATTTCGTGCCGCGTAGTACGGAACACTGACCATTGTGGGTGAGGTATACGCGTCTTATCAGGAGGACTGGTGACGGGATGCGCTGCGATTCTAATTCGAGCTGAGCCTAAGCAGACCAAACGTATATCCGCATACACCAAATTGAAAATGTGGATGTCTAGCTATGGGGTTGCTGTTTCCCGTTGTGCTTGAAGATTTGTAAAACTTAAGATTGTGAAAACTTAAAAAACCGGTACCTAAACGGAGCACGGTAGCAAAGCAGCGATAGCTATAACGATGAGTGAGACTGTATAGTGTGAAACCTGACGTCGTGCCGATGTTTTGCGTGTGCCTCTGTGCGAGTGTGTGCATACTGGAGGGCGTGTGTGTGTGGCTTATTAATTCGCCAACTTGATTGGTTGATTGATTGATTGATCGATTCATTCATTCATTCATTCATTCATTCATTCATTCATTCATTCATTCATTGTCTTACAACTTATTGTCTTAAGACAACGCCAGGGCTGTTGATAGATAGTGTCAAGGGTCTGAAGATTATTTTACCTATAGAGCTTTCCTAAACGGGCACTAAAGTAGTAAAGCTGGATTAGAAAATTACTCCTCTACAAAAGCACATCAACCACTATAGTATACAGCCATTAGAGGCGGCAGATCAGGAAATAATGTGACGCGATAAATTTTAACAGCGTCTAATCGGGTCCAGTTATTGTCTTATCGGTAAATATAGGACTACACTGCATTCCGAAGGAACCAAGAACCTAATACCTAGAAAGTTTAAAAAAATAGTCTTGCGTCCAGACGGCCCAAACACAAAAACATACTTTGAACTTTGTGGCGTCACACTGACGTACCGGTGATCAGGCTTTAATGGGGAATTCAATACACGGCAGTTTGGCTTCTGTTTTCTTCAGTAACAACTAGCCTTCTCCCGTCGAATGAATGAACACAGAGCATCTAAGGAGTACACTTTGGCGCTGTGAACTGATTTATTGTTACGCACTATACTTCTTTTAACTGCGAAAGTCATAAGGGAGGTAGCAGCCGATACTGCACCTGCTGCAGGGAGGCCAATTCCTGTGCTGGTAAGGGAGTGACTTTGTTAAAGCTTATTGGGCCTAGTGGGCCAAACACTAATTTGGTAGCACCTGGGCCCTGGCTCTCGGAGTGTTTTTTAATAGAATTTTTTAGTTGGCCTAAGCTTTATATGTTTGACTAGAGAGGAAACGAGAGAACTAAGTGAATTAGAGTTCGAGAGAACTAAGTGATGCCGGGATCACGCATGATGATGAATTCTCTTGCTCACGCATACAATAAAAAAAAAAGGATAGATGTTATCGCTATAGCGTATGCAGGCGTTGATATCTTGTGACGCTGTGTTATGGATGGCAATGCGTAGATATCTTGTTGAAATGCGTGAATTTATTACTCTTATCGACTGGTTCAATAGGGCTGGTCGTGACGGGTTTCTCACACGCATAATATTATTGCTTCATTTCCCCCTTTGTTTTCTTGTATTCCAGAGAGAAGACTTATAAAACACTGGTCAGTAATAACGCAGTGTGGTTGAACAGAGCGTTACGAGATGTTCCCACCTCTTTCTAATACTCCACGTTCTTTCCTTTGCTTTTTTTCCTTCGTCGTTTAAGCGCCTGCCCCGTTAACGGTAGGTGCTTTCTTCCAGTTAGGCGCCACTCTTGTCCGGCTCTCAATCTCTCTGTTGAAATCGGTCTTTAATACTGAAGTAGGCAGCTTCCGCTGCACCAGCTAGGACGATGAGTTTTATAACAAAATTTTTGCGCTTTACTACGTGCAGCCAATCAACAAAAGATCGCGAGGTTACAGCATACACTGAAAAGGGTATAATCCGCCATTTTAACCCGTACCACAGTTCAGTGACCTCGCCTCCAACGCGAGCGTGGGAGGTTTCATAACTCGAAGCTCCGCCGTCATATATGTACGGGCGCGTTACGAGCTGGCTATTCGGGGTGGTTATATTTGATGCTCCGGCGAACGCAGCTAGTGCTTAGGAAAAGCACTGCGATACGTGGGCGACCACCACTGCTGAGAGATAATAAATTCATAACCTTGTACGACCTGTGAAGAAAAAAGAGGCGCGGAATCACTTGATTTGCCTCATATATTATTTAACCCGTCTGCGGATCTGCGTCGACGAATTGAAGACCTCGTGCCAGACCGCGCGTTAGTGTTAGCTAGTGAAGCTACTATATCCTACCTCTGTGTAGCGCGTGCGTGATTGGTTCATCGGGTGTTGTTTTCTTTTGTGTTGTTTATAGGTCCTCGCGAAAGACGTTAAGTTAACCATTGGCTGTCCTCTTCGCTAATAACACGTCCGCTTTAGGTAGCAATTTTTTTTTTGTCGTCTGGTCTTACGAACCGTAGCGGATTACAAATTGCCTTGTGAATACGGGCCGATGGTGTTTAATGCTCGAACATGTTGTAAGGAGAAGTCGTTGCTGGCTTTGTGTATTAGTAGCTGTAGAACTGGCACAAATTAGTCGATGTGAATCAAATCTACGGCCTTTGTGCGCCCACCGTTTCAAACTGGAGCAGACGCAGTTCGCGAAGGAGTCACGCGAAGTCGAAGCGACATTTCCTGCTAGTTATCTCAAGTGCTAAAAAAAAAAGCAGACAAACAATGCACCGAGACGGGAAGATATATTACGTAGACGGCCAACATCCAGGCGTCAAAGCACCGCGAATCGGTCAGGTCTGGAAGAACGCGTCGGCGCGCCAACGCGACGCCGCTGCGGAAGTGTGCCATGTGGCCAAAGACAACGTTCCTTGGACTAACTCAACTCCATTCTCTCGCGTCATCCGTCGCGCCAGGACAATGCCGGACCCGGGGATACTATAGGAAAAGAACGTCGTTGTATAAGTACAGAAGGCAACATACCGAAGGAGCTAAGTGCGAAAGAGAGAAAGGTGAGAAGGACGAGACTATAGGACACTGGAGGGGGAGAGCAGAAATTCTCGTAATGGGCGACCCGAGACAATGCTACTGCAACCCAAAGCTCGTTGTCTGTGGAGGCGGAGACAAAAGAGGCGCGATTGGAGGAAGCGGCGACGGCGGACAATTTACAACCTCGTCGAAGAACCTTTTCGATAGGTTCGAGCAAATAAAGGGCCACACAAAAGAGAAAGCGGCGCGTGGTATAAGGACGTGAACTGAGAGGGTAACGTTGAACACAGGAGAGAGAGAGAGAGAGGAGGATGAGGAGGAAAGAGCCGTGAAAGATGACGAGATGAGCTGAAAAATGGCGAAGGCCGGCGGGTCCATTAAACTGCCACGGCGCGCGGGCCTCTATCGGCGACGCCGATAATGGAGTCGCGACGCTTCTGCGAGTTGGTCGGGTGCTCGGCGCTCTCTTTGAGGGCGCCGAAATAAGTCCTCGACGATGGCGGCATTTGTTGAAGAAGCTTTTTTGCTTGTCGCTGCCCCCCTGCGTGGTCCTGCTCCCGCTTGTCCGCAACCACTGCCCGCCCAACCGGGTCTGTTGGCCCCGCCCACTCTGAGTGTCCCCACTACCACCTGCCTTGTCTCTTTTATTCGTTGGTTGTGAATAGCGGAAGTCCTTTAGCTGAGACGTACGCGCAAGAAATGGAAGTGAGGGGGGGGGGGTGTTCAATGAGGAGCTCATTATACCGCATCCAAATACGTCAGCGTTAATTGAAGCTATGAGCAAGATTGAGAAGTTTTGATGAGTTTTGATTCAAGAAGGAATTAGCGTTGTAAAAGAAGACAGAATAGCTTACATGTGATATGCGATGAACTAGATTACGGGAAGTCCCTAACCAAAGTGTGTCGTAGTAGAGGGCAGTGTGAAGAGGTTGGAGGTGTGTGCTTCCAGCTACTCCATGACCAAGGGGTTAACAATAGTGATGATTACATAAAAATTGCCGATGGACATCACATTGTCCTGATATGAATAAACAATACAGGAATGAATGAATGAATGATGGTGTTGCTGTGAATTTTCATTGAATACCACCCTGCAGTGTACAATGTACAGGTGGGAGGGGACGACCACATCCCCGGCCAAACGTCTACCGCACATCTATTTAAGAAATGATATAATTTAGACGTTTTGAGCTTCGACAGTATTTTGAGTAATTGGCCTATCTTAGGAATCTTTCAAAAAATCCTAATCGAGTTTGGGTCGAGTGCTTTGTACTGAGCCAAAGTACCTCTGTGAACTTTTTTTCCGGTTGCCATTATGCGGCAGGCAGCGTCAGAGGCTTTCGTTTACCAACTTGCGTGTGGCATCCGCAGAATAAATCGACGAAATATTTTGAATATTCTACGTGGAACTTATTGATAGCCCAGTGAATGTTTAGAAGAAAGGAGGGTGCGAGAGGGAACGTAGTCTTCCAGCGTGCAGCCCTGTCTCTCTACTTGCAGCGTCTCACGTCGAAGAGCTGAACGACTTTTATGTGACACGTGGACGCCGTATGAAGTGATGTATGCCACCAGGAAATGCCGCGAGCAATGTCGCGCCTGCGTTCTCTCGCACAATAAGTTTACCGAGCACTGTGTGTCGGAAACAAAACACGCGAGCATTCACTCCCTGCAAGTGTCAGCGTCACCCAAAGAAGCAGTCGATGACCACGCATCGCTGGAACTGACCGTTTTAGTGCCCTTATAGTTATGGAGGTGCTGGCACAGGCTGTAGACATTTGTCCTAATAATTCACTCATCTCAACCGCCGTGCCGCGAACGTCAATATACCGTGGCCGCTGCGGCTGAGTCTTCGAGCCGCCTCCGCAAAGTTTGATTATCAAAGGTTCTCGGCTAACTTGCGAATTCCCACACATCGAGCATCCTCCTTCATGTTATTGACATGTGGTATGGATAATATGGTTTACACGCCTTCATTATTGCTCTGTATTTGAGAGAAGTCCATATACAATTGAAGTGGTCTCACCCCTGATGCTTCGTAGAGCGCTTTCGCATCATCTCTATATGGTGTTATCAATAATAAGAGTAGCTGTGCGATATGCTCCGAGCAAAAATTTAACTTGGGAGCCCTTTTTTTGTAGTTCTGGGGTTTACGTGCTGAAACTACGAGCTGATTATTAGGCACGCCGTATAGTGAGGAAATCCGGGTAAGTTCTGACCACCTCAGGTTCATCAACGTGCACTCAATGCACGGTACGCGGGCTTTTTCGCATTTCGCGCCCATCGACATTTTGACCGCCACCTCGTGCTTAGCACAGTAGCCCCATAGCAGCTAAGCCCCCATGGAGAATGTCTTAAATTTAACGACGATGTAGCCTAGCAATCAAAAAAAATCAAGAAAAAAAACTATATATTACGATTCTGTGAACTGCTTCTATTGGAATGTTTAGGGCGGACAGAATTGGTATGCACTAATTGGTAATATTTGCAGGTTCCGAGTGATACTTTTGGAGAACTTCAGTGATGAAAGTATACAGCAATTTGAGGCAGGCGTGAACCGGCGTATCACATTTATGCGCTTTTTTACGATGTAACAGATACTGTTTCTCAGGCAATCAATGGTGCAGATACTGATTATACAATCGCCTCGTCACTGCGATAGGCTGCTATCGTCACACGCGACACGTAGCTCGCGATCAGCCGAAGGCGACACCAACAGCTCGCAGACGGTTGCTGAGTCGGCCAATCAGCGGAAATAGTTCCTTCAAATCACGTTCGAGATCACTAGCGTCACGGCGCAAGGATGCGCAATGACGCGGCATTTTTCATATCTCGTGTGCTACGAGTGAAGCACACGAAAAGTAATTGGACAGTACACAGCGCAACGAAAACGAATGAATGAGTTGTTTCAGGACGCATAACAGCTTTAACATCGGAAGTTACGCCCTAAATTGAAAAATTAAAAAGCAGCATTATTCCACTAATCTTCTCTAATTAGTAAGATAATTATTCCACAACGATAATCCTGGTGGTTGAAGAGGACTGATGAACGAACGCCGTAGGGTCTAATATTCGTATATTGTACAAGTTCTTTTTTTTAACAGCTTGGCTAAAGTTAGCTGGAACAGTTTAATTTGAACAGCGGCTTAACCTTTAACAAACATGGACTGTAAGGAGCAAACACCGAATGCTTTGGAAGGCAGACGCATTAAGCTAGCAAATTCAAGACAATTAACCCAAGCAAATAAAGAGAGAGAGAGAGGAGAGAGAGATTAATGAAAGAGAAAGGTAGGAAAGTTAACCGGAACACAAAATCCAGTTTGCTACCCTGCACCAGCGCTTGGGAGAGGGGAGGTAGAAAGACAAGGAAGTAAACGGAGTACATGGCCACGATTATTGCTGGTCACGACTGTAGCACAATGTCGTTTAGTACTTGGCCGTGCTAATGACAGCCTGTGCAGGTTTGTTGTCCATAAAAATTGCAACACTGCATTCGTAGCGCTCTGTTGCGCTGGCTTGTGAGATTTGCAAAATGATTTGCGCAGACCACGGTCTTTTATCAGTGGAAGCTAGCGCAGTCGCGAGCGACTGTTCTTGTGCACTGTATTCGAGGCGAAGTCACACAGAACTTGTTCGAAGGTCTCCTCGCGACCACAGTCATCGCGAGCAGCGTTGTCAGTCTGTGTAATATGGAATGCAAACTATTTTGTAAACGCTACTCCTACATCTATAACCGAGAAATCAGGGTAACTTCGCGTCGGCCCATAGTCTTGGTAGGAAATATTCGACACCCTCCGCCCTCCGTAAGACACAGATCCAGTAGCCCCGCGTCAGTGACTGCTCTAAGCAGTGACTGCTCTGAAATATATGTCTAGACTAGCAATCCCAATTGCACAACCGAACGAATCCTTGCATAAACGCTGCTCAAGATTGACATTCACTCGAACGCCGCGATGCATT
This sequence comes from Dermacentor silvarum, assembly GCF_013339745.2. Lineage (NCBI taxonomy): Eukaryota > Metazoa > Arthropoda > Arachnida > Ixodida > Ixodidae > Dermacentor > Dermacentor silvarum. The sequence goes on from NC_051161.1 coordinate 68,001,466, forward strand.
GCTCAGTAATTGCTGTTACTTTGTGCGCCTGCAAGTTGCCAGCAAATAAATCTTACGGTGGAGCTTGTGTGTATTTTTGATTAAACACTAACAGTATTTGTCTTTGCGCATCTCTACTCGTGTGCGCTTTTCCTGAGAAGTGTCACGAACTTTTCGCATATGTGATGTGCCCGAGAGAGAGAGAGAGAGAGAGAGAGAGAGACGGAACGCTTACAGCTGATTAATTTATTTAGTGTTATTTGTAGAGTTAGTGTAGAAGCTGCGGCTGAGATAGATGACCATTTGGTAGGCATTTTTGCCGTGTCTCATTAACAACTAAAAACGAACCCACCAGTATTCACAAAACTGTATATGTAGTTGTACTGCATTCTTTTCGTAACAGCTTCTCTCCGAATAAGCTGGCAACAAATATATATTCGCGATAGTGCAGGAAGTGTTGACGTAAAGAAGAACGAAGTGATTAATCGCAGGCCCCCAATACGTCAGGCGTAATTAATCTTTCGAGACACAGCGCCGGCCCCATTCACATTCGTCGAAGGCACAACCAGAGGCTAGACGACGAAGGACAACTCGCAAGACCAGAGGTTAAGAGATGTAGGACAGTGGGAAAGATTTAACGAATGAAAGGGCCGCATGTTGGAACGATGTAGCGAACTCGTTACTCAAGGGTCACAGGTTCGCTGATAGCGCTTTTGAGTTAATCCTGTATGCAGCTTGGAGTTGTGAAATCGTTGTCCGTTCTTATTACGTCTGACACCCCACACATGGATATATGCAAAACCACACGCACTGCAACTTCTCTGAGTTCGTAATGTTCTCGGCGGTTGTGCTTCGCTGTAGTGCACATTCACCGCAGTCGATTCATTTAAGTAAGGAGGCTCGCTGATGTTAACAATCCTGCAAAGCGGTCGTGTACTGTAAGAGCTACTATTGCTTGAACGCTTACCTGTTTTCGAATTAGTGTCGCGAATGCGAGTCTTTTGACGCTTATAACGTTGCAAAGGCAGTTGATCTCCAGCGCCTGTTAGTAAATTTCGGCGGCTGCAACAAGCTATAGTAGGCGTCGCTTTTACAAGCGCTTACTGTTTTCGCGTCGGCATGATGGACAGTGCCTCGTGCAAATTTTGTGACGCCCACCAGATCGTAGTACAAGTCCTTATCTACTGCTCTTCCTTTGATGACGAAAGCCAGCTAGACTTTGCTTGCCAGTTTAAGCTGGCTTAACAGAACGTTCACAGATGAAAATACGTTAGACCCATCGGCTCGATCGACCACCGCGCAGGAAAAGCCACCAAACAGTCTTGCTGCACTTTCTAAAGAAGAGTAGGTTCTATAAGTTTCCTCCCTGTCTGCTTGCGTTACCATGGAGTGTTTCGTTTCCCCATCTGCGGCTAACAGTCGCGTCATAAAACCTTCGCATTTTAACTCCCTCTCCGAAGAGGGCATTCACATGGAGTAGATCGCAAAATAAAATTTTATTAGCTAGAGGAGGAAGGAGCAGGGAAGGCTGGGGAAACAAATCACAACCAGAGGCCGGGCGAAAACCTCGCATATTGCAGCTTAATATCCTCTCCTGTGACTTTGAAATTTTTATCCACCGAACGCCCACCATTAGGCTTATCTTATTATTGCGCACAGACATTTCTCCTTATTCCCCCTGTTACTGACGGCCGCCTGCTACGCGATAAAGTTTTTCCCCCGTCTGCATCAATATTTTTGTTATTCTTTCACGAGTTGATTAATGCGAAGCCAAATGGACCTCAGGCTGGATATTTATTTTGTCAAATCATTTAAATGCCGAAGCAGATGGGGGTTAGAAGATAGTCTTTATTTTGTTCCCCAAATATCTAGCTTCCCGCCATCAGCGCGGTCGTAATGGCTTCGACGAGAGATCGCCGCTACGCAATATCTAAACCACTCGCGAAGTAGTTTGCTGTGGTGCGTTAACCATACGACATCGGGTATGCGGGCCTGAAATTCGTAACTACTAATAGCAAAATACTGCTAACGAACCGTCTTTTAAGGCACTATCTTATAGGGAGATCTCGACCTTAAAGCACTAAGAAACGAACTGCACTGGGTGCACTGCCGAGAAGTTGCGAGAGCTAATATAGACAAATGAGGGCTGCGTTAACAGGTTTTATTAGCTCGATGTCAGCGTCCCGTGCTGATAGTTCAGTCAAACACTCTGTGAAGAACTGGCGCTCGTTGGACGAAATGGATAAGGTGCGTTGGGAAAAGCACTCAAATAGCAAATAAGGCTGTTTAGATAGCGTAGACTGGCAGTTAGAAAAACGTTTTTGTCATTTAAGGACAATACAGACGGCGCCGCGAGCTGAATCGATTTCAGTAGAGAGTCGATACCTGTTTCGGAGACAAGGAAAAATAAAATGCGAGAAGTAGGTGCTGCGACTGTTCGCGCAGCGTATAAGCATGCCATGTGATGGGCTGCGTCCGATATGTGTAGCACAGACCGACGAGTGGTGGTGGTGGACGGACGAGTGGTGGTGGTGGACGAGTGGTGGTGGTGGATGAGTGGTGGTGGTGGAGAAGTCACTTGATATAACCGCTGTAGTGGATTTCGCGTAACTGAATCCAGAAAATGTCGTTACGGCTTCAGGGCGCTCGATTCTTGCAAAGAAACACGAGGCTAATTAATAGTAGGCTCTGCATAAGTAAGCTTGATGTTGTGGAACAATATTTTGCGGAGTGATTTTTTTTTACCCTGCCACGGCGGCCGCATTTCGATGGGGGCGAAGTGCGAAAACACCCGTGTACTTAGATTTAGGTGCACGTTAAGGAACCGCAGGTGGTCCAAATTTCCGGAGTCCCCCACTACGGCGTGCCTCATGATCAGAACTGTTTTTGGCACGTAAAACCCCATAATTTTTTTTTAGATTTTTTTACCCCCTTTTAAAGCGAAGTTTTCTTTGAAAACCGTCCCAGACTTTTCTGATCGCGGCTGCTGGGTGCATGCTACTATCTTGCAAAATAGTGCACACTTATAGAAACGAAAAATTGATTATACGTGCCTATTGGTACGATCTAACCTAGGTACCTCGCCCTAACCATTGGGCTACAATCGCACGTGCAGTTTTATCGTGACAACGCTAACTGTGGCGCATGCGCGCGCACCAGTTTTCTTAGCGCCAGAGACGCAGAAATGAAATAGGCAAATTTATAAAATTTTATCAACCGCTACACGAAAGCTTCACTTCACACAGATTCGAAGACGTGCGTTGCAACTGCATATATACCCCGGCCCCTTTTTCTCTCTGCACTTCTTTATTTAAAAGAAACAGATGTGCTTACTTTCTATGTATAATTGGCATTTAAATACGAAACCCGAAATGACTGTATACTACGGTGACAATTACTACTCCAATGTCGCTATATATACCAAACGGAAAAGTTCGTGGCTTTAGCTCGTCTTCATTGTGGCTCTCGAGAAAGCGGCCGATGAAGCGGGAAGTTTAGTCGATGGCTCTCGGACAGGGCGTGCGAACAGAAGGGGCCTGGTATTTTAGAGTTCTAAGGATGCATCCATCCACCAAGCAGCGTATGTAATTAGTGGGTCATTTTGCTTCCCGCGACCGATGCCGCAATCGTCTCAGCTGCTGTCGTTTTCATGCACGTTATTTTTTTTTTTTTGGTGTTGCTCGTTGAACAGCATTCTTAAGGCGAGACTGTAATATCTCGATCCATTTCGCCTCGTGTCGACGTTTCGTTGACGGGCGAACACCCCAAGCGAGACGACCGTGGCAATATTTTCACAAATTAACGAGGTTGCAATAATTCCTGTTATGATAACTGGATGTAAAAGATAGAGTGCTAAGCGGTTGTTAACACTTGCGTCCTCTGTGAAATTATTGCCTCTGAAAGAAAAAAAAATTAACAAAAAACGCTAGTCTTCACGCATTCCTGAGCAGTCTGCTGAAGGCGCCGGCATGGTGCGCAGACACACGGTGCATGTATAGGCTTCAACATTTGTTGTACCTATTATATTTCTTCGCGTCGTGCTTCAGCCTTCATGTTTTAATAGCCTGGCGCTGTTCGACGGTTTCATACGATGGACATTTACGATGAGCGTCACCATTACGACGCTGTTGATCACCAGCTATAGCTTACCATCCAGCAGCAGACAACGTTTTACGATTACGTTTTTACGATCCTTGAATGAAATGTATGATGAATCCTTCAATGGGGGAACTGCCGATGTGCAGTGGTTAAAACGGCTGGCTCGCAAACTAAAACATATTTTGCCATGGATTTCTAATCAGTTCACTAGGGAGTGAAATTTCTGCAACAAACATGTAAAGGAGAAGTTGCCCAAGCTGGTGATTACATTCTTTTTCTTCTAATTCGCAAGTGCGTTCCTCCGCATTAAACGTTTGCCTTACTAGTGGCGCTACCGGCCATGGCTCAAATGAAAACAAAGTGCTAGCTGCGCATACTGGGCCTTCTTCCTTGCACCTGGTTTCATCACGAGCATTTCCGTGCCATTACACGAGCAAAGGGTGCTTTTTGGCGCCAATTGCTAAAACGACTATGCCGCCATTAGCTTGGCAAACTGCCCGACGTGAAAACTTGTTTTACAATTACGAAAAGAGAGCCCATTTCAAGTAAAATCATTATGTTAATTTAAGGCGTTGAAACTAATTTAGTATGTTTACTTGGTGTTGAAGGGGTTACCTTATTCATTGAGTTAAGTTTCGAATGCGTTTATGCAATGTATTCATTCTGTGCATAAAGACGCTGAAACGACGCCTCCTCATAGTTACACCTAAGTATATACGCGTGAGAAATGTTCCACCAGAGAATAATTTCTTGCGATGCCGTGGCCATCCTTTCCATTCCATTGTGGCAGCCAGCTTAACCGATAAACTGGGCTCCAGCTTAGCCATATCATTAAAAGGGCGAAACAAGCGTCGAGCAATCTGTAATCTTAGGCACCTTATTATTAGCTTTTTAGTCTATGACAAGAAAGTTAATTTGCGTCTTCAACGTTGTGCAGTACAGGGTGTGCTGATTCGTAACGGTATTTCATCTCTGGCAATCTAGAATACGCTTGTCTCAAGGCTGCAGTAAAATGTGCCTTGCAACGTAGTCAGTAGACTCTATATCATAAGAGTATGACAGGATGGTGGAGGGTGGATGGCATAACTTCTCGGACATTTTCAGCTGAAATGTTCTGCGAGTACCGGTGACGTTTGAGCTTTGTCATGCAGCCTCATGAATTTCAGCATTCTGTGTCGCTTGATTCATTTCACGGTGTACGGCGCGTTTACGTCCTAACGTTTCTTCACTCTGAATCTTAAGAGCTTTACGGAGGAAGAAAAAAAAAAGTCGGAGCCATTGGGTGTTTGGTGGAATAGAAACACGTGCTGTGCACTACGCTGAGTATGGGCACTGCCGCGGAGATAACTGGGCAATGGTATCGACAACAGAAAAAAAAAAGAGAGATTTATACGCTTGGGTTCCGCCAGTGCTTGCAGCAAGCCGTGCATCATGGCGCCCTGACCCAGACGTTGAAAGCGTCGACACAATGGCCCGTGAGGAGCTCGACAACGCGCGGTGAGAAATAGCGATCGCCCGAAAAACCGCTCTCGCGACAAAACGAAAGATGACGCACAAAGCGAAACTAACACCGTGTAGCGGCGGTCCGACGCTGCGATGAGAGGGGCACCCCTAACGTTCTATGGAGGAACAGGACCAGCCTGCGTTCGACACCGTCCCCGCGAACGTTCGGTCAGGATCGCGCCTTTGTTACGCCGATGGGCGGATCCCGGAACGGCGTCTTTCTGGCTCGTTTGCCAGCTCGCGCGCGAAGATAAACGGGCCCTGGGCGCAAGATTTTGTAGCGCGGCCCGCTTGTGCCCGAATCGGAGAACGTGTGTTTCGACGGGCTAAGCAGGAACAAGTATATAGATACCCCTATACGTCTTTATTGTGTAGGCCTTCGAGCCATCCCATCATAAAACATTTTTATCATCATCGTTGTGAATGATTAGAGTCCTAAAGGCTAAGCTTTGGCCCCCGTGTTAGCGAAGCATTGAAAACTTTTCCTGCGTTCGCTGACTTAAGTTTGCGACATGTGTTTTGCGGAATTTTGTAATTCTGCACTGGAGAATACAAGTAACGGGTAAGCGACTGACTACGAAATGAACCAATCGCCGAAGAAGTAAATTAGCCGATCTGTTAACTAGTGGACTGACTCAATCAGTCAATGAATGAATGAATGAGTGAATGAATCAATCAATTTATCAGTCAATCAATCACTCAGTTGCCTAAGTGTCTGATTATTTGATTTATTGATTGATTCGTTAGTTGATGGGTGAAGGTGTGTAGAATTGAAAATATGGGCAACGAATTTTGTCCGCGATTTTAAAGGAATAATTAGCGCATAATTTTAAAATGTTTTGCGTGGTTGTATCTGTACACACACGCGTTCGTCTTGCAGAGAGGCAAGCAAGCATGAGTGAGCCTGCATTGGCAGTCCCTATTACTGACCTATGACGACAGCTGCTGCAGATTATCCTCGTGGAAGCTCTGTGAAGCTATATCTCTCCTTGCTCTATCAGCTTGATTTCGTTATCACCGCTAATTTTGCGTTTTGTTCGGCAACAACCACAACAACAACAAAGATATGCCTTTACTACATTCATGCAAGCTATCAGTATATAGACATACACAACATCAGCTGTGAGGAGTGAAATCATAAAGGCCTTCGAAGATTTCCAAAACAGATTCTTTTGCTAAAGCCTTCAGAATGATTACTGAAATCTGTGAAGGTTCGCATGAAGACTATTAGATAGTTTTAGAAGGTGCAGAGAACGAGTTGCAACATTACCCACTCACTCTACCAAAGTCTGCTGCAACTTTATTGTTTACGGGCGTTAAGATTTTTACCGCACACTGTTTGAAGTATCGACGCTGGTCACACTCACTGTCTGCGAAGTTTCACGTCCACACCACCTGCTCTCTTGCCGGTGAGGATTATCCCGAGATACGTTTATGAACTTAACCACCGGTGACCTTATGGGTTGCTGATGGGCCTGTTGATAATGGATCACGGTGAACGTCTCCTTTATTTTTTTTTTTTTACGTGGATGGTGAACATCTTACAGTATGATACGACAAAGGACAAGTTAAACATTTTACACATGACAGTTGGACGCGTGTGTCGCCTTCGTGTCCGACTTGTCCATTTTTTGTTTCGCGCTCTAGGACGTTAATCAAGCTCGAACGATGCTTGTAGTAAGCTATCACCAAGTTTTATGGTGACAAGAGACACACATTTCGGCCAGTATTATTCGAGTGCTTGCATAGTAAGAACTGTGTGTTTGTGTGGGCCCAAATAAGTGTCATTTGAGTAGACGCGTGTTCTCATATTTATTATCCATGTAGTATGCGAGAAATAATAGCCGAACCCACTTACGAGATCGTGCTTTCTCCGAACAATAGTATATTATTCACTTTATGAAACTATACTTGTCATATCTAACAAAGTATCCCATTTCTCGCAGCAACGTAAAAAAAAGAAAAAAAAGAGAAAAAAAACGGCAAGACCACGACGTAGAAAAGTTTCGGGGCAAGCGGATTTGACACAAAGGTAATATTTCCTGAAATTATAAATCCTAACGTGTCTTACCGGGGGCAGGTTGAACACTCGACGGAAGCTCCTATATATAGAAACTGCGGAAGCAATATAACGCTGGGACAAGCGCCTGCGTGGAGAAACAAGTTAAACGAAGTGTTGGAAAGTACAGCTGCGAACCTACGAACGAGAACCGCGTAGAATTCAACAAAATTCAGCAAAAGGGCAAATACACCGACTATGTATGTTTATTCAGGAATAGAGTAATAGGGCAGACACACAAAAAAAAAGCGCCTGGACAGATGACGGAGGAAATGAGGCTGACATTCAGTGTGCTTGATACGATGGGCCATCAGGCACGCAATCGCCCACTTTCCCCATATCGAAGCTGGCGGTTATGCCGCGATCGGCGGCGCAGCACATCTTCGAAGCCGTGGAGTGGGCGACTTCGGCACATCGACTTTAACAGCCTATTTGCGCTATACGAGCGGTAAGGCACCGTCTTCCTCGCAAATTTTTTTTTCTTTTACTCCGTTGAAATTCATCACACTATGCGTTCCGACCGGTGTGGCAATCGTTGGTACTGCCCGCTTAACAATGGCGCTTTGAAATGGGCTGCGGAAACAATCTGGGGAGCGTGCGAAATTGACGTAGTTTGAAAGAACAGCTGATAACGCAAAGACGGCGGGGAAAAAATAAACAAGAAACTTGGCCGGATATTTATTTTTTTTTCGTTAGTCTTTTTTGTCTTTTCTCGCCACTTATCTTGCGTCAGCCACCTCTGTCTACGCATGAATTGGCATCCCTATTTTCAGCGGTTGCCAGGAAATAAAGGCCGTAAAATGCATCGCATATTCTTACAGTCTATTTATTTAGGTATGTGCTGAGGCGAGTACTACGCAGCAACCACATTCCTTGCAATATTACTGTGATCTGAGTTACTCGTTGTATAGTAACACTTGCACTGGCACAAAATAAACAAGAACATACGACACAAGAAATGCGGGTTGCGAGGTACGCCCTTTTTTCTTCTAATTGTGGCCTAAGTATATTTTACGCTATTGAGCCTAATGTAACCATTTTCGCTGGCTCTTAAAGAACAGGGAGAATGGGTATGACAGACGTATTATTAACTACGACTTGCCGCATCAGACTTACTTAAAGCAGGATAGCAAACACCAGCAAAAGGTCCCAAAGGGATGGATAAAGGACGTTCCACTCTATGGTCCGTTATATCGACTGCCCCTTCGCCTCTCCAAAACAGTCCTACAATTTTAGGCGCTAAAAAATAGGCACTTCATATGGGCACTTTGAATGTCCAATCCCCAGAATTATTCTGATGGTCTGTCCTTAATAACATTCGCCAGCGCGCAAAATGCGCACTTCCACAAAAAAAAAAGGAAAAGAAAAAAACAATGACTGGCAGTTTACCTCCAACGGTTTTCTAGCCATACGCGGGTGCTGTTGCCATACGTGGGTGCTGTTGCCATAAGTACACTAGAAGTATTAGGCTATGCATAAACCGCGAGCTAACACGTTGGGAATTCACTCAGTGCTCAGTCCCTCGTGTTAGCCTTCAACTCATTGTGGCCCGCACCTAAAAACAAACTTAAGTATAGAAGTAGTATACCGCAAATGGCGAAGTTCTTACGTGTGTGGTGAGGGTATTTTAAGGCCTTAGAGGCTTATGTGTAATTTTGAGGTGACCTTGAAAAAGTGGAGTTAAAACTCCAACCAACAATAGGTAAAAAATCGATAACTCAATAAGAACATCACAAACCCCCTAACATTAAATATCAGTCCATAGGTAATTACATGTGTAATATAAATATTGATAAATTATCATGATATTCAATAAATTAATTATGGTAATTAGCATGGCAAAAAATCAGGAAAATGGGTTGAAAAACCCGGAAAGTGGCCAAGAACCGAGAATTTTTTATAGTAATTGATAATGATGGTAATCATAATTATAAAAAATCGGTATATAGAGAGTTGAATGAGGCGAATTAATCAAGTGGTGATAGGGTGAGTAAGGAGTGATGAAAATTGGAAATTTGGAGCAATGGAGCAAACGAAGTATGATGGACGTAAGACCGAGATGATAGAGTTAATGAAGATGAACCAAGCAGTGATAGGGTGAACCAAGAGTGAATCAAGTGTGAATTAAGAGTGAGGCAGGGGATTATGGAGTGGGGGAGTGACTTGCAAATATATATATATATATATATATATATATATATATATATATATATATATATATATATATATATATAGTAGTAACTGGATTTTTCAATGGGCCAAGCGTATTTAGGAAAATCAGAAGCACAACTTCGCGGTTATCTTAGGTTTATTATTTTCCCTACAGTTTCGGTCGGTGGACCGACCTTTATCAAGGGATAAATCCCTTGATAAAGGTCGTATATATATATATATATATATATATATATATATATATATATATATATATATATATATATATATATATGAGATTTGAGGGTCCGAATGAGAGTGACTCAACACAAAAAGTGCTAATTCACGGTTCGAGTTTGGTGAATCATAGAAAGGGTGACTTGCACCAAAACATGATGACTTGCAAAAATGACTGTCAATTGTGGTTTCAGAGTGATGATTACTCAGCAAAAATGTGCTGAGCCACGGTCCGAGCTTGGTGAATAAATGATAACTTGCAAAAATAACTGCATAATAGGGGTTCGGAGTGACGATTACTCAGTAAAGGTAATTGCCGAGTCACGGTCTAAGTTTGGTGAAATAAGGATGACTTGGAAAATTGACTTTGCGAAATATGGGTTCAGTGCGGATGACTCAGCAAAAATGTGGTCGTCGTGTGATTGAGTTGTCGGCGCTCGGGCTTTCGCTTTCAAGTCGTCTTAGTTTAGTTAAGGGACCACTAGTATTTTTTTTAACGAATCAGCAGATGAATTGCAGCAAGGGGCCAAGGTATGCTTGCGTCTGTCTCCTCCAATACAGATGATGACATAGTCTGACCAAGTGCCGTGAAGATAACACCTGATCCCCAAGTTAATCTTAGGCGTACCTGTGGGAATAAAGTAATTCGGCGGTGAAAGGTGCCGACCCAACCCAGCCCCATCGCTTATGGAGCGGCCGCTTAGGCAGCTATAGTAAGCTCAGTCAGAACTCCGCGGGCAGTAACAGCGGGGTGCCTGACCGATAGGCAGTGGCACTTGCAAACGACCGGGAAACAAATGAACCACACCGGACACACACGGTGGCACGGGAGCTTGTGTACGTTGGTAAGATCTGTATAACTCGTTTGCTGTCAGGTTAAACCGGCGACGTTTTATATATTTGGATTCTGAAACTATGCAGTTCGCAGGGTCAGCGTTTCTCTTATTCCTCAGCGGTTCCGCAGTGCATAGACCGTTTACCGAGACCATCATTTATACTTCCCTTCTCCCTAGTAGTTTTGTTCCTTCGTATGTTCAACGTATGCGGAGCTTATTGACTGCATTTCCTCCTCCCTCCAAAACCTCCGATGCTAATGCGTGCACTTTTGACCCTTATATCGTGATGACAGAGAAGGAGACAAAAAAAGACAGAACAAAAGGTAAAGAGGCTTACTCGACATTTCCTTTGACACCCCGCCCACTCACTTCACCACTTCTCGCTTTTTCTTTCGTTCTTTTCTTTTTTTTCTTCATTCTAGTGTTTCCGGACTGTGCGTATGCAGGGAGTCAGAGGTTCGTTCCGAGATGAATGGCCTGCCTTGTCTTCGCGATTCCACACGCAATGATGTCCGCTCTCTTGCGGAAGTACGTTTCCTGCGCGTTCGCCTCCTCTTTTTCTGTAGGAAGGAAAAAAAAAAAACCCCGATGTTCAGAACGTGCACGTTGAAATAGATGGCCGTCTCTGGTATAGCTCCAGCAGCTCGGCGCCTCGTCTAGCTACCGTGTGCCTGTTGATTACGCTATAGCCAGCGCCGGTTTTTCTCGCGGTATAAAGACATCGTTCGTTCGTTCGTTCGTTTGTTCGTTCTTCCTTTTCTTATTGCTATTCTGTCTGAAAGGTTGCAAGAAACAAACGAAAAAGAAAGAACATTTCACGAAATTTGCTTCGCGGAAAGAGAGAAGAAATGGTGATGATGCGTGGGTCAAACACCACCGTCAGGTCGTTTGCAGCACATTCGGGTTGCGTGAAGCGGGTGCCTTTCGCATTATATTGGCTGCAGCAGTCTTGCGATGTTGAATGACGATGGCTACGTGGAAGGAGAATTTCGAAATAACAGCCTCTTGCGCCGTGCAAGAGGATACCTAAATCAAGAAAAAGTGATTGATAAGCGTGTAAGCCAACAGATCAAATTTGCATGCTAAAGGTCAATATGGATTTAAAAAAGAAAATGTAGAAGGCCACTCAGTGGAATGTGACAAGAGAGAGAAATAGAAGAGCGGAAAGGCTGGGAGGTTTACCAGACACACGTCCGGTTTGCTACCTTGCACTGGGTGAGGGGGTATAGGGATGAAAAGAGAGAGAGAGAGGAGATAGAGAGAGCACAGTCGCTCGCACATTTGAAGGTTCGCACCAAGTCTACACACGGTCGCCAAAACCTGTCGACTTCAGGTACTGCAGCGACGCTTTCGTCGCTTTCTGCGCCGTCGACACGTACGGCCATGGTCCATGCAAGGATCTTAATTTCCGAAAATGGTCTAGAGTCCAGCCGGTTCAATGCTGTCCGGAGAGCTTCACGATCGACGTCGTATTGGGGACAGAGACATAAGACGTGTTCAATCGTTCCTATGGTTCCACAAGCGTCGCACATGGGCGTATCCTCCATTCCAATGCGGAGGCCTTTGTAAATGCCACCCCGAGCAAGAGGCGGTGGAATGCGGCAAGTACCAACCTAAACAGTGGTAGCTGAACCCGTATACAAGGAAAACGACAATAACTGTGGAGTAACAACGTAATTGTATGCCAAATATCTAATTTGTTTCGTTATAATTATTCTTTACATTACCATCTTTGTAGTTTTTATTATTTAAAGACGTACCTGTGTCAGATAAATCTTAATTTTAAAGTTTCTTGCTACTGTATTTTTTTGTCATCCTATATTTCTCAAAATTATTTTTGAATAATTTGACTCGAAGTACCGCAGTTTGCAAAATATCACTGAGTTACGATCAACAAGCCAAAAGTAGTGGCATGAAGGCTGTACGAGGGCCACTCCAAAAGTGTGCGCGACTGCTACGCGTCGCAGAACGGAGATAGAGTTAAGCGCACATCGCATTCTTATCTGGCAACTTTCCACTGCTAAGCCCGCAAGATGATGATAAGCGCTGTGATGATAATTGCAATAGTCGGCGCAATAATTGCTTCGGCACGAATGCCGTCTAAAGCTGTCGTTGCGCAATTATTACATTCGATGCATCAATGTTCAATTAAGAACCCGCCGTGGTAGCGCAGTGACTATGGCGTCACGCTGCTGAGCTCGAGGTCGCTGGTTCGACCCGGCCACGGTGGCCGCATTATGAGGGGGGCGTAATGCAAGAACGTTCGTGCGTTAGATTTAGGTGCCCGTTATAGAACCCCAGATGGTCAAAATTAATCCCGAAGGCCCCCACTACGGCGTGCCTCATAATGAGGCCGTGGCTTTTACACGTAAAAGCCCACAATTTATTTGTGATTTATCCGGTTCAATTAAATACAATCGGCATTCCGATTGCGTGGCCTGTGTGTGCGATGAATTCGAAGCCTTTGGGTATGCTCATGCATAAAATGCATGCCATTACGACAGCAGGGAACACCTGATTTGATTTGAAAATTGTCAAGCTGGCCTTGTTTCTATAGGTTCAATACAATATTTGAGCGAACTTATTGACGGGAGGGCAACTTGGTGAGCTTCCGCAATAGCACATGCCTATCGGTTCTACTGCTTTATGTTTGAAGACTACGTGCTTGATGTTCTCCGGGCCTTGTGAGAATTACTATCGCCGTCAATGCCACATTTTGGGAGGCAGATAGAGATTTACGTTATTATAGCTAAGCAGTTAGCCTCTCGGTGGTCGGCATTTCTCGTGTACGTCCGTGAACAAAAATTATCATCATCAGCAATGGCTCATCCCCCTCGTAAAGCAGAGGCCACAAGCACTCAGCAACGTTAAGCGAACAGTGCATACATTCATCTTTTTAATAAAGTTTCTTTCATCATCATCGGGGGGAAATGCTTGTTTTGCGTGAACATGAAGCAATGGCCTTACCACCGAATCCCTTTGCTTGTGAACATGAATAGCGCTGTTTGTGATGTTTTTCCGAGGAATGCGGAGGTCACATAGCATTGCTAAATATTGCCAACGGTCGCTTCGCTTCTCGTGGCTTTCGTTCCGAGATGTCATTCCGGGATGCTGCAGGCTTCAGAAGAGGCCAGGAATTAAGCTTAAGCGCGAGATTAGAGGTTACCAGAAAACTAGGTGGGGTGATGAAGTTAGGGAATTTGCAGGTGCAAGTTGGAATCAGCTAGTGCAAGACAGGGGTAATTGAAGATCACAGGGAGAGGCCTTCGTCCTGCAGTACACATAAATGTAGGCTGATGATGATGATGATGACGAGTTAGAGTAAGCGTCCCGTGCCGAATTCTAGGCCTTCCTCGCGCACCTCTTCCTCCTCCCTCTTCTTTCTTTCTGGGGTTTTACGTGCCAAAACCAGTTCTGATTAGGAGGCACGCCGTAGTGAAGGGCTCCGGAATAATTTTGACCCCCTGGGGTTCTTTAACGTGTACTACAGCGCAAGCACACGGGCGTTTTTGCATCTCGCCTCCAACGAAATGCGACCGCCGCGGCGGGGATTCGATCCCGTGATCTCGTGCCCAGCAAGGTTGCGCCTTAGCTGACTGAGCCACCGCGGCGGGTCTTCCTCCTCCCTCCTGCTCCTGGAACGAAGCATGCCCATTCGGACCACTAAATATGCGCGGCTCGGCCAAAGCGGCACGCATGGCAGAGAATTCGAGGCTAAAATTAAAGCGCGATGCTAGTTGCACTCGCACCCGCGTTTACGAGAGACGGTGCGAAGGCTTTCTGACAGCCGCAATTCCACCGGGATATGCACGACCGAAATTAAAGCGAAAAAAAAAAGAAAGAAAGAAAAGGCACATTTCGACAGCGGCGCAAAGTAAGAGCCTTATTACGCCGGGGATAACGTTTCGTATACAGCCCGCCCCCGACGTGCTTTTTTTATGCTAGCCACGCCCAGATACCGCGTCGACCAGCAGCGGCATGCCACGCGTCGAATGACGGCGAGAGTCGCCGCGCGGTGCCCGTTTAACGCTTATCGCAAACCAGATCTTTCCATTCCGTCCAACCGTGCCTGCAGTATACCGCCGTAGCTCCGCTGAAACTTATCGCCGAGGCAGATCTCCCCGTTTCTGTCCGTTTCTTCTTGTTTGTTTAATAGATAGTACGCTCCACGTTCCGCTCGTTCCCGTTGTTTCGAGACGAATCACGAAATGGATTGTTCGCGAATGCAGGCACGCGTGTACTCGCATCGAATGCCCATAAAGCGCACGCACCATATACGTTTCGCCACGTACCGAATGCGGCCACTCAGGATTGCTGGCATTAGCGAAATTATGACAAAATCGCGCATGGACAAGGGCGTGTACCGTCCACACGCCTCGACATACACCCATGAGCACACACGCGTTGGTTTATGGAACCATTTTCCGCGTTTGTGCGCAGTGGATCCTGAGGGGAACGATTAAGTATGCACTGAATGCGGACTGGCCGTGCGCTTTATTTGTGCTTCTCTTTTCGTTTCCGCGCGTGAATTTGTGAATGTGACCAGCTTTTCGATGTTGGGTTACTCACGGGCAAACGATCGCAACATTAGGGTATTTCATAGTGTTATGACGTATAAAGCAAAAACTCAAAAACATCGCGTTGATGTTTCAGGTCCTACACTGCGTGCAGTCCGTATATCGCAAGCTGCCCGGAGAATATGAACCCGTAGCCACGAAAATATTCGTACGAGTAGACCTTTTCGTAAGAATATCTGCCAGCCAATTGTGATGTCGGTCATATTTTTTGCGAAGGCAACCGGGGAATGCCAAAGGTCGAGCCCTTATACGAACTTAATATTCCTGAATTCGGCTCCTGATGTACATACGCTATCTTCTGTGTTTACACTTTAGGGGCCGAACTCAAGAAGCTTTTTGTTCGTAAATACTGTCTCCCATTAGCCGTCTGCCTTCACTAATATTATTCGTCCATAATGACAATTGGCTGGCGTAGGTTTTTACGAGCAGTTCTAATGTAATAACTTCTTTGTGAATACGCGCCCAGTTCTTGTGCACAGAACTGCATGCCCTGAAGATCAACAATACTGGGTCGAAAGAGTTCAACGCTCAACCGCGTTCAATCGCTGGAGCGATGCACACGTAACAGGGTTCCTGCGTCCAAGAAAACATGTCGACGCCCTTTTGAGGTACCCCAAAAGACGTAGTTTTTGCATTGTTTGAATTCGTTCACGAATATTTTTTGTGATCCTTTCAAATTTCTGTCTGCATGCTTCGTAACTAAACGTCGGCAATGCAACGTATTCTTGAAGGAAAAGACAAGCAATTAAAGGCTTTTCTTATGCACTAGGCATATTTGTGCAATAGCTGCCACGAAGCCAATGTATTGAGGCTTTTGAGTACTCAAACAGGAATACTCTAAACATTCAACAAAAAGTGGCTTATTTTTTTTTAACAATGCCGCTTATTAAACTGGTACGCCAAATAAATTTAGTAAGAGATTGAGACGCCGCGTGGAAAAAAAAGTGATGGGATTGATTCGTTAGATGACTGGTTCATTGATTGATTAATTGATGGACGGATCGACGAACAAACGAGCGTCTGATAGATGAGGGTTGTTGTAGTGTAGGGTTCCGGATTATGTTTGTTCGCCTGCTAAATTTTCACATGCACCAAATATTTCGTATTACATCTCTACTGCAAACGAAGCTACAGTTTGCTGTTATACTGATGGATGGCAAGTTAATCCTGGAAGCCAAATGGCGGGCATCGAATATGCACTACTTGTCAACCCCTCCCTTGGTGTTGATATACGTAGTATCACGCTCGCCAATCGTTTTATTGCCCCTGTATGTTGGGGCGTCGTCATAACTGTTTATGTGTAAAGTATGATCGAACTTATGATAAAAGAGACGGGCGCGTAGCGGTTATAGAGAGAGTCCAGTTTGCGAGAGTAGCTGCTGAGCTTGCATTTATGTCTTAGATCTTTCGTTACCATGCCTATAGGAATAAATGAATTTGATCAACAGTTTTTCTACGCGTTGTTAAACATTTCCGTTGGACTTCTGCAAGAAACAACAGGGACCGTATAAAATGACGACTGAACGTTAACTATTTGTCAGATTTGACAAATTTTCGGCAGACTGGTCTGGAAAAATAAATCTTCGACCGGAGGTATCGTTGAAACTAGCCCCAGTGCCCCTGGCACTTATTCAATAAGAAGACGCGAAATTTACGCTTTGGTAGACTCGGTAACATAATTTTTAAATGGCAGTAGCAATTAAGACACAGTATCTTCATTCGGGTTGTCTAATTTACCTTCCGGCGTCTCGGCTGTTTTAACGATGTCTTAAACGGTATATGCTCATGCGTGCGTGTTATTTTGATAATTGGGTTGGACTAATATCAAGTGCAACATTATTTTCCTCACCGTGGGTTGCTTTTATCCATCAACGCTTCGACAACGTATGCATAAATTATAACGAACAATCATCCCCGTCGTTGTTTTCACTCACACAAGATCACCCAATTGATTTCAGACCAACCTTCGAATGAAGTTTGACTAGATGTCTAATCTCTTATATCTTAAACACCGCTTGTGCAAGCGCCCTTATTCATTACTGTACAATAGTGTCCTACACTCCACATTACTGTACATCAATGTACAGGAACTGAACAAATCATGTGAAGCCTCCAGTGCCAATTAAGCGCACACTAGACCACCTTGCTTGCTCAGGAAAGCTGATCGAACGCAATAATCGGGCATGAAGAGGCTTCTGCATGCTCTCTGGCCTGACAACCATTGCTTGGCGAGCCTAAAAAATGCAGTAAAAATAAACTAGGTGCTTGCTGCAATGAGTAAAAAGAAATACTCCCTGTACAATATAAACTTACCCGTTTTCACGTTTGCAAAGCTAATGCTTTCCCGCATAGCATGGGTAGCACTATGGCTAGTACTGACGTCACCAAATCTCCGTTATCAGGCTTTCGCATGGTCTGACTTGCTAAAGTTGGGAACTAGGAATCAAGTGCATATTTTGTATATTTCAGAGTTTTTTCTTTACTCTAGTACTACTAGCGAAAATAGAAAATGATTGCTTTTATTTGTGTTCCTTGAAGTGCTTTTGTGAAGTTTCTCATAAGAATTCTCAAGAATTGTCTGCGCAATTATTACTGCTTTGCATCCATTCAAAGCACACCAGTTATATGGTTATAATTTAATGTATCGCAGTATACGTTGCAACTACTACGTCTTGAAATAAAAGGTTAAAACATAAAAGCACCGAAAATGAGCGCATTTTTAGCGGTAACGAAAGGGTTAGACAATGTATGTGTCGATGGTCATTGTGGACATGATGTTTGCTACTTTCACTGCTGCAAAGTATTCGTAAGTTGACAGTTCTCACAAGGCCGGTCACATTTTTCAAAAGGCTCTCGCACGTGTCTAGCAACCCTTCCAGGATATTTATCTTCAACTACGAACCTTGCTTGTCCAAGAATGCACATGTACGGTCTGACATTTTGGCACTGTGCCTTAGCCATGTGGAGGGCAAATTTTCTCTAAACTATTCCATAATACTATAAGAACCTGGTCGTTACGCGTGATATTCTGTTATAATTGACACTGTTTATAAGCTGACTGCACTGCATAGTGTGCCCTAATGCTCTTTGACGTAGAACCATTCAAGGCGGGTCAGCTGCAATAAACATTCACCGGTCGGTACTTCAGCTACAAAAACGCACCAAACAAGACTGAGGAATAACTGCTGGGCTACTTCCGGGCGACTTGATCTGGAAGGTCTTTAATAAGCGCGCTGACATAATCGTCGCACTCATCACTAATATTTCCCGCCGCGGCGCCACCGTATCTGCCCGTCACATCTGAATCTTGGCAGCAGACGACAGTTCCGCAGCCGGCTGGGCTACCAAGAGCCAAGCCAAGCGCGAATCCGCATTCAGCAGCGTATGCCTCGCTTACCCTAGCTTTGAAGCCCTTCGCGAACCCGCGCAGTCGTCCGGTGATGAGGTGATAGCTCATCTGCACTCTAAATATACACCCGAGCCGAGGCCCTCATCAGGTGGCACTGTTCGCGAAGGGACCAACGATGCCGACGACCTAAGTGGCTTTCTCGGCACAAACCTCTCGGCTATATCTCGTGCGGCCTCACGCAAAAGACGGCGCTTAATTTTAGCCCCCAAAAACGAAGCAATGTGGTGAGGTTGCCGCAGGCGGCTGCGAGTTTATGGGAGGTTAACCCGCTTGATGGATTGCCGCCCCTTGATGACAAGTATACGATGACGGGAAGGGCGTCTGGGCTGGTCGAGCATGGTTCTCTCTCGGTGCCTTTTGCCAATTTTCTTTCCCCCGTGCCTTTGCGGTATTTAAATTATTGTCTGCTCCCGCATAAAGCGGACAAATTTGGTTTCTCTACCAGTTTCTCTACCGTGGTCTGTAGAGCATCCGCCTCGTATGTGGGAGGCACTGCATGAGCTCGAATCCCGGTGGCGTCGCAAACCCGCTGGTTCTTCTAATGAGTAAAGGTGTACTACGGCCTGCTGCTCGGCTACTTGTGGCAGTTCGCATCTCAAAAGGGGGCCCTATATAGTGATTTCTAGGTGCGGTGTCCGGATATACATTGTTTCGCCACGGACGGCCTCGGTGCATGCAGAGCATCCGGCTCTGCTGTGGGAGGCAGACTAGAGCTGCCACCGGGTACCTACCGGTAAAATAGGTGCACGCGTGCTCCCGGCCTGGTGCTGGGTCATTATGGGACCTCGACGCTCGGAAATGGGCGTTTCTTCTGAACCCGTTTCTTCTAAACGCTAATCTTCGCGCTCGGCTAAAGTTTGCTTATACTGACAGTAATGTTCGATGGCTCCTGCACAATTTTGTTATCTAGGAAACATTAACTTTAGCATTAAAGCCAGCCCAGTAGGATCATGGAAGGATTGTCACATGATGGCAAATGACGTATATAATCGTTTAACACCATGCATGCTGGAATGTTTCAGTGCACAGCCATTCTATGCCCTCGTTATTAGACGCAGCTCTGGCACAGGTGCCATATTTTTGTCTCAAAGTTAAGTTAATTACGTCCATTGCGCGCCTTCGGACATTCCTTCGACTTTCGTTCGGAACGATCCCCTCGATCTTGATAATTTCATTGCGGCTTTAACAAGCCGTGGAGCGTGAGGCCAATCGTCGTCCCTCAAGCTCCACTCGCGTTTATTTATTTTTATATTTGTATGTATATCTTTTATCTTTCTTGCCATAACGTTTTTGCACGCAGCTTCACTTCTATATACGGTTTCTGCTCGCATTTTCGGTCCTTCGCACCTTCCAATTTTCCCCACGAGCGCGCGTTGCCGAAACACGCACGTACAGAGCGCGGGCTCATTAATCTCCGCGGAAATATAATCAACGCGAATACCTGTTGGCAGTCCTCCTTCATTATCCCGCTTTTCGCAGCGCGCTCACGTTCGTACATCAAAACGCGCGCGGACGTGGTCATATCGCGGAACACCGCGCGCGAAATGAAAGAAAATGACAAAAACAAAAGGGCGCAGGATAACCAAAGAACATAAAATAAGCACGAAAGAATAGTGAAGCGAAAACCAGGAAGACCAGCTTAAGGAAACAAAAATGAACGCAGAAAGTGAGGACAGGACATTATAGAAAAAAGATGGAGGGAGACGTGATATCCCGCTCGGATGGAAAAGAACCGCGATCAACACTTAGCCTCCGGTATCATTAAAAGCGTGCAGCGTGTGATCGAGGCCGCGCAAGGTGGCAGATAGTCACGATCCGAGTTTCACGCTTCGCTCATCGCACCGTTTTTGACGGCACTTCGATTTATAAATGATTTTGGTGCTGAACGATTGTTTACTCTCCCAAGAAAGTGTTGCAGCGACGGCGTTGTTTAATACAGTGCAATAATCGTGCAAGAAACGAGTGCAACGCTTGTGCAGTGCTTGCGAGAGATGACTTGAGACAAAAGTAAGAACGTGAACAACACTGCCGTCTGTCTTGTGTTCCTTCTCCCAAGCCAGCGCGAGTCAGCATCGACTACGCATCACCAATTAGACCACACGTAACGGTGCCCACGGTACTTCTCGCTATTTGACTCGTAACTATCGCCTTGGGATGTTATGCATAGAGTGCGTGGCGAACGTAAGGTTCAATTGTAAGAAATCTAATTTCTGTTCTCGCTGTATAAGTATGCTCAATGCCATAGGCTCGTGCTATAGTATTGTGCCGATTGAATTGCAGTCACCAACTATTCTTTCCTGAGAAAAAAGTTGACTGTTTCGTAGTTCATATTCAGCACTCTTATAGCGCAGGCTGCAAGAATGAGCAACAAGACACGCCTGGGTATCCCTCGGCATCTACGCAGTACACCAGCCATTTATAAGGTAGCGGGTTCGATACCATGCACGTCATGGCGGCGGCTCCCCGCTGTGCACGGAATGAGAAAACGCTTGCTTGTGTATATTTCGATGTACGGTAAAGTATTCCATGAGGCCTAAGCGAGTTTCGAGACGTGCACTGCAGCACTCCACGTGGCTCAGCTGTAGTTTTGAAATGGGAATTAAATTACAGTGACCGTTGCGGATAAGGAAGAAATATTCTTAATATGTTGCAAATTGTCATTGAGTGGTCGCGTGCCCCAGTGTTTAAGATGAATTAATTTGATCTGCTGCGATAATGTGATCATTCTGCATCTTCAAAGCTTGTGGAACCTTTTCTCTTTTCGATAGTCTGGCGCCTTTGCTATCATGTCGTTTCGCGGCGACCAACTATCTAGCATTGAATAGGACGTTTATTCCGGTTCATTGGTCAGAAACCGAGGAACGAAGGAAGGAAAAAGGCGGTACACGGCATGAGTAAGGCCTGCCGTTCCCGTGCGAAAAAAAAAGAAAAAAAAAAAACCAAAGAAAGAAAGGAAAACAAATCATGGCGAATGGACATGCCAAAGCGACGTCAATTCCATGTCAAAACGATGTCATTGCGATCGCATTAACACTTCTTGCGAATCCTTCTTGACACACGCAGACATTTAGTCTTTGTATATCTGGACAGCGGTTGTTTCTGACGTAAAGGATATTGGACCCGAAATTGGCAATAGCGTTTGTGTCGTCCATAACTCGTACGCTGGCGTACGCCGTGAGCGAACACTGTTGCGTGGGAAAGGCATCGAGAATTCCGCGGCTCGATCAGGTGGCGCTATTTCCAGATTTCACAGTACTGTACGGTTCTACTGAGAACGGGCATTGGTTTTTTTTTTTTTTTTTCATTTTGTTCCTACGAGGTGGGTGAGGAGAGGTGGGGGTGGGAGAAGGGAGGGGGCATCTGCTTGCTTGTCCAGCGCGCGCTTCCCGTCGGCAGCAGAGGCCCGCCGGCGAGAGCCCGATGATCGCATGCGAATCACGTTTTCGCCGCCGCTCGGCAGGAACTCAGAGCGACAGCGAGGGTGGAAAAAAGTGGAGCGATGAACCCAACGACGGGGCGAAAACAACGGCTCCGCCTGGGGACGGTTCCCGACACCATCGTGCGGTGTAGATTGTGCTGACGCGCGCTTGGGAGGAATGGGTGTGACGTGTTTGGAGGCTCCGTGTGCTTATGGGTGTGGTAAACAGGGCCCGCCGAGCGGCTATTCCAGGGTGTCCGTGCGTACCTCCCGAATTGGATTGTATACACAAAGGCAACGCCGAGGAAATAGCGCCGAGAACAGGGTAAATCGAAGGGATATGGGCCCAGGATCGGCACGGATTGGCAGTTCCTGAGGGAGAGCTGTTAAATGGAGAAGAGAGTGCTTTAGAGTAAACGGAAACTGGGGTAAATTGCTGGGTACACTAGGGGAGCGTCAACAGGTTACAAAGCGATGGGGTTTTCGAAATAGGGTCACCAATGGTAAACAGAAAAGGAAGAAAAAAAAAAAGAAACGTGAGTATAGTAAAGAGGAGAAATAAAGAGAGGAAAGAGGAAAGAAAGGGAACGGTATTTTTTTTTTCGTTCCTCTTCAATTTTGTCGTTGAGAAAAGAAATGACTCGCTGTTACGTCTTGGGTATCCGTGAATGTATAAAACTTGAGCTTGTACTAACTGCCTAATAGCGACATAACACCTCGTTCGGTGACACCCTGATTGTGCAAGGACAGTGTTGCTAAGTCTATGCCTACAAGAGAGTGAGGTCCAACGGCGTTTGAGTGTATATGGTCAGCTATTTCTTCTATTCGATCCTCTTGTGCAGAGTGTAGTCTTACGCACAACGCCTGTACATGCAGCGTCCAAAGTTACCCCACTTTGGCTTGAAGATACAAAACTCCAGCTTAAACTACTTTCGTTAAACTACTTTCGCTTTCACAAGGCGTCAACATTTTAAAGAATTAGTCGCGCAGCAAGCGCACACAAGTTGCGTGATAGCTGATTCGACACTGGCGCATGAAACGACTATCCGAACGAACCACGTGTGCACGGTTTTTTAGAAGGAATGGCCACGGCGCCATAAGCGTTGCTGAGCAAAGTGAGTGACCTCCCGTTCAGGCGGTTAAAACAACCCTAAAATGGACACTAAAATGGTTGACGATTTCAAGCTCCTGTCGTCGAATTATTTGCAGTAGCAGCGCCCACGCGCTTGGCTTGCCACCCACTGTCGTTATTATGTTGCTCTAAAGACAGATGCCTCGCCGTTTCAATGCCATCCACTAGGATCAGAGAGAGAAAGGAAAGGGCAGGGCTGTTAAACCGACTCACGTCCACTGGTAAGATATAAATAAGTACACGGTACGGCTACGCATAACAGGCAGAACATGGTGGTCATCATGTAGACATGCATCGCGAATGAGCGAGTGCGCTATAATTGACGAAAAGGCGGAGAGGAAAGAAGTGCACGAGGGGCAGTCAAAAGGCTGAGTCGGCAGGAGCTGTTGCCGAAGCCATTTAACAAGTGGAGCGCGCCGGATCCACCTGTACAGTTAATGCGAATCCAGAGGAACCTATCGAAGCCTAAGTAATGTGACCGACGATCGAGTTGCACACGTTGGACGAAAGCTCTGCTGCACGAAGAGCCCGGGGAGATGGATAAGTAATGACCTACTGCGTCTGTGTTTCGTCGCTTCCTTGAGGACCCGCGTGTCCGAGCCAGCAATAGTCAGTGTCACGTTTTGCCGATTGTCGGAACGGTTCCAACAAGACAAACTATGTCCCGCTACGCGAGGGACATGAACAAAAAAAAATGAGACCCTTAAAGCGATTCTCACGACCTCATGCAGCGACGATTCGGACCACCCGTGGGCACATGCACGTGAGCAGGTTGGGAGCCTGAGTATTCGATTACGACTCTGCACATCTGTATCGATTGCTGTGGGGACTGTGTTATAGCTGTTATACTTGATGTTAGCTCTCGCTGCGACCTCGTCAGTGCTTTCGGCGTAGTCAATTTATGTGCGTGAACCAGTGTCACTAATTATTAGGCTATTTCGTAAAGCTGGTTTGGACGTAGTAATACCCCTCCGGGCTCCACGCGCAGCCGACCTTGAGGGCGAATCGGAGACCGAAGACAGAAAGCCTGACTGTTCGGTGGAATGGCATGCACATTTCGTATGCATGGTCTGCAAAGTATTCACTGCGTGCTGATGCGTACCACTGCTGCTGCTGAGCTGTTATTTGCATATAGGCACGTCCTATCTGTACTGCGGTCAATAATTATTGTTATTTGTCGGTATTTAAACAACCGGCATGCTATACGTCGGCTCAAACTGCAATGCATGCAATGTGTGTGTGTGTGTGTGTGTGTGTGTGTGTGTGTGTGTGTGTGTGTGTGTGTGTGTGTGTGTGTGTGTGTGTGTGTGTGTGTGTGTGTGTGTGTGTGTGTGTGTTTCATGCTTAAAAGCAATAGACTTTATATGGTGGCATGACATTAAATTATTGCAATTGCTTAATGGTCAAGAGCGATAGTGCTGGTATTCGTTCGGGTCCGCCATAACCACCGTGGCCCACATTTAAGACAAAAAAAGCAAACACAGCGTTTAAAAGAGTACGTGCGCACAATAAATATTCTCTCTGCAACCTATCTTCATACTTGCTTAAAATGCGGCGCACAAAAAAATTCAAAGAACTGCATAAACATTCCGTGGAATGTTATACACGCAGTCGTTTTCTCTTTTATTTCTTCTTCTTCTTTTCTTTTTGGTTGCGTGTTAGGCTGTTGGATTTTACTTATTCCAAGAGTTCGGCGCGCATGTTTAGCCAACCGTCGCTGTTTCGCGTTTCAATTACTTCAAGCAGTAAAACTTACAGAATGTGCATACATATCCCTAGTACTAGAAATAAGAAGAAAAACAAACCCCGTTATCGCATGCCATTCGAGCAGCGAATGCCTCACAAAGGCGCGGCCGGGTATGCTTCTAAATCGAACTTGGCTCGTCTTCTCCGAGTCTTGTATCGTTGAGGAGACTCTCCTTGAGTTTCTTTTATATGGACCGAGCTTGTCGGAACTACTCTTGCTTTTTTCCCGCCGCTGTTACCTTTGTTCTTTTTTTTGTTTCCGTTCGGCTCTTCCGATCGAAAGCATCCCTCTTTGCGTCCTTGGCTGCCCGAACGGTCGCTGCGTCTATGCTATAACGGCGAAGTTGAGAGGCACGGGCGGAAGGCATGGCGAAATGACGTTATGTTGACCTTAGAGTGGGGATTTCCTTCTGCTGCTTGCGCTTCGTGCTTCGCTGTTTTATTTCAAATAACTTTCGGTAAGTATTTACTCATAGAGGCATTCCGCAAGC
This sequence comes from Dermacentor silvarum, assembly GCF_013339745.2. Classification (NCBI taxonomy): domain Eukaryota; kingdom Metazoa; phylum Arthropoda; class Arachnida; order Ixodida; family Ixodidae; genus Dermacentor; species Dermacentor silvarum. Next base: position 68,027,102 of record NC_051161.1, read on the forward strand.
CAGTGTAGCACTATAACTGATAGAGAAACGTACGTACACTCCTCCTTCGTGTGGGAGCGCGCGCTTCAATTTTTGAGCTACGCGTACTGCCGCACTTCGAAAAAGCAGGAAAGCAAACAAAATAAACCAATATGTCGAATGCCGAAAGAAAACGACGCCGTCGCAACTGCGCGCGCTTTACGATCCGTGCACTCGGCGCGTTTCGAGGATGCTGGTCATTAAATAAGCGCGCGGCATTCTCCATTTTTCGACGCCAAACTTGTTCAGCAACGGCGAAGAAGACAGCTTGATCAAGTAGCTGTAATAAAACGAAGCTTTCATAGCTTCGTATATGCTTCAAGCTTTCTCATATAATACGTAGAGCCCTATCGGCTACCCCTACAGGTGTGTGACGGTTACCACCTCTATATAGTCCCGCATGCGCGAAAGTTATCGTTCGTAATTGTTTGCCATTGGCTCTCCGCTTTCGGTAATAGTAGGTCCTGTCATCTGGATTGGGTGGAATTTCCTCTTAAGAATGATTCTAGCATAAGGGATTTTTTTTTGCGAATGCGGGACTTGTTCTCTACAACATTACGCGATACAACAACAGGCACTACCTAAATATCCTCACTGCAACGAATATACGCTTTCAAGCGCATCATTCATTTAATAAAGCGAAGCAATTTCTTCGTCTCTTTCTCTTGTTTTGTGGATAGGCGGAGTATGTGGCCCCAATCGCACGCATATTTCTCTCCTGCCAGCCAGCTCCCCCACGAAAGTTTGAACAACTATGGTGGCCGCTTCTGGTGTGGCACGTCAAGAACGTGCTGGGCCAGGAGGCATGAGCCTGCTATACTCGCGGACAACATTCTGTGGCAATGAAGGGAAAGCTACGGAGGCAAAACGCGCACAAGTGAGAGCGCTTCTCAAAAGAGTCCTACGTTTTAATCCACGTTGGTTTAGGCTGGGAAGAGAAAACATAAACTGCTTATTAGCAACAGTTAAATAAGGCAGAACACACCACTGAGTGAAAAAGTTCACTTATTTTGCGGCTTTTCCGTTCCGCGTCTGGGCAAATGCGAAACCCTGGCACGTGGAAGCTGCGACGATTTAGCGTCTCTTTTTAGAGCAACCAAAAAAGCACTGTCAAACGGCTGCCGGACTACTTGGCGCGGTAACACATGTGCAGCATCCACGCGCCCGTAGCTTTCTCTTCATTGCCACAGAAAGTTGTCCGCGAGTATAGGAGGCCCGGACTCGGGCTTTAGTTCCTTTGGTACTAATAAATGTTATTTCTCTCTCTCTCTCTCTCTCCAGAGAGCGCCAACTAGCTCTATGAGATGCACATGCTCTCCGCAAGAGCCTTGTTTCGTCCGAAGGATTCGATGCTGTAGACATGTGCTCAAATAAAACGAAAACAAAAGAAATGAGGAAAATAAGACAGCACTCCTGGGCGACGTATTGCATGGCAATCCTCGAAATCTCATACAGTCCACATGTCGTCAAAAAGCCAACACGGCGTTACAGGAACCCGCAGAATTCCCCTGTCAACGCGCACATATGACGAACCGTTATAAGACGCACTTGCGCACATCGTCTTGGCGTCCCTGCCCGATAAAGCTACAAACCCGCTCTGCGCACTGTGTCGATATAGGGGGCAGACGGACGACCGAGCGCCTGATGGCGGTTGAGCTGAAATAAAGCTCATTCTTGTTTGGAGCCCTTGGCCCCTGTTTCACTGATCAATGGTGGGTGGCAGCAAGGCATACCCACTATAACGTTCAAAGCATTCTGTGTTGACGGTGGTCTAGACTATAGTCTAAAAAAATTGTTTTATCTTCATACTTAGCAATGGCATATAAAGTGTTCAGTATGGTCTGTTGCAGGTATTTTCCTGTACTGATAAACAGCGCAATGTAATCTGAAATTTGGAAAAATGTGTTTTTGGGCTAGCTCGTTATGACATATTGATTTTTCTTGCACTAAAACGAGACAACCAATAGCGCTCTATCATGTCTTGTCTTGCCTTGTCTTGTATGTCATCATCATCATCATCCTATATTTTTATGTCCACTGCAGGACGAACGCCTCTCTCTGCGATCTCCAATCACCCCTGTCTTGCGCTAGCATATTCTTGTATATTTAGTTGTTCAATTGTTGCGCTAAAACATCGTCCTGTATCGCTTATCTTGCAGCCCTGGTTTGCGCTGGCAGAAAATCACTCTGTGATGTGAAAACCGCAGGTCAGTGTGATATTTCTTGGTGATCTTTAGCTCTAAACTTTACCACCTTAGCATCGTCAGTACCCGCAAACATGCAGTCAGTTTCGGCGAAGGGATCTGCTCTTTTTACCTTCTACCTTTATGAACGCTTACTTTGAAACTCGATTTTCAAGAATCAGTGTAGGTTTTGCATCTTTGTCGTATATGTTAACGTTTGTGCATTTCATATGCCTTGAGTGCTTTTTGAGAGAGCGGCGGCTGCAGCGGTTTGTAATTCTATCGATAGCCTACTGCTCCTTGGCTGGGCAATCGCCGATTAGGAGGATAACGCGAGGAACGCTGCGATGAGACCCTGCCATTAATCGTCGCTTATGAACTTGCTTATGAGTGGCGATCAGATCGAGGGTCATGCGCCAATCCCTGCTAGCAGATAAGAAGCGAAAGCCTTTGGTAAGGCAAGTCATTCTTTGTAAACGTGTCTGTATTATTGAAGCACTTGCTCAGTGCTGACAACTGTACAGAATTCGCGTGCGAAGGTGCAAGCATGTTAGTGCAAGTGTGACAAATCGACGCCTATTGTGAAGCCTACTTCATTTCTGCTGCATACTTATCACCGGCGCTACCACATGAGGCAGTGAGTGCATATAGCTTCCCAGTGGTATGTGAAATAAAAGAAAGAAAAGACAGCGAAGCTGGGCGATCGTAGCCCAGCATTTTCCGGAAGTGCGCGCGAACTTTTCATCTTATTACTCATGATGATGATAATTTCTTTTCGCGCGTCTCGGACTTACGGCCGTCACTGCGCGTTGAATATATAGCGCAGCTTGCAACACCGACACCGCGTTCCAATGCCGACACCGCGTTCCAGGAGACCCCCCTCCGTGAATGCGTCTCTCTCTCTCTCTCTCGCTCTCATAGCGCCCAAAACCTCTTCACCTCGCAGAGCACGAGCGTACGAACGCGCCAGCTGTGGACGAAGACGACGACGCTCGAACACAATCATATGGTTCGCATAAATGCACTTTCTGCAAGCGTGAATAAAAAGAATACTTTCGTTTTGTCAGTTAACTGTCGCCTATGTGACGTGCCTGAAACCATTGAACACTGTTTTATTGTTTGTAAAGATGCCATTTTATTTTGGGATGTTATCCATAGAAATTTGCAAAATATTTTGATCTAAATTCTCACAGTATCCGATATCTTGTTGCTCCGTATGAAGATGTTCCATTCGATATGTTTTTACTGATAGGCCTTCATAGCCTATGGAAATCTCGTATGCAAGACCGAAATGCAGAAAAAACAATTTCCTCGAGATCACATTTCGTTCAGATGATCATACACTTAAAGGACATTTACGACCAAGAAGAATGTCAGCCGGCTTGGTATCCACTTTTGATTAGGTGTTTAACTTCCCCTTACAAGTTTTTGCTGTGAAGGACGGTGTTGCTGTGTGTGACGTTATCTTCATATGGACTGCTCGTTGACGTTTGATTAGTTATGTCCACCTGGTGCTCATATTATTGTAAATAGTTCCTGCAAATAAAACATTTTATTCATTGTAATAAATACCATGTTAAAAAAAATGTGGCTCTAAAGCCTAGTGGTTACGACGTTTGCTTTGGGGCCGGGGGTACGCCGGCTCGAATCCCGCCTCGGCAAGAAAATTTATTTTCTTTTCTTTCTTGGTAGTGTCCTGCTACGCACCACAAATTACGGCTGGCTTAAACAGCTTTGCTATTTAAAAAGCCGGCAGATCCCACGCCCGGGGGAATCAGTGTTATGCGAAGCAGTGTGCGGGGGAGCCTACCAAGTTAACGAAACAATCATTAGAGTACCAAGACGTAGGCGGCTTTCATGACCTACATGACACGCATGTCATGACATTCATGTCATAAGTCCTCAGGAGTCCCTTACGCCTAAGAGACGTTAAGGCGAAAGCCTTAGTCATGCTCATGACTATGACTTCGACCATCAGCATTTAGCCTTTTTCTTCACTTAGTACCACATCCGAGCCAATCCGTTGGTTTTTGAGGGCTTAATATTTTTTTTGCTGAGCCATTGTCCTTTTTTGACTATGACTTCGGCCATCAGCCTTTAGCCTTTTACTTCTCTTAGTACGAAATCCAAACCCATTCCATTCATTGTTTTTTTTTAGTGTTAATGTTTTTTCGCTGAGTCATTGTCATTTTTTCTGAGGCATGCTCATGACTATGACTTCTACCATCATCATATAAAGTTTAGTGTTTCCTTCACTTAGTACCCATGTCAGAATTAATTAAGTGGTTTTTGAGTGTTAATCTTTTTTCGCTGAGTCACTGGCATTTTGCTGAGTCATGCCCATGACTATGACTTCTGCCATCATCCTTTACTGTTTCCTTCGCTTAGTACCCATGTCCGAACCCATTTAAGTGGTTTTTCAGCGTTAATCTTTTTTCGCTGGGTCATTATCATTTTAGGCGGCTGTTTCATGGCCTACATGACACGCGTGTCATGACATTCATATGATGACCTATTATTTATGTTAATCATACATTCTTGTCATGCTATGCCAATTTTGGTACATACCAAGTTAACGAAACGACCATGATGGCACCAAGACGTATGCGGCTCTTTCATGACCTACATGACACGCATGTCATGACCTATCATTTATGTTCGTCATACACTCTTGTCATAATATGCCAATTTTGGTACATACCAAGTTAACGAAACGGCCGTAAGAGCACGAAGACGTTGGCGGATAGATAGATAGATAGATAGATAGATAGATAGATAGATAGATAGATAGATAGATAGATAGATAGATAGATAGATAGATAGATAGATAGATAGATAGATAGATAGATAGATAGATAGATAGATAGATAGATAGATAGATAGATAGATAGATAGATAGATAGATAGATAGATAGATAGATAGATAGATAGATAGATAGATACTGTCAAAGTGGCAAATGTTTAGAAAAGCTGTGTTGCAGCTATCATTGCATCTAGATCTGGCGTCTAAGTCGCAACACCTCTCTCCACATAAATAAAGGCATCTTTCTCATTCTATGGTAGGAGTTTAGGAGGTACCATGAGTGAAAGCGGGTGGCGTGAGCCTGCAAAACCATGGTGTATAGTTCGTGCCAGCGTAGAAAGTTTGTTTCCGATTCCCTGCGCAAGGCGGGGAAAAAATCAACGATTTCTACTAGAGGCTACTATAGTGTTTGCTATACCAATCCACGAGGCTCGCATTCGAGTCCTACGTGCGCGTGATGATTAAATTTTCTGCGTTCTCAAAGTATAGGTTTCATGACTATATTCTCAACGCCCAGACATTATAGCGCCAGCACCGTAAGCTCCGAAAAGTGTCCCTCGTACGACTGCGACCCCGCGCACGGAGCACCCGGCAGGTCACTTTTGTCGCTTTTGCCAGGCGTCACGGCATTCCGATCAAGCTGATTGAAGAAGCCGAGGAGCAACCGGGAATCTCCCGTTCTTGTCCGGGGGCCTCAAACGAAAAGCCTCTTCCGGAGGCGCGGCGGATAGGGAAGACTGCGGCTTTTGTTGCAGTTTTGTTCCCCGCGGCTTGCCTCTGCGTGAGGCTGCTGCCTTGTTCACGCGCCTTTCTTATTTGCATGTGACGACGAAACCAGGTCGAAGAAGTGATAAATATTCTGCCGCGGGCACATCTGAGGGGCTGCCGGCGTCAACTTAGAAGGGTGGCGAAGAGACGCGAGCGCTGAAGGCTTTTTATCCAACGAAAACAGAAGCGATCTCTCTCTTTCCTCTCAGCGATTTCCCTCACTCTTCTCTGGCGCTTCTTATACTCCTACCTTCTTTGTTTTGCGTTTTCTGACAAATTTCTTCTCGGAGATGTTTGGACGGCGCGCGGTAAAGAAAGAAGCTTTGTTCTCGAAAAGGCAGATCCTTCGCAGGCGTGCAGGATCAACAGCTCGAAGTTATTCTTGGAGAGTGCCTCCGGTGACGGCACGCAAGAAATATTATTGTGCCATTTTGTTCACGTTTCTGCGCACCCGTTCTTCTTTTCTATTTTTTTTTTTGCATGTGTGCGTGCGTCTCTGTGTGTGTGTCCGCGTGAGTGTGTGCGTGCAAGCGGTGAGAAGAACGTCCTTTGGTACACCCAGTAGGCAATGCGTATATGAAAAGGAAAGATCGGGTGTCATATGCACTGGAATACAAGTCGTCGCCCATACAGATCCTGAATATTCGGTGACGGGCCATTCCCGAGAGACTGCAAAACATCGCAATCGGCGCGTGTACTTTGAACATATACGACCGAGGCGTACATCACGGGGAAGCATTTGAACTTCTGAAGTCCTTTAGAGCGCAAGGTTCTGCGGCACATAAACGCTACCTATAGCAACAGGCAGTGTTGTTTACGATTACATCATTTGTGTATTGACCAGCGAAATGATGGTGATTATGATGGTACAGGGTTAGTGACCAGCGAGAGGCAGATGCCACAAAACTAAAATCTGAGAAGCTACCAGGTTAAAGTGTTTTGAAAGTTTCTAAGCGTAGGGGACAAATTAATCGTACAGAGGCCGCGTCAGTCTCGCGCGACCACGTTAGATCTTGGCAATTATCGTAGCACTGATCAGAGACCGTTGTCAGGACAGGCCACTTTAGAATGCTGCGACCTCGTAAGCGATTCCAGCAGAGAGCAATGAAAGCGCTGCTACAATTCTTAAGGATGACAAACATTCACGCATGGCTTAAGCCTTGATTGGTGTTCACTGTGCCACACGTGATCTTCTGCAGTGGTCGTGTGAGACCGGTAAAGGCGCATGATATTCAGTGGCTTCTATGGTTGTCCTAAACTTCTTATACGTAGACTACGCGTTCTTAGCCCATTCGGTACGCTGCGTGGGTAATTGCCACTGGGTGGGTGTTCATTTCTTGTCAATCTTCCAGAAAAGGTGTGTGCCCCTGTGGCGCAACGGGTAGACATAATCCTTGAATATATACTCACATATATGCTTCGTACTTATCTGCGCACACACCTCTGATCCCCATTCGTTGGGTCCTCATCCACATCGCTGTGCCAACGTGTTTGGTGTTTGCATTTCGGCATACCTTACGAACGTAAACGTTGCATGAAATCAGCGATGCCATAGGATCAAAGAATAACACACTTGTACGCGTCGCGTTTAGTTGTAGCGCATTTAATTCGCGGCTTAGCTATCACTTGAAGATTCCAACGTGCGCGTTGGATATTAATTTTTTCTTCTTATCTTTTTATGTTATCCTCTCCCGCCTTCCAGTCTTGCGTAGCAAACCGGATTTCTTTTTCTGTACTGGTTAACCTCCCCGCGTGTATCCATTCTTTCGGGCCTCCATGTCTCTATCTCGCTCCAATACTCGCATCATTCAGAGGGTGTTAATGCCAACCCAAATTTTGGTCTGATTGTTATTGCCTGACTTGGTTTAACATCCCGAAAGACGCATTTGAAATTTATTTCAGAGAAGTCAATGGAGGTCGGAGTCAGCCAGACTCCTTAGGCTAGAGATAAAGACTTTAAGCAACTCGACCTTTCAGCCTAGCCAAACCCTGGCAAGTTACTCTAAATCTTAATAACCGCAGAGTTATTCTTATTTATTTATTTATTTATTTATTTATTTATTTATTTATTTATTTATTTATTTATTTATTTATTTATTATTGCGATAGCAATTATATGGACACTCCAAAGCGGATTTCTGCCGTCGGCGTCGCCGTCGCCGTGAGGTTCCGTATGACGTCAATGGAGATTAAATCGTCGCCGGTGGTAAGTGGTTCTTGAGGGAAAGGGAAAGGTTGGCGCTATCTTCTGCAGCCCTTGAGGGAGCACGGCTCAGCGCCATTCGTCGCCGCGCGCCGAACGCTGTATGTGCGAGTGAAAGGGCGCGAGGGGCGCGCGCTTTCACGGGGAGTGAACGCACGGCGGAGAACAAACGCGCGTTCTGCGCCGTGCTCCCTTATGATGATAAGTGGTTCTTGAGGGAAAGGGAAAGGTTGGCGCTATCTTCTGCAGCCCTTGAGGGAGCACGGCTCAGCGCCAATTCCGTGCTCCCTTAAGGGCTGCAGAAGTAGGCGTCTCTTTCCTCCTTTACAATCACCATATATGTAGAGCAAACGCGCCTTCTTCCGATGCGCGAGAGGCCGTGGGGGAGGGGGGGGGGGGGAGGCGACGTTTAGCTGCGGCACCAAGTGCCTATTTATATCAGAGGCTCCGGCAACAGTCACCAACGCCGCACGCATTTTGAGCGAACGCGGGCAAAACGCCGACGGCGTCGACAACAGTTCTGCGTGTTGCCGGTGCTGCTGCATCTCCAAGTTTATACAGTTGATAAAACTACTATCCTTACTCCGTATAGCTGTCTACTAATTTGCTATCGCAATTGATGCTTCGCCTTTCAGGTGAAACTGCGAGAACTTTTATTTATTTATTTATTTATTTATTTATTTATTTATTTATTTTATTTATTATTTATTTATTTATTTATTTATTTATTTATTTATTTATTTATTTATTTATTTATTTATTTATTTATCAACGTTTCAGACACAATGAAGGTCTTGGATGAGGAGGCTAAAATCAGAGAGTATTTACCCCTCGGCATTTATAGAGAAGGAGAGAAAAGGATGGGTTACCATTCGTGCGACATGTTAGCTACGATGGAAGCCTTACAACGTAGAGCTATGCGTTAACAACAGTGCTTTAGTCACACGGACAAGATGGGAAGCTGCGATGCTTGAATTACATGCTGTCAGAATGCCTGCCTGCCATAAAAAGAAAGAAAGAAATATACGCGTGTGGAAAACCTCACAAAGCCGTAAAATGGCATTCTTTAATCATCCTTTCTTTTTCGTTTTTTTTTTTACTTCCTGGAATCGCTTTAATGTTTGTCGGCCTCACGGTGGCTGACCGTGATTTCCTGACAAGATATGACGTCCCGAGAGATTTCTCCTTCGCGTATCGTACAATGCAAGGTACATAATTAGTAATCGGCTTCGAAAGGCAAATCTTAATTTGTGTTTCTAGCAAAACGAACGCGCGTATACATTCATGAAGATATGTGCGCTACATTCTCCGCAATAACCAAAACTGTAGGCTGACGTCCGTGCACTTCTTGACCATTGCACAAGTGAACACAAAAAGCGGTCGCTTACGAAAATCAAAAAAAAAATTATAAAAGAGCACAAAATTCTCACGACCCTGTAGCGCGCATTCCTCGCAACGACAGGAAATCGATAACCTCTTCGCGTTATTGTTCTCGCTCGCCGTCTCGCCACGCCGAGCGTACGACACGTGGGCATTCGAAAACGTATATCGGAAGTGAAAGAAAAAAAGAGAGAAAAAGTTACGCAGCTCCCTGATCAATCTAACGCACGGAACAGACAGTTTCCATCAGTGGGGCGCATTAGAAAACTTGTCATGTCGGCTTTGGGGGATCCGGACACGCACCGAGCCGTCGCGCCGATGAAATGTGGCAGGGCCGGCACACCGATGACGGCGGGCAGAAGGAGAAGCACAGACGCCTCCTCCACTTCGTACACGCTATACCGTGAAGCCGGCTTTCTCCAAACAATCGATGTTTTACCGGAGTGCTTCGTTTTAATAGGAAACGCTGTGCGGGGGTCATTCTTGCGGCGCCTGTGTACGGTGATGTTGCGATGCTAGTAATATGGCGTTAGCAGGTCGCCGCGAGTCCTAATTGAGAAATTCAAAACAACAACAACAACAAAGAAATACAGGGAGAGCGCGAGAGATTAGGAAGCGAGGAAGTGGCGACCCTGAAACCGTAAAATGTCCTGTTGGTTACCCTACGTAGGAGGAGCGGCGGAGCTTTGAGAGATAAAAACAGGTTTCGTAATTCATGCCTACGCGAAGAAAATATCACACGGGCAATGCCGATAGCGTAAATAATTAATTAACAAATAAATAATTAAGTAAGCAAATATGTGTCCGTAGCAGTGTCTTAACCATTTCACAACGAGACTAAGACGATTCGGGCCAGTCTAACGAAACTAGTGCTATTGCTTTGCCAAGTATGTAGATTGTTAAAACGAAAGACTTCTTGCAAGATACTAACTTATCACATTTTCACAGTGCCCTGTCGTGGCGGCCGCATTTCGATGGGGGTGAAATACAAGAACGCCGTGTACCGTGCATTGGGTGTTTGTTAAAGAACCCCCAGGTGGTCAAAATTAATACCGAATCCCTCGCTACGGCGTGCCTCATAATCAAATCGTGGTCTCGGTACGTAAAATTCCGGACTTTTTTACCTTTTCACTTTGTCAAGTGTAAGCGCAATAACCATAATTTCATAGAATGAGGGGGGTCTCCCTACGTGGGAGACGCCCGCTACGCCCTAAGCGCGTCCTGCAGGACCCAAATAAAGTTTGTCCAGTCCAGGGGGGTTTAGAAGTCAGTAATATAAAGTGTTGCCATTTTAATGATTTTGTCGCTAGACCAAGGGACTTTGTGATATGTTTAGCGACTAATTATTCTATTTTAGGATCGGCGACTTTTTTAGCGATGTGGCAAAACAAATGGCGACTTTTTGGCGACTTCATAGTTAGAAAAGGTGCTGCGGTATTGAATTTCTGTGAAGCAATTTATTGCTCAAATACTACAAATAAGCGACCCAAATTGGCTGTACGGCGCGTGGGGTCTCTGACCATGATGAAGCAACGGTTGTCTTCACATCGGCGGTGTTCACAGCGTACTTGTGCTTCACAACACAGTAGTCCTAACAAGCTTCACATTGTACTTAGAAAATGCATGTTTTCTTTTTACAAAACCAATTCGAATGGGGCTTAGCACTGCAGCTTCCACAGTATCACTAAAAACATGCGATTGGAAAACGTTCGTAACCGTAGCAGTGAAATAATTCACCAAATCTAATTGCCATAATGTGTATGTTGAATTTTAGAACGCAGCTGGCATACAAAAGGCGTACGTATCGTAGCGGGCGGGCTCGTTCGCGCCAACTTGAACGCACTGCTTGCGGTTCTCACGGCTTTCGGACAAATGGTGGATCAAGGGACAGGGGCGCACGTATTCGAGCTACATAAAGCTAACGCAATTGTCATCGCCGTGTTAACAACACACGACCAAGCGCTGACGAAGAATTTCGTTTCTTTCTCGAGTTTCTTAGACTACAAAATTTGCAGGGATAATGTGGTGCTATTAAGTATATTTATTTTCGTGGTAAAGAAAATCACGTTACCCGCGTTTTCTTAATTGTCCTTGATTAGTAACCTCCCAATATGAAGATAAAAGCAAAAGTTTTGCTTACCTCATTTGTTGTTTGTTGATAAATTAGTAAATTAAAAGCCTTATACACCCTTCTGGTAAATTTACATGAGGAAGATTGCAGTATTTGAGTTCGAGTACTCCAAGTAGGACTAATGTCTGAGTGCTTTTACGAAATTCGTCGTTTCAAATCGGAGTCGTGAGCAATCAAAACTGCTCAAGCTGTACTTCCAGCGCAATATTTTTTATACCCTGCTTTAAAAGAAATTTTTGTCTGTTTGTTTTTATTAAGACCTCTATGCATAATTTTCGGTCCAAATGCTGACGTGCTTGTCATGCGCCAGCCTCTAAATTACAGAGATTCACTACGCATATGCTTTTTATGCGTTACCATTAAGAGTGTCAAGTTAGGAAAATGAGTGCGTGTGGAGTGTAGGAAGCCGTTCACGTGGTAGAGGTAGAGCGGAGATGGGAGAGCTTAGAAGAGCGTGTAATATATATATATAGCGCCACTGACGGTGGTCTGCTCCACACTAACGTCAGTGGCACTTCGCTTCTCGGTAAGGCAGGACGTGTGTTGAGTGAGCTCCTGAACAACACTCGCGGTCTAAATCGTGGATATGAGATATCAAAGAGGTGTGACGTAATGCTCACGCATGTTTCTCGCATTTACCGTTAAATCGCCACTGAATTTTGTTTTTGTTTTTAGTTGTTTGCTTTCATGGTGAAATTTTACCGAGAGTGTCGACTCTCTTCTGTTTGCAACGAGCATGTATTGAGAACCAGGTTATGTCTATGCTTCTAGAGTGTGCCCTTCTTCAGGATCCGTATTCACACACACACACACACACACGCACACGCACACGCACACGCACGCACACGCACGCACACACACACACACACACACACACACACACACACACACACACACACACACACACACACACACACACACACACACACACACACACACACACACACACACACACACACACACACACACACACACACACACACACACACACACACACACACACACACACACACACACACACACACACACACACACACACACACACACACACACACACACACACACACACACACACACACACACACACGCACACGCACACGCACGCACGCACGCACACACAAAGCTCTTACGTTGGAATTGTTCGTAAGAAAAAATTTCAACCAATCCTGATGTTGGATATGTTAATGTCTACTGCCCAATGGTAAAGAAACCTTATTAAAGAAAAACTTTGTGAATTTGGCCCCAGGTTTTCAGTTCCTCAAACGAACCTTCTTAGCAGCCGGCAGCGTGAAAGAGAAGCTTGTCCCACAGGACGACAGAATTCAACTAATGAATGTGCAGTGTGCGTGAGATGTTGAGCTGCCATGTAATTCAGGCTGTGTCTAATTGAACTGATCGATTGCGCGTACTGCGGCCCACCGTAGTGGGCAGTTACTATGATGTTCCGCTGCTGTGCACGAGGGCACCGGTTCGATTCTCGGTCGCAGTGGTCAGCTTACAAAAGAGGTGGGAATGCAAGAAAAAAAAAAGAAAGAAAAGAAAAGCAGAAAGGCGTGCCAGCCGAAGTCGACACCAAAGGAGAGAAGGTTATCGTACATTGTATATGTACTGAAATTGTGGAATTAAAGAGAATGCAATGTTGCATAATTGCATTATATGTTTACAATATTTGAATTGTTTTGTGCGTTTTATTGCCAGACCTAACACTTTTTTCGGACCCTCTATTTGTGTCTAGTTGTTTTATTTTATTAGATTTTTTATGCGCGTACATACATGCGCTGACGTTGCCTTTCTCGGGTTTCATTGCTTTTCGTGTTTTGTTTTTTTTTGTCATTTTTTTTACCGGTAGGCCAGGTGGGCTGATCCTGGAGGTGGTGCAGTCTATGGTGCAATGAGGTTAATTTTCGACTATGTTGGCGCTAATTACGCCAGTGCTGTTAATTTGAGATTAACTCTGCGACTACTACTCGCTTTTTTTCTTGCTGAGTTCGACATTTTCATTTCTTTATGACTCGCTGCGATGCTCTGGAGGGGCGAAAGGGTGTTTTTTTTTTACTAGAAGGTCAGACAGATAACTAGATCTCATATACTCCAAACCTGTGTGAAGTCGCGAAAGAAAACATTGTCTTCAAAATGCTTTGGAAGGACACTAAGGAACCTCGGATGGGCAAAATAATTTGGAGCCCTCCACTATACGGCATCAGTTGGAGCCGTCGTATTGCTTTGGGAAGTCAAATTCCATGGCTCTTATGACCACGGACACGTAGTAAACGGAGATCACTACTTTGCGGCTCGCATCCATCAGCACGCCTTCAAGGGTAGGAGTAGATTACGCAGCGTTTTAAGTGACCAGCATAAGTAAGTGGAGTGCATGTTATGTCATAGAAAAATTCCGCAACGACCGGTGGGGATAATCCTAAATAAAAATTATTTACTTCTATGACGGCACTTAGGCATTCAGTAGATGATTCCGACTTATGTATAAGCCTTTGACCTGGTCTCTTTCTCTCTTTTAGTACGCTGAGAAGAGTAGCTTCCTCTTATAAAGGGGGACGTGAATCATCACAAACAGGTCAGGCTGAAAACATACGAATCAGGAACAGCGGTGCTTTTTACCTAACGAATGTGCAGGCGACGCTACCAACTTCCTGTAGCGCCGGCTACACTCCCCTAACTGCAATCGCGTGTATTTACGTTCACTAAGAAGCAATCGTCAGACACTCTAGGTGACGGTAGGTGTCGGTGTGTGCTTGCAGTGGCCTTTCATCACGCGATACACGTATGAAACTGACCGCCTTACGATGCCGGCACGATGCGTGGTCACACGCATTGCGCTGGAATACAACGATATGCATCGCATCGCTAACACAGTGTCGATGCCGGTGAGCTTGTCCTCGAAGCCCGACGGTTTCCTCGTATACATATCCGTGGAATATAACACGGAGGAAAAGGTCTGCACGTTGCGTAGCAGGAAAACGTCACGCAATCTTATCGCGCGATATCAACATGGGAACGCTTCGTGGGAGAGATGAGCGCATTGCATCCGATCGCTCGCACTCCTGCTCCCGCTGCCACTCGGGACGCCCGAGGAGCGATAATCCGCTTTCGCCCCCCCCCCCCCCCCCCCCCCCGGACGATGTAGGTCGGTCGAAGACAAACTTCGCGTGCGGTCGCCGTCGTCAGCCTCGTTATGCAAGAAGACGTGGAGGAATGGAGGAGGTCTCGTGCTTTGCGTGCACGCCGTTCGGCTGTGTAAACAGTCCTTTCCGTTTGGCTGTTTCATTATGCATGCAGGGGAGCTAGCACATATCGCTCCCAAGGGGGGTCGTCCTATAACGTGGCCGGATTAAGGGCCCAGACAGTTTGATCCCGATCGGCGTCACGAACGATTGTTTCGCGCCTGCCGGCATCGCGTGCCGAGCCTCCGTGGCACGCGAGCCGTTTTACGTCTGCTGAGCAGAGTCTGGTTCGTTAGGCGCGGTGAGCGCGCTGTGCAAATTAAGATGGTAAACGAGATTGAAGTAATGCTCAGTATACGGTCCACTACATGTTAGAGGGAGCACCCATTTGTATGTGATGACCAACTATAGCTGACTTACAACTTGAAGGCAAGCAAACTATATTTTTAAAGCGTGGATGTAAGCGTAATGAGTCTTATTAGCCATTTTTACATCTCTGATAAAGCTGGGCGAAGACGACGTGTCTGAGAGCCAGGACGCTATTATTCTAGATCAGCCATTTTCTCCGTGGTTTCTGCGTACATCTCTGAAGAGCCGCCATGGTTCGTGGCGTTGATGCAAATGGACATCCCCGCGCCTCTGCCCGGATGGCGACTTCAGTTGCGACTGCATCGAGGAAACGGAGCGGTTTCTAGAACGACAGCGAAGACACTAGTGTCTACTCGCTCAGTAGTGACGACTTCTCCGATGACGACATTGAGCTTGTGCGGAGCCGCAAGGGGAAACGAAGAAACACCAGGGCGTTCAGGTCTTCGAGCACGCCAACGGTAGGACAAACTCGGAATACCGTAGTCCGTGCGATTCTATTTGTACCAAACTGGCTACCGACAACATGAGGCCACTCCACAGTCTGTCTCGGTGCAACTTGAAGTGGTGGCGCCAAAGCAGGCCACAGACATCAGAGCCAACCTACGAAAAAATGTGTTGGCTATTGACGTCACACATGAGACTGTGCTGAGCACTTTGAGTAACTTAAAGAACTTGGTGGCATGAAGGTCCATTCGTATATCCCCCTATATATAGACAGCGCTTCTACGACTGGTGTCATCGACGACGTGGACATCTCTATCTCCAGCGCTGCCTTGCCGATTCTTGTGAAGCCAGCCGTTGATGGCGTCGCCATAACCCATGTGTATCGCCTCGGTACATCCTGCTCTGTCAAGGTCATATTCAAAGGCGATTCTCTCCCCTCGAAGATCAAGGTTGACCACTTTAGACACCCCGTGCGGCCATTTATCCGAAGGTCACTGCAATGCCGCAATTGCATGAGCCTGGGACACGTGAACGCCGTGTGTGAGAACACGATAGTTTGCTCACGCTGCGCTAAGCCCAACTTTGCAGACTACTGTGCAGCCACGGTTCTCAAATACACCAATTGCTTTGGGACCCAAGACGCTTCCTCATAGGATTTGCTCAAAATGAAGAAGCAAAAGGCGGCCTTAAAGGGATGGCGAGATCGTTCTTATCGTCGGGAAGTTGTTGCGGCCGTTAGAAGGCGACGTTCCCAACACTGTCGGAATTCTAAGAACACCGATGCCTCTGACGCCACACACGACAACACTTCCTTCTCTGCCTCTTAGGAATGGCGAAATCCAATCTAAATCAGTCAACAAGGTCATGGCTGAGAGCAATACAGCTTGGTCCGCACTACTAAAGTCACAGCCGAAGTCACAGCTGAAGCAGGAGCCACTTCAAGTGATACAGCGCACCGCAGTAGAGTGCTCAGCGTGGACTTCTGATAAATTATCCGAAGAAGGCAAATGGTTGTGATGCTCCCATCTCTGATGAATACTTTTCGAATGCTCTTGAATAAGCTGCGTACTTCGTCAGCGCGAAGTGCAGTGCAAGTGCTGGAGGCTCTCAATTCAGTGTTTGCAAGTCTTGAGTAAGCACCACGGCTCGACCGCAGCCTTATATTTTTCTATTCGCACTGAAGTCAAAGAGGTCGCTGTTTACTTTAACGATACACTGCTACGTATTGCGGCGTACTGATAACGACCACCATCTATGGCGAAGCACCACGATTAGCTTCACACAGAAGAATGACGACAGTTCAGTGTATCGGTGGGGCACTGGCTTGCTTTGGTTTCAAGGCGCTTTGCTGCACGCAGTTTTCTCTCTCTTCTCTTTCCCCTTGATATTCCCCCTTTCCTTTCCCACAGTATACAGTAGCAAACCGGACGCTTGTCTGGTTGATCTCCGTGGCTTTCTTCTTCTTGCTTTATCTCTCTTTCTCTCTAATTAAGCTGTGTTTCAGTATATTGGCTTTATTACGAGCTACATGTTCATTTGACGATATACTGTACTGTACATTGTTGGGTGAGCTTGCACATATTTGGAAATTAAAAACAAACACAGCTTAACAAGTGCGAGAAAATGTACATGACAGGTTGTAAGTGCACGAACGCCTGCCTTGCGTAGTTTATCTTCTGTAGTAATTCGTGCTTGCTCTTAAATTCAGAAAGCACAATAGTCTAAGCGTTGAAGTACGTTGACGCTCACCCACACGAAGCATGCTACTTGTCTTGCTTAGTGCCCCGACAGCTCTCACAATTGCGAATTGTGACACTTCAGGAATTCATTGTTTTGGTGGGCAGCCGTGAAACTCTACTCTAGGACACTATAGAAAATGGCAGAGATTCTTTTAATAAGCCTTTGCTTACAGCCTACAGGGGACAAGAAGGCAAGTAGAAACAAATTAAATTTTTAGTTGTATTGGGCTGCGATAGTATTATGTGTTTTCTTTGTGAAAACTAGGACCTTATCCTCGTCTGTTCTGTTTTGAGGTAGCATTTTGTCCCATTGGCTGCAGCCTGTGATCCAGCGCTGTCACTGTATCAGAACTCTGTCTACGTGCAACGCGCTCCCTTGTTAATTGAAATACATGAGTGTAGATCCCGCGTGAATTTTTCACTCTGGCAAGTGTACCGCCACCCGGCTTTGCAGTATAAGGCTTGTCGGTGGTATTCGCTGACATCTCTTTACAGAACTACAGCCTGCAGCTTGCAACTACAGCCTGCACAGCGCCAGCAAAGCTAATTAGAGCAGCATATTGCAGTATTCCATTGACCGCTGGCCACCACTGTATAGACTTCTAGAAAGCTCACACGAATTCTTCAATTGCTTTCTGTGTGCCGTACTTTGCACAGTGTTCGTTAATCATGTACGGCCGCAAATATCATAGAGGCTGCACTCTGCGTTTCCTTCGCTGCATGCTTTGCGGCAGTGACTGTATCATAGCTCGACTTCAAAATGCGTACGCATACTACATGCCTATGTGTTGTGCATATACCAACATGTTTCAGACTTGACTTCCCTTGTCTTGCCTTGTGTGACTAATCGTGCTGTAGGATGCGCTCATCTTTACTACTTCCGCTTTGTTTTTATTGCTTGTTTGCTCTTCTACTTCAAATAGCTTTGTCCACCGCGCTCGCTGTCTCTATATTTCATGTTTCACCCCCAAGCTTTTTTAGGGTGCTGTTAAACAAAAGCTTCATAGGCACAGTGGTTCCTAGGCAAATTAACTAATGTTTTAATGATCATCATCATTTATAACGGCGCTTTCTTCACCTCGTTTCCGTATTTACAGTCTTAAGCATTCCAACAAGTGGGCCCTTTACGGTCTTATTTCACTTCGAAAGAAACATTTTCAAGTTAAGTAAGACCATAAAACATGCACCTTGTGCCAATGCAATAACGATTTGATATGATTGCTGGACATTTGGTTTGTTTGCTAATGACACATTGTCCGGTTGATATGACCGTAGAGGGTGACATAGCATGGACAAGCGCTTGCAAATGCAACTGCGTGATGCCGTATAAGAAGGTCAGAATGGAGGAACATCGTTTGTAGGTTATGTCGTGTTAAAATCAAATAAATTATGGAACGACGCCTTATGTGGCGGTGATGTAGATTTATAGTTCGAGCAAGTAAAAGCAACGCCGAACAAGAAGATGTGCCGTAAGGTTGAAAAAAAAGGGGACAATTCAGTTTCCGTGTTAGGTCATTTTGGTACGTCTGACCACGGCCGTTCTGGTGACTGCTTTATGAGGGAGTATTTGTTTGTTCTATGTTTGACTCCATTTTTCGAGAGTTCTTGTAATCCCTGATAGACAGCGTTTGCTATGCTTTGAACAGAGCAAACGGAGAGTGCTCGTCGGGCGGCATGATAATTTTCCAGAAAAGAATCAAAAGCAGAACAAACTTTTCTGCATTTGACTCTTTGAACAAACAAAAACGTCGCCAGCACTGCCGTCTTTCTTTAATGCGTTTGCATTAGGAGTGCCAAAGTGGAAAAACGTCTGTGTCTGTGAAGTAAGGGAGGTTGGTCACGTGGTAGAGGTACAGGAGGGATGGGAGAGCTTAGAAGAGCGTATATATATATATATATATATATATATATATATATATATATATATATATAGGAAAATCAGAAGCACAACTTTGCGGTTATCTAGGGTTTATTATTTTCCCAACAGTTTCGGTCGGTGGACCGACCTTTTTCAAGGGATACAGGAAAATAATCCTGTATCCCTTGAAAAAGGTCGGTCCACCGACCGAAACTGTTGGGAAAATAATAAACCCTAGATAACCGCGAAGTTGTGCTTCTGATTTTCCTATATATATATATATATATATATATATATATATATATATATATATTATATGTTATGAAAGAAATGCTCACACGTTTAACAACAACAAAATACTATTATTTTACTGACGTTTCGGCCGGTGGTCCGGCCTTCATCGGAGTGAATGAGAATACACAAGACGTTCGTTCCCAAGGTGTCGGGAAGTCACGTGGAAAGCACATGTGGCTCCAAACAATGTGTAAGGGGAAAAAACAAAACAAACAGCAAAAATACCCGTTTTTTTAAAACGAGGCACTAACAGATGGAGAGAGCACCACACGTGGATGGCTGTGATGAGTCACGGAGGTGGACGCGTGGTCCTCACCGTCAAAGAAGCGGGAAAAAAAAAAATTGGTGGCGGAAGGGGGAAAAAGGGAGGAAAACATATGTGGGTGGCTTTGATGAGCCACCTCTAAGGCAGCGCGTTCCCCAGTCCCGAGGGACCACCATCGTTTAAGATAAGAAGACACTCCACGGCAGACACGCCGTGCGAAGGGGGCATGCGACACAATAACGTCTCCAGAGTGAAAAAGAGAGAGGATATGCGGACGTGCCAGCACGAAGCAAGACCGTCTTATATGCGTTGCGGTTAGACTACAAGGAATCAACTTTCGGCTATAACCACATTTGTCTAATCAGAAGGCAAGGACGTGAGTTTCCCTTTGCTTTCATTAATACCCGAGGCGGTGGTATTAAACTTATAGATAAGATAGGACTTGCGAATTTCCCGGTCGTGGTGTGAGCGAAAGCCTGATTCCAATATTGTCGCCTTTAAGTCATTGAAAGAGTGACCGGGAAGGTTGACATGTTTGGATACGGGAAGGTTCAAAAGAGATTTTGTGTCTGACCTGTGGTTATTAAATCGTATCCTGAAAGGTGTCTCCGTCTGACCAATATACTGTTGACTACAAATTGTACATTCAAGAAGATAGATCACATTGGCGGTGTCACATGTAAAGTTTCCTTTATTTGAACTGAGAAGTTGGACGCGGTACTGGTTGCTTTCTGTGATGTCCTCATGTGAGGACAAACCTGGCAACGTGATTTGTTGCAAGGCATACAGCCTGTGCCACGGCTTGGGTTTAAGGGTTTATATATATATATATATATATATATATATATATATATATATATATATATATATATATATATATATATATATATATATAGTGCACCTGACGGTGGTCTTCTCCGGATCCACCGTCAATTGCACTTTGCTCCACGAAGGGGCAGGACGGGTGTCGAGTGAGCTCCTGAGCAACTTTGAAATGTGGTGAACACGGTTTGAACCATGAATCCGGGACCTCAAAGAGGTGCCACGTAATGCTAACGCATATCTCTTGCATTTGTCGCTAAATTGCCTTTGTATATATGTCAGGCGTTTCAAATTAAGCTTTACGGAATTTTTAAAAATCGCCTATGGCAGGTAGCACAATTCTTTTCGTTCAGTTGGGTTATTCGCGAAATCATCAGCCAAGCTCTAGATGCCGCTGACACCTTCGGGATCCCGGCCGACGGATAGAGGCGCTGCGGAGGAAGACCATCTTCTGCGGCGTTGATTGACTGGTGGAAATAAATGTTATTTCTCTCTCTCTCCCTCCAAGAGGCGGACATTAGTAGCACGAGAAATCGAAACACATATTCAACCAATTAATAAAAAATGACTAATTAACTTCTTTGTTAATTACTTTACGACACATATCGCAATTTACGAATTGTAGCCGGTGAGTTTGCAAGACGCATCCACTTGAAATGAATTTCGAGGATGACACCAGTTTCGAGATATTAGTTGCCAAATTGTAGGACGAAATACATGGGCGTTCCAGTTACTTTTGTGCTTCAATGTATAAAACAGCATTTTGGTAAAAAACAAGCAAGGCCGAACAACAGTGCATTTTTACGGCAAATTTGGTGGCGCATATCTCCAAACTGGTGTCATTCTGGATATTCATTCCAAGTGTCCACCTCTTCGAATAAACCAGCTCAACGATAAGCATTATGCTATGTGCCACAGGTGATTTTTAGATATTCTGTAAAGCTTAATTGGAACACCCGGTATATTGTAAACAGAGTATCGACAAAGCACTGGGAAACCCCATAAAAAAAAAAGGTACACTGAATGCAGCAATTAACTAAAGGAGTCGTGCGTAAGAAGTCGCATGACCTCGACAGGCCGCCAAGGTAGCACTGAGCAGTGTCATGCAACCCATAAATCGGACTTTCTGCTGTCCTCGGCCCCGTTTTAACTCGCATATATATATATATATATATATATATATATATATACACTGTGTCACCAGATTTCGTGACTTCTTGTATCAGCCCTTCTCATATCACATGGAATGCCAGAGCGAGATGCCAGAGCCCTTTTGTCGGCTCTACGAGTTTCGCGAACTGGCGATCTTCGCTAGCGGCTTGACAAGAAATGCACAGTGCGCTTGAGGCTAGGCTTAAAGAAAGCATCACCCGCCGTGGTAGCTTTAGGGGCTATATGGCGTTGCGCTGCTTAGTTCGAGGTCGTGGGTTTGGCCCTGGCCACGGCGGCCGCATTCCGGTGGGGGCAAAATGCAACAACGCTCGAGAACATAGATTTAGCTCCACGTTGACGAACCCCAGGTGGTCAAAATTATACCGGAGTTCCTCCTACGACGTGCCTCGTATTCATATCGTCGTTTTGCCACGAAAATCCACATGATTCATGCAGGTTTAATTCGTGAAATCAGCAACATGATGTCCGGCACGCCTTTCGTATCTAAGCGAATGACTTACGGGACTTTAGCGAGTTTTCATTTTGACGGCACGAGTGTTGAGCGAACACGTTACACCATAGAATGAAGTGAGCAGTCCTCCCGTAAACTCTAGGAAATGACTGTACGAGAATTGATCTAGCATTGTTATTGATCTTGAAATAGAGAATTCGTGCTACAATTGGACGGGTGACAATTTTCGCTTTGAATAATTTTGCTCCGCCTAGCGGGCTTCCGCACAATTGACTTGCTAAACCTTTTTACATAAACCTTCGTCATCAACAGAACAACCTCTGAACGGTTACAACGGTTACAGAAAAAAAAGCTCCATATCAACAAGAACTCCGCTTTTTCACTTAGTCACGTCAAACTCGTTTGATGTGAACGTGGCAGTTATATCGAAGTGCTACGTAAGTACCGGAGCTCGGTACTATAGGCCCGTCACGAAATAGACTGTAATATATGGAAACACATCACCTACATTGCCTGCTGAAAATGCAAAAAAGAAAAAAAAGAAACCATGCACACGCGCGAATCTATATTCTCGTGTTTCTAGCGAAACTAACGTCCTTGCTTGAAACTTTACTTTTATGCTAAGCCTGTCATAGTTATGAGAAATGAAACGTGCTGATCTATATAGCCTAACAGGGCTCTATCTATATAGCCTAACATAGCCCTAACAGGGCTGCAGTATGTAAAATAAAATAAGTATGCTGTGTTGATCCTAGCATGAAGCTTAATTTTGCTGGAGTGACAGTGCTGAGGGGGCAAATTACAACGGCGAGTGACAAATGTTTGGTATGCCAATTTACGAACAGCAGCTCGAGAATTTCGCATATTTAGGCGTGAGTAGCCCAAAGATTTGGAAGCTTTTGGGCAAGCTTTCATTGCATCTGAATTAACTCCCAAAGTAGGCGTGAGATGAATTCGTAAGTGACAATAGTGGACAGCCCGCAGTATTTTTTTAATGAAATAGGGAAGCTGAGAGTTAGAAAGATAGCGGGAGAATGAAACAAATTTCTATTTATTTGTGTTTAGGGTCATCTGCTACCTACTGCATCAGCGGCTTAGTAGGTGAACATCGTTCTGCAGAGTCAAATGGTCGTCATGATATATTTAATTGTGCGCAATATATAATGCAGTCTTCTGCGAAAAGTGTTACCTTCTATGACAGGTTAGTCGGCAGGTCCTTGATGAAATTAATAAAAGCCGAGGACCAATGTCACGGCGTTGCGGTACACCTGAAGTAAGTTCGCAAAGATGCGATGAAAAGTTATTTACGACAGTGAACTGCTGACGCAGGGAGCCAAGGTTCCGAAGACTAAACAATGTTCGTGAATCCAATCGGAGCGCAAATAGATTGGAAATGAGGCGGCACTGAGCAGCACTATCAAATGCTTTTGAAAGATTTGATGTTCGGTGTTTTTGTTTACTGCTCTGCGGAATAAGAGGCATGCATACTAATTCATATCAGCATTCTTTGCGCTGAAAACATTGAAACTATTCGACCGTGACCCGCTGGGACGACCATATCGTTCAACTACAACCTCTTCCTCGAGCAGTGTAACAAGAGCGAAGTTTTACCAAGCTCACTTTGTAGGCCTTTCAAAGCGAGTGGCTTTCTTCGGCTCTTTTGGCCGTTTTCGAGGTTGCTCGATGGTCGAAAAACGTTAGTTTGTTGGCTTTCTCTCGCTCACTCTCTCTCACTCGCTCTTTCGTTCGCTCTTTCGTTCGTTCAGATTAGTTGTTTACAATGACAACAATCTCGTCGATGGTACCTGCACGTTTCTTTTTTTTTTGTTCTTTTTGTACAAGAGGGATTGGCTTCTTCATGCTAATAATAATACAAAAAATCAAAGCCCTTCCACTACTGTGAAGATGGAAGCCAGCGGAGCTGTGACTATGGTGGGTCTGCTGTAGTGAATATTGCTATAGTGAATTTATATATTATCCTTATTGACTATATTGAGCGCCTTCGGCATGTTCGTCAAAGAGCAAGGACACCGGCGTCTTGTTTTCGCCCGGCGCGATGGTCATGTAGTGTTTTTGCTGCGCCAAGTCCGCCCCATCGTCATAGACTAGCGTATGAGCCACAGCGTTCATATAGACGCGGCACACTGCACGGCATCGTCAGAATCCTGGAAGATGTGGTTGAACAAGCGTCCGTCCCATAGCGAGTCCAAAGGGCAACTGCTGACAACAGCACAAGCGCGATCTCTACGTCACGAGACAAAGGGGCACAAGATTGGCGGGACGTGCCGCCGCCAATCATCGCGACAGTTATGAAAAAGGCATCTGCGGGGACGAGGGGTATAACAATGGGCCATCCATCATCCGTTTTGATACGTGTCCTACGGCACAGCTGGTATGGAAACCGCCTCGCACATGGAGCCAAACCACCACGCACGTGGAGCCAAACCCCCACGCACATGGAGCCGAAATTGATCTACATCTGGTCTATGTACTTCTGTTGCCGGACGCGATCTTCTGGAACCTAGCCTACAACAGCTTCGCTGTAATATATGATGTTTAGGACTTTCTAGCGCCTTTAATGGCGCTAGAAACTTCAGATAATGACTGTCAGAAGTATAAATCTTTACATAAAAATCATACTCAAACCTAAGGTTTCCGCCATTTATTGAAATCCAGGCAGCTCGAGCAACCGAATGTTATGTATTCCGTTTTCTCACGTACTCCTGCAATTTACTTGGGTGCTATAAATGCTTTCTATATAGATCCACAAAGCTTCCTCAAAGTCTGTGACATTAGCAATTACAAATTCGGTGCCTTTAATCGAAAGGGCAGAAATGACGACACAGATAGCAGGAATATCTGTAACTGTCTTACTGTTGCCGCCTCTGTCTCTCTTCTCTCTTTTTCTCTTATTGATTGTGCTGCCGCATCGATCTCGTTCTCTGATGGCCTGAGGATTGCGTATGCGGACGCGTTTCTACTTACTTTTTAAGGATATCTGCCGTTCTCTTTGTCTGTGCTTCATGTAATGGATCGCGCCTTTTCGCCGTTCATTATAGCCGCACCACGCGTGATCATTAGTGGTGCCCACTAATTACTGAGACGAGCGCGCTAGCTCGTTGTTGTCTTTCTTCAGCCTTTTTTTAGTGCGCTGTACCATGTTGGTGTACCGAGCATGGCAAGGCTGAGAGCAGTGAATGAAAGTAATAAGAAGAACAAACTATAGGTACATAAAGTCAGTGGGCAAAATTACAAACTTTCAAAGAAACGTTACAAACATCGGACAATCTCTCCTGTTGGGAGGAATCTAGTTCGGTGGTTATACTCAACATATGGAAGAACACTGAAATTGAATAACCACAACGAAAGTGCGTAAGGGCATTAAATAATCACCCCAGTATGGGAGTGCGTGGCAGCCAGGACAAACAAGGAACGATATTAAATTGGGCGCATCGTGGCTTTGTTCTTACCCATTATGACCGAGCTCAATTTTTTATCGGCTGTTAGTTACAGAGATACTTTCTTCGCTAACGAATCTGCCAGCTTATAGTACTAATAAATAAAACGGGATAAAGAGAAAGGCATTATCCAGTATATCGGTAATGCGATTAAAGATGCCCCCAGACAAGGGTAACCCGCAGTAGCTGATCGGCTCTTCAGCAACGATTGATCGCGTCCCTTTAGATCTGCAATAAAGGTAGTGCCATCAGAAGGAAATTTGTGATATGGATCACAAAAGCGTTTTATTTATTTATTTATTTATTTATTTATTTATTTATTTATTTATTTATTTATTTATTTATTTATTTATTTATTTATTTATTTATTTATTTATTTATTTATTTATTTCATTGCACGGCGCAGCAACAATGTCGACCTGAACTACGTTTGATATAGGCATAACGGGGCTTGGTGGTGGTGATAGCTTGCTAATCTCTTGAAACACTCAATGTCTTTGTAGTGATGGTATATTTATGATTATGCCGATGATGTACGATGCTTACGGTGGTAGTGGTGGTGGTACTGATGATGGTATTTTTCAGACGGTTCTAGATTTGACACAGCGCTTCAATATTTACGTGCTGCTGATGCTTTACTTACCATAGCCAGCTAAAGGCATTTCCAGGGCCAATCGTGTTAAGCCCCGTCAACATAGATAGTCTTCGAGAAGAAAAAAAGTGACATAGCCAGAACTAGGAGATCCACACAGCAGGCGCCGTGAGTGGTTGCATAGTGAAACACGAGAAAGCCCCGATGAGCTGTGTGGACAATTGCACACGGGGAGCATAAATCCGCGAGCTTATTTTATTGATTTTCGTACTCTCAATCACCCGAAGGTTTTGCAGAGATGAGGACAAGAACAAATATTGTTACGGGGAGAAAATATATGTATTTACAATATATACAGAGGGTTGTAGCTCTGTGGCCAGGGTGACACCATCTACCGAGCTCCGAGACACTTCAGCCTCTTCTTCCCCAACCAACGTCATTTTGTCCACAGCGGTACAAACTCGTACGTGACATGAACCCCCCGACGGCTGAAGCATCGTCTCGATGCTTCTTAGGGTGTCGAATCAGCGTGCGAGTTATAGGGCTTTAGTCGCGAAACGTGCACGATATCAGTTCCTGGGGTGGTAGAAGACTTTGAATGCACAGGTGAGATCACATATGTGAGGCTGGTGACTTGGCGAAGAACTCGGTATGGCCCGACGTATCGTGGAAGCAGTTTTGCGCAAAGGCCGACGCGACGGGAGGGTACCCAAAGCAGAACAAGGGACCCAAGGGTGAAATGAGCGTCCCGACGATGACTGTCGTAACGGTGCTTCTGGATAGTCTGAGATGCCAGAAGACGGTCACGGGCAATACGACGTGCTGCGGCCGCGCGAACAATGGCGTCGTGAGCATAGAACGTGGTAGTGGTGGCGTCAGAAGGGAGCAGTGAGTCAAGAGGCAGGAGAGGGTGACGGCCATATAGTAGATAGAACGGGGAATAACCAGTAATATCGTGACGCGACGAATTGTATGCAAACGTCACGAAAGGTAAGGTGCAGTCCCAATCCCGGTGATCATCACTCACGTACATGGAGAGCATGTCCGTAAGTGTACGGTTGAGACGCTCGGTAAGTCCGTTTGTCTGTGGGTGGTAAGCCGTCGTGAACTTGTGGGACGTTGAACAAGAACGAAGAAGGTCGTCGACAACCTTAGAAAGAAAACAGGGGCCTCTATCGGTGAGTAGCTGACGTGGGGCACCATGATGTAGGATGACTTCATGGAGGAGAAAATCAGCCACATCAGTTGCGCAGCTTGTAGGGAGGGCCCGCGTTATGGCATAACGCGTGGTATAGTCCGTCGCAACAGCCACCCACTTGTTGCCCGAGGATGAGGTAGGAAATGGGCCAAGGAGGTCCAGGCCGACGCGGAAAAATGGCTCACTGGGGATATCTATAGGCTGAAGGTACGTGACAATATAAGTGTTAGATGCGGTCTTCAAATTCTTGGAGTTAGAGATGGCAGTGACAGAGGCAGGGAGGTGGTTCCAGTTTTCTGAGATTGTTGGTATATTGAGTCTGAGAAAATCTTTGTGCGACGAAGGCGTACACCAACTTTATGGGAATCATCAACGCGAGATGATACGCGCGATGACCGATAGAGCAACTCTTTCCTAAGTATCTGATCAAAGTGAAATATTTTATGGAAGCGGCACAGTCGAGAACACTTTTGGCGGATAGTGAGATCCGGTAGGTCAAGCGCGATAATTTTATTGTGGAAACACTAGAATCGCGACTATTGTTAGAGAGAATAAACCGGGTGCTGCTATTCTGGACGGACTCTAACAGGTTTGTTTGTGCTATCTGGCCAGGATACCAAATTGAGGTTGAAGTATAAAAGGAGCTTGATAAAAATGTCTGTCAGAGGATGCCCTTCCCGATACCTTCTCGCCCTCCAAATAAGCAGACGAAGTGAATACGCCAATGAGGCCGAGTACGAGGGTCAGCATCTAGTCAGGCAGACGTACAGAAGGGGGTCCGGGGTAACCAGTTTGGAGTTATGTGCTCACTGGTAGCTCGTATACTGATGGCTTTGGGGAATATAGCGCGCACAAGAACTGGAACGGGAGACGAGACGAATACTCGTGCTGTTAGAGCGGTAGAACTTAAAGTTATTATAAGCTGTTTCTGTTCCATTTCTGCTGTCAGCCCTCCACGTTTGGTCAAAAAATATTTCGGGCCACCCCCACCTCGCCAGTCTGTCACGCGACGTCACGAGAACCGCGCAAACTCTTCAACTGATATGACGTGTGTACGTTGATTATCCATGATTGGACCAAAGAAAGAAAAATAATTATTTCCGATTCTACACCTTTTTTTTTGCCATTAGCACTCCGCTGCTGGTCAAAAGATTTCGGGCTGCGCCCATTTTGCTTGTCTGTCACGCCACGTCACGAAACTGCGAGAACTCACCTGGTCAAAGTGATGTGTACGCATTAAATATGCATTAATATACCGAACAACTTGGACTGGAGCTTACCTCTGTTGTTGAAAAGAAAAGTATACAATCGTTGCATCCTGCCGGTGCAATCATATGTGGCCGAAACTTGGAGGCTAACAAAGAAGCTCGAAGCTCGAGAACAAGTTAAGGACCGCACAAAGAGCCATGGAACGAAAAATGCTAGGCGTACCGTTATGAGACAGGAAGAGAGCGGTGTGAATCAGAGAGCAAACAGGGATAGCCGATATTCTAATTGACAATAAGAGAAAAAAATGGAGCTGGGCAGGCCACATAATGCGTAGGATGGATAACCGATGGACCATTAGAGTTACTGAACGGATGCAAAGAGAAGGGAAGCGCAGTCGAGGACGGCAGAAAAATATAGGTGGAGTGATGAAGTTACGAAATTTGTAGGTGGAAATTGGAATCAGCTAGTGCAAGACAGGGGTAATTAGAGATCACAGGGAGAGGCCTTCGTCCAGCAGTGGACATCAAAATAGGCTGATGATGATGATGCCTAACAAAAGTTTTCTTTTCTTTCTTTTTTCTTTCTTTTTTTATTTTCACTAGAGCCGGAGAATGCCCTTTTTGAAAGGAATAGAAGATGTCTGCCTACCCGATGCTTTCGTCACCTGTTACGTAAATTTGACGTCAGGAAATTGGAATAAAAACAGATTGGGAATAGCTCTGTGTTATATAGTGCCCATAGGCTGTCTATATGTCGGGGCTTTTCTTGTGCTGTATGTTCTTGCGGGCGCCATACCTCAAGCGGGTGCAAGGTGCAGAAGCAATTGTTCGTGACATCCCACGGGAAAGTGTATATATTTATACGTGAGTTGTCGTCAGTTTCATATATACTCCTAAGATCACTTGTACAATACATTGCACATTGCCTTGAACGTTTATTTCAAAATTCACTCAGAAGTGATTACGCTAAATGTTCATTCTGGGTATGAATTACGGTGCATGTGTAACTGTAAAGAAGTGGTTTACTCATATTCTTGTCATCCGCTTTGGAGGAATTTGGCACTCAATTGATCTAGACCTCTGTGTCGTCCCAGACGGTCGAAAGCAACCTTGAAGTGTTTCGAAATCACTGAGATTGCGTGAAAATACCGGACGTGCCAACAGTATGACAATGTACTAGACGTAGTTCTATTTTGATTTCAGTGTTTAAGCAATGAAATGCAGTTTTCACCATAGCAAACATGAAGAGATGATGGAGATACCACGTACATGGAGACGCAGCTTTTGGCTTCTAACAGTGGTATTTAAATTTTTAAAAAATGTTTTTCAAGTTCATAACGTAACAGTAGACAATAAAAACCAATTTGAAGACCGGTTATGTCCCATAGTTGTGTTCGGGACTCGGGAGGATATCATGCTAAAGTGGCAGAAAGTTTTATTCATTTACTTTGCATTCATGGAGTGCCAATCACGTTTCAGTTCTACGGTATAGTTCTGACGGAGCTGTATTGTGGTTAGAAGGCGTTGAAATAAAAACCCAACCAAATAAAAACCGATGCCGTGGGATTCTCTTAAGAACATTGTCTATACGAGACATAATATGAAGGGGGTTTACGAACGTGTTTACGCGCTAAGCACGCCGTCCCATTTGGCGGGCACACCTCCACCGGTAACGATGTCGCACCACAGGCCTAACCTATGTGTAATTCCGGCATAATTGCGAAGCGCTAAAGAGCTGGCCGTATATCTTTCCTGGTAGAGGAACACAACGAGCCGTCGACGTGCTTTACGCGCGAGGAACAGGACGAAACGGCGATCTCCTTCTTTCCATTTCTTACTCGTTTTTTCGACGAGCCTCCTAAACTCCTCGAAGCGCAGCCACGCGTTCGGCTAGCTATAGGCCCGAGGCGCCGGCCCGTCGCCGGCGTGCGCTTTTTTCCGGGACGGAGGCGGCGTCCGGTTGGGTGATTATAAATCGCGTCTACCGGGTCGGCAACGTCAGGGCGTTTACTCTGTTTGCGTTGTTATGTTTTGACTGCAGTTTTTTTTTTTTTTTTGAGTGTCCGGCCCTGCGGTGTTTTCGACGTGTTTGCCCCCCCCCACCCCCCCCCCCCCATTTCGTTCTTTCACCCTGCTTTTTATCCGTCTCCGTGTTCTTGCTATAGGCGCCAGCGCTCTCCCGAATCTCGGCTTGTACATATACGGCCTGTCCGCGAACGTTCGTGCGTCCGCGTGTGCCTACAACCGCGTGTTCTCCGTTCAGGAACAGAAGCCGGCAGTAGTACGTGAGCCGCCTGGTAGAGTGAAAATCGGCAGGCTCGTGGTAGAAAGGCGGGACGATCGGAGAGAAAAGAAGATGAAAGGGGTACGACGTGTAAACGGGTACCCTATAGGGAAGAGGAAGCGGAAACGAAGGGAACCGGAAGAAAAGTAAAAAGAAAAAAAAAGGAGCACGGCGTTCATCCGTATACTTCCGGTGCTGTGCACCGCGTACAAATTACCGCGGTGCCAACGGGCGACGTTTGGGCCAGCCGCCGTATAGTATAGTGTTCGGCAAAGCGAGCGCACGACGTGGGTGGCAGACACGCGCGGGCTTCGCGATCACGCCGCGCGGTCTTGGTAAAAGCGCGCGTTCCGGAGCCTGCCGCCTCTGACCACGACAGGCGCGTGACGTAGATGAACGGTATACGGAGCTGGCAGGGACCATCGGCGGCGAGGGCGATGGGGGAGGGGGGTTGACGAGGCGCTGTTGGAGGCATCATTGCTGTCATTTCAGTGCAACACACGCGCGGTTGGTGTAGTGGTGACGTGTTGCCATATTTGTCAGCCTGTATCCAATAGCGTCAACCCCACTCTTACACTTTCTCGGTTAAGGTCCTAGTGGGGTTGAATATTATTATGCAGAAGACAAAGATAATGTTCAATTGCCTGACAAGGGAACAAGAATTCAGGATCACCACTCAGCCTCTAGAGTCTGCAAAGGAGTACGTTTATCTAGGTCAATTACTCACAGGGGACCCTGATCATGAGAAGGAAACTTACAAAAGAATAAAATTGGATTGGAGTGCATACGGCAGGCATTGCCAAATCCTTAATGGGAGCTTTCTTTCGTTGAAAAGAAAAGTGCACAATCATTGAATTCTACCAGTGCTAACATATGGGGCAGGTTAACAAAGCAGTTCGAGAACAAGGACCGCACAAAGAACGACGGAAAGAAAAATATTAGGCCTAACGTTAAGAGACAGGAAGAGAGTGGAGTGGATCAGAGAGCGAACGGGGATAGCCGATATTTTAATTCACGTTAAGAGAGCAAAATGGAGCTGGGCAGGCAATGTAATGCGTAGGATGGATAACCGGTCGACCATTAGAGTTACAGAATGGATACCAAGAGAAGGGAAGCGCAGTCGAGGACGGCAGAAAACTAGGTGGGGTGATGAAGTAGGGAAATTTGCAGGCGCAAGTTTGAATCAGCTAGCGCAAGACAGGGGTAATTGCAGATCGCAGGGAGAAGCCTTCATCCTGCAGTGGACATAAATATAGGATGATGATGATGATGATGATGATGATGATGATGATGATGATGATGATGATGATCTAATAGCTGACGGCTACCATAGCGGCGAGCGTTGCCTTGCGATTGTTTCGCAGGAATGGTGTTCTGCCGACCATGCAGATGGATGCTTGGTATGTATTGGCAGGTTTAACCGGACGTGCGAGATGAAGGGCTTGGAACACGCTTCCAGTTGCATTATGGCGCCTTCAGCAAAACAAGAGGCGTCATCACACAACGCCACTATCTGATCGAGCATCATCACTTACAGGTTGAATGGGTGTTAAAGAAGCATGTTTAGAGTTCTTAATGATGATGTGTTGTTAAAACTGAAAGAAAAGCAATCAGAGTAAAGCCAAGAACGGGTATACAAGACGACAACTTGGTTTTGTGCATCGCACTTGGTAAAACAAAAAGGGGAAACGAAAGAGCTAGATATTGAGCAATTCGTGCATGCAGGAGCATGCAGAGCGGGAGTATAAATGGTCAGTCAGGCAGGTGCACTTGAGCAAGTGCACTCGCGCGCTAATAGCTTCTTTTTCTTTTCTTTGCTTTTCTTTTTTTTTACCAGCGATAGATGTGACCACGGTCCCAGTACATTTTACTCAGAAGATGGTCTGGGATCTAGCCAATTTAAAATCGTTTTGAGAGGGATAAGCACCGAACGTCATACCGTGGAGAGGTGCGCAATATATGTTCGATAGTTTCCTTGTAGCTACAGGAGTCGCATGACAAACTAGTGGTCATTCCAATGCTGTAGGAATAAGCGTTCATAAACGCCGCTCCCAGCCATAAGGGTACAGCAGTGCTGCTTCGCAGCGGGAGAGGCTTTATAATTAATGCATTCTGCCATTACTTACCTACGAAGCTGTGAGAAATAAGTTTCATTAAAGCAAGCGAAGGACTGCGGAATCAGCTATGAAAAAAAAACGATATGTGTTTAGTTAGGAGTTCAACAAACGGTAGATGTATTCGAAGAGCAAACGCAAATAGTTGGTATCACATTTAAGATTAATTGCTGGGCAGCTCACACATAAAAAAATGTATAGTAATTCAGTTTTCGTTGAGTATTTCTTTTGAGTTGTTGTAACACATTGACCACTAATTTTAAGGTTGAACTCATCATTGTCTTTCGATTGAAACTCTAGTGAGTACTTCAATATATTTCCTTTACATTTATTTAGGTGTCTGGTAAACCACACTAAAAAAAAATGAAACATTGAAAGACAAAGTATGGCGACTTTAGAGACATAACTTTTTCTGTTTTGTTTCTTACTGGTTCTGTAGATTCCCTAGAATATTTTGTGGTTGGCTTTTCCCGTTATCTTACAGCAAAAAAAAGAAGTTTCATAGTTCATTCTTTTATGGGAGCAACTTTCGCTGCCCTAGTGATCGACTACAGATTGTACGAAGTATGAAGGACTCAAATGCAGCGATGCGGCTGCAGCAGATCATACAGTTATATATGTATAACCACGCTAAACATACACATAAAAAGAAACCACGAAATCCGCGTCACTACGCGACTCATTTAAGTATCAGCTCTGCAAGTACACTATATGGCCATGCTATTAATGGCACTGACTGGCACGGTGAGCAGATGTATAATTTTCGAAAACTGGCGCTCCCAGGAGTTCGACGCCTGGGTGCCAGCAAGAAACGCTCAGAAAGTTTGTCTGACAATGCATATATTTCATCTAATGTTTCTCTTCAACGCACGAACTGATGAACCGCAGTGAAGACGCCCGTACGTATGAACAACGAGACCAGACACGGAAACTTCTAGCAGCAAATCTTCGAAGTCAAGCAGTGCTTCTTATTTTGTGTTTCACAAGTTGCACTTTTCGCGAGTGTTGCTGTGTGAGTGGGTAGAGTACACGACTACAATGCACAACAGCATACCAACCACTATAGCGTTATCGTACATCGCACAATCGACCGCAAAACCTTCATTCGTCAGGAATAAAAAAAAAGAAAACGAGAAAAGAAAAGCAGTGACGATGATTGGTGGGGTAGTGACAAAGGACTTACGATAAACCGGAGGCATTGTGTTCCTATATATATCAATAGCGAGATTACACCTCCACGCTATAGTACTGAGATCTCGCATCTCCGAGTTTTCCGTGCTGTTACAGTATTTATGTTAGATTTCTTTTTTTTTCTTACCGGGTCGGGTTTCTAGCGCATAACAAAAGATAAAACTGCCACTGCAAGATTTACGAGTCATTACGTCGCAAAATCCGCGACCGCACATACAGATCCGGCCTGCCGTAATCACGAAATATACTACGTCAGAAGCCGTCGCTGTTCTTCGTTTGAGCGCACGGCCGGAAACGACCACGCGTATGTATGTACACGTAGCTGCGCCCGCGGAAGCGATGATATGGCAGGCGAGCATGGCGGGAACTTCTCATCAAGGCCGTGATGACAATGTGGCCCGGACGCGGTCCAATGTCGTCCTTTCATATACCACGAGTGCGACACAAATCAATATGAAACGCATCAGGGCGAAGCAAACGCACGCAACCGCAGAGATAAAAAACAGAGCGTAAGGATCAAACCAGACATTGGGCTAGTGAAGTGCAACTGACAGCTCCACGAGCGTAGCACGTAGGATACTGAGTTTTTCGTGTCTTTTTTGAAATATTTGGGCCGGAGCTTACCGCCAACATCACTTAGCTCCGCGAGAACTAGGCCACACAACATTTGCTATTTTTTTCCACCTAGTGTTTCACCGAAGTTATGATGAGAAACAAACGCAAGATCTCTCACTGCTTTCGAGGCGATAGTGGCCTATAGCGTCGAGGTACGATATACGTTACGTTAGGGATCCGTGTTTTACTTTTTCACATGATCTTTGCATTAACATTTATTTTCGCGTATATTGCTATTTCTTTAATTATAACGCTTTCGTTTGTTATAACAATTTCTTATGTTATAACACGTTCGTTATATACGTTTTTAACATCTGCCTATAGACTGTGTCTTCAGTTCCCTTTAAGGAACCCCTGCGAAAATCTATAAGAACGTTACGATATCGCTTGCAGCGCTCGCTGACCCTGAGATAACTAATCAAAATAATAGGTGTAACAAAGGCCGAAGCAAGTAGCACATCCTGAACACTCTCGTCTGCTGCGATGCGAATAACGGCCTGCATGCCTGCAGGTTTTTTCGCACGTTCAAACAAAACATTTCAAACAAGTGCTTTTGGGATCGTCACGGGCTGCCACAATGCGATCTAGAAACCTGTAGCATTTGCGATGCATTTAGCGATCATTTGGGACAGCGATGGGGGCACGGATGAAGGCTAATTGCTTCACATACCTTTGCCCCAGCAAGCTCAACGTATTATTGTTGATACGCTGAATTTGATGCCTCAAAATGCTGATTTAAGCATGGGAAACTTAGCGCAATACCCGTGATAGCGTTTTTTACACACTCTCTAAAGTACCGACGTTGCGAGACAGCTTCGCATTCTGGCACGCACACTCTCGTTAGCTGAGTGGAATACTGCACATGCAAAGTGCACCAGACCGCACAAACTAAACCCTTCGTTGCAACTCGGACCTACCGTCCTGACTACACCGACGCGAGGCGTCTCTTCTGGGCCGGTTGTGGTTGGGAGTTGCCTTTACGAAAGCTTATTCAGCACTAATTGGAATGGCTGACAGTCCTGCATGTGATGTCTGCGGATGCGAGGAGAACAATGACCACTTATTGTGCCGCTGTTCTCAATTTGAAGCAGAAAGACAATATATGATTACCGCATTCAGGAAACTAGATGATCGTCCTCTGAGTGAACATACTATACTAGAACACCGTCCCAACCGATCATCGGCTAAAAAGGCGGTGAAGGTACTTTTGTGCTTTCTGAGAGCGTCTGGTTTGTACGAGCGCCTTTGACTCTGTAGTCCGGTCCGTGCACGTCTTCATACCCCCACCCCCCCCCAACCCTCTCTCTCTCTCTCTCCCTTCTTTCTCGTCCCCTTCTCTCTTCCCCCAGCGTTGGGTAGCCAACCGGACTCTTGACTGGTTAACATCCCTGCCTTCCTTATATCCCCCTCTTTCTCTTGACGCACTAAAGCGTAATTAACTTAAGTTATAGATAGCTCAGCAAACCGCAAAACCACAAAAAGTTATTTAGTTGTTATATTAAGTAAGTTTTACCTCAAATGCCTTTTCTTTTTCTTGGTAAAAGTATACTCTCCGTGACCAGAAATAAAGGTGACCAATTTGCTCTAATCTTCCTTGATTTGGAATAGTGTTCGGGCTATGCGGGGCTAAATTACCACGGAACGTTGCCAAATCCTGTATTATGGGCAAGTCCCAACGAGAATATTGCATCAGTTGAACAGCGTGGTCACATATGTAATCAAAATATCTAGCATGATTTTAAGTTGCACCTTCCGTTTGCGCCTTTAATTGTACAGGTCCTTTAGCTTTCCCCGTGTAAGAGAGAACGGGACTTATCGCTTTGTAATATCAACTTTAGTGTCTCGAGTTTATTTCTTCGTTGGGGTTGTAGCGGCGAGTAGCACGCGATATTGAGAAATGGCGGCATCTTTGCTCAAAACAAAGTGAACCAGTGTAAATAGTTACACTCGGTCCACCCACACTTGTCTTAACGATTGAAAGCCGAGCGCAGAAGCGCACGTTTTTCATCCACTCAACCCCGTATCCCTCGACATGGGCACCGTATCGTCTCTTCCTGTATTAAGCACGGCATATAACCGGCCGTACAGCCTATACTGGAGGTCCCATGAGGCCTCCAATAGATCGAATGGCCGTTGCATCATCTTTTTTTTTGTCCGTTTCTTCTTCTTCTTTCTTTCTTTCTTTTTTTTATTGCGCTTTACAAAGCATGCTGTAAACTGCTGCCATCGGCTGTCGCTATGGCAACGGTCAAGCCGCTGTCTCGTACCCGTATATTTGACGTGTGATGTCAGATCACTTGATGGGCGTTTCTGCGAGCGAAGCCACCACAGCCTTTTGCACTGCCCATCAAATCTTCGTTTCCACATTTAATTTTCATTCTGTTATGTTTAATAACGAAGAAAGCTAAGTTTTGGTGCCACTTGATGCGGTAACCATCGTGATAACGCGTTATCAAAGGCCGAAATCACAAGCCTTTCGTTCGTAGAACTGTTTGTTTTCGTTGTTGTTGTTTTGTTGTTTTGCCTTCGTTTATATCATACTGTATTTGCTATTCGATTGGTCGGATTCTGTCCTTATGCAAACCGTGCTGGTCCACTAACTGCTTTGTATATTATATCACGCGTACATTGTTTTGGTTATTAACGGTGACCGTTTTGAACCATTGTGTCACTGATCAATTTACCGCCGGGCGCAAGACATGCCTACTCTAGCTGAAAATTCTTCAATATTGTCGCAGATTCTGTAGCGAAAGAGTTGTGACCAATTAGATCACGCGCGATGCAAATGCGGTTGTACATTTTCGAATGTAAGCGAGAACGAGTGATTATTCGGAATATACAGTGGTGGGTGAGTATAAATATCGAACGGACTTGACCCGTCAGCAAAGGTTTCGACGACCGACGATTTG
Organism: Dermacentor silvarum; assembly: GCF_013339745.2. Classification (NCBI taxonomy): domain Eukaryota; kingdom Metazoa; phylum Arthropoda; class Arachnida; order Ixodida; family Ixodidae; genus Dermacentor; species Dermacentor silvarum. The sequence continues at coordinate 68,064,751 of NC_051161.1, forward strand.
CTTACCGCTATTGTTGCGCATTGTGTTCTTTCTTGTTTTTTTTTTTTTGTTTTTTTTTCTGGGAACACGTTCACCCAATAAAGAGGTAGATTTTTGCCTCACAGTTATGGCACTGCCCTGGCTCTTCACCGTCAGTATGCAACGGTCCATATATCCAAGCGTAGCTCGTTGGCTCTTCACCGTCACACTATGGGTCCACATATAACAATCTTTCTCAATACGATGCGAATCCCAGCAGCGGGGTATATAGCTCCAAGTTGAGACAAAGCGCGAATGCCGTACCTGCGTGCAAGGTGTAGGCTTCGTCGTCGCCGTGGAACTGTTGCCGGATGACGATCAGGAGCAGTCCGTAGGCGCCCTGCAAGCCGTGCGTGAGCATGTGCACCAGCAGCGCGCATGCGCACACCACCCAACCCCAGCCGCCCTCCGGATAGTAGTGCTGCCGGATGGTCGAAACGCTGGGCTTCTCGAGCGCGGCCTTGGACACGCCCGGGACGTCGCCTCCCTCCTGGGTCTCGCGCCTGATGGCGTCCAGCACGCACGAGACGCTGGGCGACCGCCGCACGGCCTCGTTGTTCTGGATGCCCTGGCTGATGTAGTAGGGACTCCTGGGGTCCGTCGACACCGCCGACTTGGAGCGGTACTGGCGCGGCCGCGGGCACCGGAGCACCGCGGCGGCCACGGCACCGCAGCTCTTCCCGTCGCCATTGCCTTCGGTCGACTGTCCGCCAGTCGAGGCGTCGGCTCCCGAGACCCGTTCATCGTCCACCTGCGCGACCGAGCCTGGTTCGGCGACGCGAACGACTTTGGACGAGGAAGCAGCAGCGTTGCCCTCGGCGGGAGCTGCCTTGGAGGTGGACGGGCCCGGGTTGTTGTTTTCAAGGCACGCGGTCGACGTGGACGGCTGCGGCCACAGCTCTTCCGGCAGGTTCTCCGGACGCGCTATGGGCATGCTGCGGCGCGGCGGCCCGCATGGTACAGGCTGGGCGCAGGGCGGCGGGTGGAGCGGCAACGGCGGCTAGCGGACGGTGCTGTCAGTGCGGACAGGGTGAAGCGTGACGGAAAACGGACGTTGCTCGCGTGGTGGAGGCACGTCCGAAATCCTGTCCAAGTGCGCGTTTGAGAATTCGCTGAAATCGTCGGGTTACGTTGTCGTGACTGCACAAGTGCATGCGATTGTCAGAGGGAGAGAAGAAACCATGGTTTGCTCTCCAGACAAATGTTAAGCTTGACGTTAATAACGGGGTAAAAGTTCAGGCTTTAGGCAAAGTCCGACTGTTCCCTTCATTTACGGTGGTTCGCGGGCACATCGACCGGCCAAGTTTTCTTTCTACGGAGGATCTCCGAAAAATTCATAGTTACATTTTGACGAGGAAAGCAAAAACGTATGCCGTCACCGTAGTTTACCACAGGTCGGACGAAGTTGATTTCGGAACGCTCACTTCGCGGCGTCGGCACGGAAGCCCATTCACGCACGAACCGGTGCGTCTTACAAAAACAGGTGGCCGCAAACGTGAAACTCACAAATCGAAGTGATCAGGACAACACTCCGGCGGCTATCACACCGCATCAGTGTAAACACACAACACACACACAACACACGTGAAGGAGGCGTGCGCTTAGTGTCGGAGGCAACGCGGAGAGGCACAAATCCACCGGCAGGTTCCGTGTTTCTATCTCAGCGACGGGTCCCCGATCTCCGGAGCTTCGGAAGTAGCGCACGCGGTCGCCGATCACCTGGCGGCGGCTTGATAGAGAGAGAAGGGGTCGAAGCTATGCGAAACAACGCACAACTGCGCCGGAAGGTTGAAGCACCTCCAGCGCGCGCGGCGTCGGTAGCGACTGCGCCGGGAGCGGTCTCCGCAGCTTCACCGTCGGGAGCCGACTGAATCGAAGCTCGCGCGCTCGGCCCCTCCCCGGCAGCGCGCGTAAAAAGAAGGGGGTCGCGCGCGCGTGCGTGCGTAAGCGGGCGGTTGCAGCCGCGTGCGTAGGTTGTGGTGGGAGCGGAGGAGAAGGCTCCTTCCGCCTCCTCCTCTTCCCCGGCGGCTCTCTTCTTTCTCTTCCTTCCGGACTTACTTGCCTCGCTCCTCCAGCGCTCGCATCTTCTTGTTCGCGCGTCCGCGGAATAAGATGTGGAAGATGTGGAAGAGTTCTCGGGGTAGCTACTACGATCGAATCAGAGACGCCTAAGCCCTCCAGTATAAACGTAACGCTGAGTGCCTGTAACTCTTACTTCCGATGGTATATGTGCAAGGGATCGATCTTGTTGGTGTTGGCATGTTGATATATATATATATATATATATATATATATATATATCAAGACTATACTCGATTTTTGGTAATCACAACCATGTAAAGCCAACTGGCAATTAGGTCAAGGATAGCATACGTGCAGTTAGCTCTGGTTGAAATTGAAATGTAGAAAATAATAAAAAAGGGGAAGTGGACGAAAAGATAACTTGTCGCCGGCAGGGACTGAACCCATAACCTTCGCATTAAGCGTTCAATGCGCGCTACCAGATTGTGCTACAGCGACGGCCATCAAGCCGTCCTCCAACTTGGGCATTTATGTTTACTAGATCCAGCCCTGGGAGTGCTGGCCAGCACCACCGACAGCCATGACGGGCGGATGTAGAACATTAATTTTTTGACCGATAGCGTAACGTAACACTTGAAACCATGGTATGCTACCTAATGGCATCAAGGCTGCCAGATTCGACACCCTCGATCGCTATGAATGAACGAGAAGGGAAACAGAGGGCTTTGATTTCTGTTAATCAGTACCATATAAAACCAGGAGGCAATGAAGCCAAGGAAAACATAAGGGTAATTAGCTGTGACTCACATGCACTTTAAATTTCAAGTTTCTATTATGCGTGCGCCCGTTTTCTGATATATTAAGGACCTGTGCAAAAGGGCCATCGTGTTACGCGTTTTTGTACATCTCCGTGAATCTCGCCTCTCACTTTCTGTTACTTGTTAGATTCTCTGTCTGCCCGATTTGATTAATGTCAAACCTTTATGCTAGCCTAAGGTAGTTATACCTTGCGTCGATGCTAGACAGCACATAGCCTAGGTATATATCTCTCGTAACTGTATATAACCTCTTATTGGCAGAATTCTTTTGTCTTAAAGGGACACTGTATAGTGAAACACTTAATAAAATAAAATAAGTTTATATTAATGAAGTACTCTTGACGAACTCTACTTTTGTTGAGTTCGCGGCAATAACGTAGTTTATTAGAAAAGAAACTGATAGTCAAAGTTTCCTATATGAATTTGGCGCCGGAACGTCAGTTACGTCCCACTGACGTCCCACGTCCCACTGACGTCACGCAGTCACTGGGACGTCACGATATATATACATATATATTCTTTAATTTAGGCCGTTGTGGTTAAGCCGTTGTGGTTAAATTTTCCATGTTCACTTTATGGTTGTTTTAGAACACAATGTATGTCATCTTTACCGACAAAAGCTTAACTGGACTCGAGCAGATGGCATCAAATTCCGTTACGTCAGCGGCGAGCTTGTGCGGGAACTTCAAGGTGACGTCACGAACTATCCTTCATTCTTGCGTCTTTCCTGGCGTACCGAGCGTACGATTTCTACACATAAAAACATAATAGTGCTTTCATAGCCTTTCGATAGGATGTAATCCACGTGCATTGATACTTGAACTGTGAGTAGAAATTTGGTGATCAAGTAGACCAATCAGCGTAGGGCAGAGTACACCACATCGCCTTGCGAGACGCCGCGTAAGGTTTAATGCGAAGTAGTAGGGCCATCATCGGTGCTAACAAAGAATGACCTCCGAGGGAGAGGTAACTGTATATCCCGCGAAACATCCGACTACCCACGCCTACCGCTTCCAGAGCGTCGGGGATTGCGTCGTGCTGTGACGTCGTATGCTCCTTTGACGTCGAGGTATAAGACAGCGCAGACATATATACTTGCAGCCTAAATTTAATGCGTTGGCATTAGGAGTGTCGAAGTGGAAAAAAAAAGTGTATGTGCGTGGAGTGCGTGAAGCCGGTGAGCTGCTGGAGGTAGAGAGACGACAGGATAGATTAGAAGAGTGCATATATACGTACATATAGTGCAGCTGATGGTGTTATGCTCCGAACCACTGTAAGTGCAAATCGCTCGTCGAAGTGGCAGGACGTTTGTCGAGCGAGCACTTGAACAACACTTTGTAATGTGGCGTAGGCCGTTTAAATCATGGATCCGGGTACTGAAAGAGGTGCGAAGCAATCGCATTTACCGCTAAATCGCCATTGAAATTTTCTGTGCTCTATTAACAGGTCGATGACATCGTCAAGTACACGAACGGCCACGCGAGAAACCTGCAGTGGCGTCTGGGCAGACATTGCGCTATTCCGGATACGTCTCCAGCCGTGCGAGGATCATCGTCTCCATCAGCTTGCCCACGCAGCTGGCTAATTAATGCATTTGGGCGGTGTGATGCAACATCCAAGGAAGACTTGCCAGGCTTCAGAAGTGGAACTAGGCGTATAGTCTTTCGGCGTAGGGGCACCACGTCATCTTGCCAGGATGATACCGTAAGTAACCCATCTACTTTGAGTGATGATAAAAGCTGCAGTTGGCTGTATTATTCGATGCCTTTAGCATTGCAGATGTTCCGCGACGGCGGGTATTTCTAGAACCTGCATGAACTAGTATTCAGAACTCGTGCAGGGAACAACCGAAACCGAAAAAGACGATACAGTTTAGAATGTGGGACGGTGTGCAAAAAGGGCCTGGCTAAAGTATCTAAAGAGTAATTACGAGATAAATTCAGCTAGAGAGGTAGAATGTCTCATCTTGAGAGCGAGGAAGACGAGAGGAAAGACAGGAAGGCTAGTGGAAAGACTGACTGCTATCCTGTACGTGCTTGTAAGGCGTGTGAGGGAAATAAAAATAAAACCGGACAATACGAAAATAGATAGAACTAAATAAAAGAAACATTTGTAGCAGTTATTTACTTATTTACAGAAAGATTCAGAGAAGCATACGACGTATCAAACAAGTGAGCGTAAAAATGGACAACAAAGTCTAATACATAAAAAAAGGATCATTTGCAGAATCGTTAGAATATAACAAGAAAGGTAGACATAGGTGACATTATACATTGGCAAAGAAGTTTTCCCGTTAGCAAAAAACAGATTCCAGCTCTTTCAGAAGCATCATTAGTTCACGGAAACACGTAGGCTATGTTAACGTAATCGTAGCCCGATATTGAGATAATGAATTTCGGGATGTGCTCGCCGCGAAAGCGTGTTCCAAATATTCGTAGTCGAAGTTGATCGTTGTCCACCTTCCTCGACTTTCCTCTACAAACGCTAGGCGCAATGTTTCTTTGATGTGTTTTTTTTTTCACAAGTGATCAGCGCATGCTTATGACGCAATAAATAAATGGTGTTGACACTTTAGGGCTTAAAGCGGCAGGCTGTCTGTCACCAACACTTAGGGTAGCCCGATTTTGTTGACCATTTACAATTTTGTTTGTTTCTCAGGCACAGGTTGTTATTCTTGCGCATACCCGCATCTTTGCTTCAGGCCAGGTTTCGCAGAGTGCACACGCGCAAAGGAGCCGACAATTTCAATTCATTCATTCTTTTTTTTTTTTTTTTGCCCGGCGCTAAGTGCCACGCTTTCGGTCATATTCTCAATTAACGACGTCTCGGTCTCACGGGCCAGTAACATACGCTTAATCACTGAAATAGGACTTCGACGCAGCAACCGCACCTCTTCTTTCATTCCTTGTTGTTTTTAACATTCCGGAATGTTCTTTTTCTTCCCCGCTACATATCATCTCGTCGGCGCCGCTTCGGGGCAGTCGAAGAAACGCGTCGACTTCGTGGGTGGCCATCCTGCCAATGGAGCGACGCGAATGCAATTTCACGGCTGTCTCTTCAGTCCTGTTATGTATAGCTTGTCATACGGAGGTTCACTTATGCAGCCCATCTCGCCTTATTCCCTTTGACCTTACTCCCATCTTTTCAATAACTGAATAATTAAAAGAACACGCATTCTAGCTTCCGCGTTCCGTATACTGCGTGTCCTAACATAAAAGAGAACTTTAAAAAAATGATCCGACAGGACGCACGCTGAGCCCTACATCGCTTTCTGGCATTTGTCAAGTCTGCTGCCTAGCTTAAATGCGTACTTTTAAAGACCGAGTTAACCTTAGGCACCTCTCGTTCCTTCGCCTCTCTTAAACACCTTAGGCACCTCTTTAGCTACGTACGGCGCGATGTAATTAAACGGTTTAGCTTGTTTGTTTGTCTGTTTGTTTATTTGTTTGTTTGTTTCTGCGTTTTTATTGAAGTAAACGCGCATCTTTAGTGCGTGCGTGTGCTCGCGCCCTCTGACGCCTCGAGGCCCAAGTCGTGAGTCACGACGCGCAGTTTTAAGCTGTCGAGTGAAGCCTGAACGGCGCGAGTATCGACAGTTTTTCACACCGTGTTAGCGGAGCGGTCCGCCTCTTTGTGCGGCAGCTTCCCGGCGTGGTTCACGCCCGGCTCTATTCATTTGTCATCATTGCCTTCGCGTACTCCTGCGCAGTTGTTCTCTTACACTTACTTTGGAGTATTGGCGGGGGCGCACTAAAAGCGGTCACATTCATTGCCAGCTGTTAGCGATTAGCGCAGTCATTTCCATTTAGCGGATGGGACCGCAAGAAAAGTAATGATAGTGTTAAGCGTCGACGACATTAACTTTGAAACTTGCGTGCGAATTATCAGCTTATAGTTAAGATGACGCGTTCGTACAGCGCCAATTTAAATACATATGCATACTGAAACAGAGGTGAATACGCATACTGAAGCGTGGAAATGTTCCCGTAATACAGCCACTTAACAAATTCCAATAAAATTGTGGTATTTCGAAGGAAATTGTTGATTTACGGTCAATAATGGAAACTGGGGCCTAACTCGGAGCCTTTCCGCTTGTGAAAAAAAAAAAATAAAAACGTTGTCTTTAGCAGGCCGCGTGCACTAATGTTGAGCTTGATATCAAATTTCACTTGTGCGTCTTATAACGAGCTCTATTTGCGTGCAAACATTAAAAAATATAGGTGCAGGATTTTATATGGACCTAGAAATATTTTTATTCATGAACATAGGAGACATTTAGAAAAACCGAAGCTCGAAGTCGCAACGGCGAAATTCGGCGAGCAAAGAAATCGCATTATGTAATCTGCATCTGCCATAGAGCGATGGAAAAAGACGAAGTTGATAGAATACACATTACTTAATAATGTAGCCCGATTTTGTGAATGCGCCTTTCGTAGATTTGATGACGCTGCCAAAAATAAACTTTTACATGGTAATATTGCACATTTTAGGTTTTCCTCATATGCTGTAATTGGAAACTTGATCTTTCATTTTCTTGTCTTTCTGCTTCCGCGAAGTTTTGCTTCAGGAATGCAATGATTTCAAACAAAATCATGGTCTCTGCAATACTAGTATTTTTGTCTCTTTTTCTTGTGTGCGCTAGAAATTCTGTTCAAAACGAATAAAGTGTTTCGTAAAACCGTTTATTCTGTCTATATGCATTAAAATGTGGAAGACTCGGCGTTTCTTTATTCTATAACTGTTATGTACAGGGTGTTTCAGCAAACACTTTCAAAAAATTCTTAGAGGTTGCCTGTGGCAGATAGCACAATTCTAGTTCATGAGCTGGTTTACCCGAAGAGGCGGACATTACTTGCACAAATAATTGAAATGCATAATCCACTAACTAACAAAAAAATCAATAATTAAGTTTTAACTAATTTTCTGATGGCCTATATTGCAATTTACATATTGTAGCCGTGGAGTTCGCAAGGCGGATCCACTTGGAACGAATTCTCGGGATGACACCAGTTTCGAGATATTAATTCCCGAACTTTGCGGAGAAATGCATGGGGGTTCCAGTTTCCAGGCAGTCTTTTCCAGGCAGTCTCGACTTGGCATCAGAGATGCCCATGTATATGCCGAACTATCTAGATGACCCGGAAACGGCTGGTGCTGTCTTATATTGAAGCACGAAAGAAACAGAACAGAAAAAAGTCAGCCGCCATGCTCTTCTCTGATTTATTAGGCTAATACTGCCTTTTGTAGACTTTCTATAACAATCACGGCTACTAATTTGACTATACAAGTTATCTCCAATAGCTGTATTTTCGACAGTATTTATTAATGTTATTCTAGAGTCCAATATCGCATGGTACGCCTTGCTCACTTTTTCACTGTTCTGTTCTCTAGTGCTTCTTTTTTTCTTTTTCAGGCAGCTTGCCCTGCAGTGTAGATGTGCATTTCAATAAAAGCGCGGGTGCCATGCTCATGCAGGAGTTGCATTAGAGGCTTAGCGAAATTACGTGCATGAGTCAATGCCTCGAACTATTAGTTTCAACTATTCGTATAGCTTACAGCTCTTGGGATGTTCTCTTGAGTCGCCCTTGATCCTGAAGAGCCATAATATGTAGTGAATGCCATAATATCCCGAAGTTTTTGGAAAGTTTACGTATTTTGGCTCGTTCTAAGGTTCCACGAAGAAATGGTCTTCATACCTGTGCCGCTCTTTTGCGGCAGCAGAACACACCAGATAGGTGCTTGCATCGGAGCAGGTATTATTCAGATAAGTTCCTGAAGCAGGTGAAATCGGCAGCTGCAAAGCCACTGAAAAAGTCTGTGATCTAAAAGCAGTGTGTTGCTTGTCAGTCTCTGCTGTTCCAAGTTTTATCTGAGCAGGTATGCTCGAGTATCGCAATTTGTTCCGTTAAAGAGTCTTCAAGTGTTGGAACCCCGGGCCATGGCGACAAAGGGTGTAAGGCTTCAGCCCCAGCCCGTATTCTCCGAAGAGAGATTTCCTCCACCTGAGAGAGATCGCGCGGGATGGATTTCGGGGTAAGGATTAAGCCGTGTGGTGTCCCGAAGGAGAAGTGATCTTTAGGCTAAAGGGATAGAGAAGGGAGCCTCATGGGAGCGTATCAGGTGAGATTTTTGGTGCGCAGTTACAGCGCGCATTTCTGCCCGCTAGAGTGTCGTGTTCATTCTGGCCATGTCTCTGCACCCAGTGCACATTGACGATGAATGGGGATGAGCTGTGATGACTGCGTCTTCGCAAACTCGTGGCGTCTTTGCCAGCTTTCTTGAGGTGCTGTATACAGCGCTGAGGGATTCAGGGTTGATGTCGACCACACTATAACGCTCTTCAGTGTTTTGGAGACTTTGAGTGCGTCGCGCGTGGCCTGCAGCTCAAGTAGCAAATATTTTCTGTTCTTTAGCGTCGTGTAGCTTGAATTTCAAGGTACGTTGGACTGAAGAAGACGACTCGGCCTCATCGTGCGGCAGCAGCCGCGTCTGTGTATACACCACCCAGCATCCACGAGGGACAGCCGTTTCTGGTGCTGTGGGAATTATATCACGTCGCTGGAGCTCAGTTGTTTTATTACTGGTAAAAGCAAAGTAGCACCAAGGCGGAAGATCGTCCGCCGTGGTGAGTTGTTTGTTAGAGAACATGCTGCCTACTGCATCTTGCCTACTTCGTTTATAGCTGTAGGTTCCACACGGAACAGAAACAAGAACGTTGGTATCTGCTCTTTGGCTGAGAGAAACGGGGTAGCCGGCATTACTCGTGATGGCAACCAGCAGTGCACCGAGGTACACTGCTGTTCCAGTCAATGTGTCAGCAGTGGGGAAAAATGCCGTACGGAAAATTGTTAGTTGGAGCAGCGATGCATTTCACGAGTCCGCATATCTCGAAGGTAAGGTTGTTGACAGAGTACTCGCTGACTTCTCCAATTATAAACGTGCCCGCTGAGGTCAATATTTTAAAAAGTAGCTAACAAGTAACATTTCGGTAGTAATGACCGTACATTGGCGATAATCGCGCAAGTTCTGATGTGTGCCGGGGATATAAGCCTCGGACCGAAATGTTATGGCTATATCTGAAATCCACTATTCTCAGCAATAATAATGGGAGCTCCTCCATTTTGAGCTCCGAAACCCCATCTGCAACGCTAAGCGAACGACCTCCAGACGTTAGCCGTATTCCGTCTATTTAAATTATGTCGTTGCCATGTCGTTAGCTTTGCCGGTGAAATGTGGAACAGGTCGTCGCAAAATTGCGCGTGAGCTAAATTCAGGGCGCACTTGCGAGCCACATTACACGCGCTTCTTTCCAGACCGAGCAAGGGAGCAATCGTGTCCCTAATTTAGTGCGTGACCTTATTTGTCCCGTCAGCGCCCGCCATATTTTGTCATTATTCTCTTCGTCTGCCATTCTATACATGCATCTGCCAGTCTTGCTTCCTTCGATCTCCATTCGCGCTTGCTACATGCTGCCCACCCGTACACCTAGAAATAGATGGTAAAATCAGCTACCCCTTAGTCTCGTTCTACGCTGAGTACAAAGCATTACGTACGTTTTTCTCGTTATTATTGTGATATGCTGTTTGTTCTGGCAATGCTAGGCCTATACAATTTACAGAGGTGACACAGTGCTGTAAAAGTGATTTGAATCCCGCTTAGTAGGTAGCTCCATCACATTAGAGCGAGTTGAGGGTTCGGGGACGTTCTAGATCAATAATTGTTTACGCCGTCATTAATTCACTACACCACTCTTGTACGCTCCAGAGCCTCCACTAACGCCAAGGCTAGCTACTCAACAGCAGAGTGATAAGAAAAAAAAAGAATGCCATCAAAATACGGCCCCGGTGCTTCTTTCTTGCCCTAATGAACCTGAACCCTTCAACTGACCTTACGAATGCATGAACGCACTTCCTTCTATCAGCTTCCCTACAGACATGGCATTAGCCTCGCTGAAGAAAAAAAAAAGATTCCCGTATTGGTAACATTACGCCCTTGAAGTTGACTGATCAACTGCGATGAATTGTAAATAAGTTCATCCAAGTCATATAATTTTATTCCGAGGTGCTGCAGACTCTCTTGAAGAAAACAAAGGTGGCAGCATATCCTGAATTTGCTACCGAGTCGTCGTAATTAAAGAGTAATTAAATTTCAACTTAATGTACAGTCAATATAGCCGTATGTTTAATCAAAATATTTGGATAACCAGCGCGAACCATATGCACAAGTTCATAGTTGGCTGCAGGCGTAACAAGCAACAAGAAACTGCGTCTACTTCACCATTATTGTTAGAACGAGGTTCTTCGAACATCCCGTCAAACTTGATAATTCGAATAGGAAAGTGGTCACGTGTAGCAGTGCTCTGCAGCTTAAAGTGAACTGGAGTAACATTTGGAAAGCAGCTGGATCAACCGAACCGCAGCTTCTGTTCCTGTGCGTTTTTTTTTACTTGTCACTACCGCACAAAACTGGCATAAAAAATATGGACGTCGTGGCTTAAGGGTGTTAGAAACGTCAACCACCACAAAGTGCAATCCCAGTTTCTTTAGTGATGGATATTGATGGTACGTGGCACTCCGATGAATTTTTTTTCGATTCCCCGAAAAATTTGTTCCCCTTGCGCGAACGGGTATTGGACGTGTGAGCATTGAATAATACAAGTAGGTGAAACCAAGCTGTATTACTGAAGAAAATGGATAATTAGTGCTTGGTGTACTTTTATTATTGTTTCAATATTTGAGCAAACTTTGCCGCAATCGCGCTACCCACACATATACTGCTCTTACTAAAGCAAAAGTTGGTGATAAATGCCTGAGAACAGTTCGTTCTACATTTATTGAAACGCGGGAGTCCACGAACAAGCTCTCCAGGAACCACCAATCATGGCATCCAAGTCTTCTAGAACATTTTACAACATTATATACAATCGTTTCCTTACACGACCAGTGCCCTATGGGATAGAGGAAGGTATGCGGTTGCCTTCTGAACAAAAGCAATCACTACACAACCGAACTTGTGTTGATATCTTCGTAAGCGATAGGTTGTGCATTACGACAGTAGGAGCGATGCAGATTTCAAGGATGAACATGCCTCTAGGGTACCACGGTGGGCCTTGCAGAGAAATTGCTACTTTTATTCAGTATTAAAACGCGTTCAACCACAAGACACGATGTTCCTGACTTTGCAGAAACGCACCACAGCGCAACAGTACGACAAAAGACGCGCAGCGAATGTTTTCTTGTTGCCAAATATTGACTCGTACCCACTACGGCAGACTAACCTATAGAAGCCTTTCGTTTTACAAGCGTTCTTTTTAAGATTGTAAACAAAATAAATTTTAGCATATCAGAGCCTAATTTAGACAACGAGCGCTTCGCGTAACCTTATCTTATCCTCGTCGTCTAGACGATGCACGGGCTGACTTTTTATAAGTAAATTGTAGCTATGCGACGCGCTTCGCGTGATAAGCGTCACAAGCACTGGCTTGCACTTGTTTATTATGCCTTTTCAAGCATGCGTCCGTGGTCTGAGTTATCAACACATGAATTCACAGAGCAGGCACGTGAGAAGATATAAATAACCTATACCAACAAATGTTACTGTAATCACATAAAAATTATTTGTGTTGTCAAGCGGTCTAACCTCGACAATATTAAGTAATATAAATTAAATGGTAGGGTTTTATGTGCCAAAACCACGACATGACTATGAGGAATGCCGTAGTGCGGGGTTTCCGAATAATTTTGACCACTTGGGGTTCTGTAAAGTGCACATAAATTTAGGTACAAAGGCGTTTTTGCATTTCGCCTTCATCTAAATGCGGCCGCCGGGATTCGATCCCGCACCCTCGGGCTTAGCAGAGCAACACTAAAGCCACTACGCCACCACGGCGGGTATGAACACAATCAGGGAACAAAGAAAAAAAAAGAAAACAAAGAAATGGAAAACGTTCGTGCCCTAATGCGACAGCTCGGCCTGCCATTGAACTCTCCGGAACTGCTGTCTTTCGGAGCTTCTGTGCTTGGACACTCACACAGAAATGTATGCATCGCCATAGACAAATTCATTGTTGAATCAAACTGGTTCCATTGTTAATCATATTAATTCATTTATCATTTCCTTATTGCCTCTTGTACTAGTATGCCTACTTTTTATATATTTGTTGTCCACTGAATCGTATTAGAATTTATTCGCTTTATTATATTTACCAAAATTAGACATTTGCTAAATTTATTCACTTAGCACGTATATAAAATCTGCCCGACTCTTGGCCGATCCCGGTGAGTGGGTATGCGCCAATAGATAAGGTCACCATCATCATCATGGTGTAGAACATCGAGCTTCTATGCTGGGGCGCCATGGTTCGAGACCGACCATTGGATATTTTGATTTATTCGTTTTATTTATTTATCCTGACAAATAGTGACATCTAGGCAGTTATTTTGTAGTGATGACTTTTTTGATGCTAATGCCTTTTCGCGCTATTCGTGTTCGTGAGTGGTCAGAGCATTAGCATCGAAAGCAGCATCGCTACAAAATCGCGACCCTATTCCAAGTTAGTCACAAACGGCCTGAAACTGACAAACCACAAAGTGGGGAAAGAAAGAGCTAAAGAAAGATATATGGCTTGAAAAAAATTTCTGGGCCGGGCTGGAGGGAGTGCACACCCTAGCTGGGTGACACGGGGTCTCCCCTGCGTCTTCTCTGGAACTAAATAAAGTTATTTCACTCACTCACAGATATTACAGCAATCTAATGAAGGCGGAAGTAGAAATAATTGGCCGATTGATTCTGGACGCGGCATGATCATTTAAGATCATTTGAAATCTTTTCTTTGCGAACTTCGCTGTGTTTCGTGACCGTGGCTGCGGCCTGGCTGTTCTCTTTCCGAATAGGCCAAAAACTCACGGCGGAGCACGCGCACCGCGCACGCTGCTGGGTTCCTTGTATCACCACCAGATGGCGCTCGCCTCCGCGCATCTGCGGTAGCGGCGGCGCCGGCCGTGCGGAGAAAGACAAGTATAAAAGAACCACAAATCTCGCCCTCGTGCATCCGCAGCTGCACGATAATGAGGAAGTAAACGCTTCTTGCGGATAGAATTAATTCAAATTGCGCTTCGTACGGATGCGCATGCGCCTCTGAAACCATGATGCGTTCAAGATGTCCGTCGTACTCGCTAGTAGTCAGCAACTCCGCTTAATAAGCCTCGGTATAATTTGTGTGTGTGTGTGCCGCTGTATATATATATATATATATATATATATATATATATATATATATCGTTACACGGCTCTGCACAATATTGCTACATGACGAGGAAGAGGAACACGAGCTGGGGGCTGAAGAAGACGACGCTTCAGTGACTGACTGGTTGTGTCAATCATTGTCAATCGTGTAAATATTGTAAATATATTTGCCCGTCTTGCTTCTTCCCTCCGTCACAATATATATATATATATATATATATATATATATATATATATAGATTCCTACTCATTGGATCTGTGGTATTTTTTATTTCGCGAGCGCCCTTTCACACTAAAATTCACAGCTGCCATGCTTGTGAAGACGCCCCTTCGTTATCGCGAAGGGACGTCGACTCTGTCAGCCTTGGATGACATATTAGTACTTCACGGGAAAGACGCTGAAACTGGAACAGTTTCAAGGCATTCGCTGCGGGAAAATTACATTGAGCATTTGAAAAACTAATTAGGCCCTCTCGTAAACGTTGGAGGAGTCATGAACAAAATACAATCGATTTTTGTACCTGTCGTGGATCTGCAGCCATTAAATGACAACTTGGGCATTGCATAAAGAGAATGGAGTTGTAAATTAAGGGACGCAAGCGGCTTCGGTGTCATAAGCGTAACACAAGCTTCTTCCATATTTTATAGTAATGCTCTCTAAATGAACATTATGCCAAATAAATGCTAAATCTAATCAGAGGGAGTTATATAGTTAGCTGCTTAAAGTTATAAAAAGAAACGCAACCCTCTGGTCAAGCGTCGGTCTCGTTCACGAACTGCCACGGAGCCTATAGTCCGCAGGACATCGATGGGAGGGTGTGGTGCGATTGAATGTCTCCAAAAGATTTCTTTTTTACGTTTCGTTATCTTCCTTATGAATTAGAGAGTATGAATGTTATTCACTGGCTTAAGTCAGTAGTGTCTGACCGTGGCTTCGGCCATTGTATCCGCAAACAGTGAAGCACGAAAGAAGTGTGTGATAATAACGTGCAAAGCTGAAGAACCACAGCGAGCGGTAGAAATAACGCGGCCAACAGTCTCTGCGGTCCCAGTCATTGGAGCCGCCCGTCGCCTTCGCCGCTCCCAGTTGGACGAATGTTGCGCCAGACCTATCACGTCAATCAGTTAGGGGCGACCCTCTTTCTATCGCGAACGCCTATGAAAGCGCGCCGCACTAACGAGATTGCCAGAGTATACTATATCAATGGATTATGCACTCTTTTTTTTTTTTTTGGCCAGCTTGATTTGATTAAGGCAATGGCCTATTTCGCGTACGCCGTGTTTTTCGGTACGTACGCTGCACGCTTTAATGAACCACGAAGGTAAAATAGCCAGCATTCGCTGTTGTTCTCTTTTTTATATTATTGAACGTTGGTTTTTATCACGTCCCATTTTCCCTTACTTTCGAGAAGGTTCTTGAAAAGAAGCTTTCTTGAAAATTTTCGAATTATTAGTTTTAACGTGTCTAAAGCGCAGAGTGCTTTATGAAGGACGCCTAAGTGAGCAAAGGAAGAGGGGCTCAGGATTAATTTCAACCACCTAAGATTCATTATTGCGCCTATTCGCATAGGATATATGACACATATCTTCAATGCATACGAAGAGTACGAGTTTTCATGCCAACTGCTGCGATCAGTCCAGTCGATACGGATTCTCCTGTTTCCCGCCATCGTGTTTTGACGCTGCGCCCCAAAGTGTAGCGAACAAACTTAGTGCCGGACGCGAAGCGAACCGGCTGACCAACGTTGCTACATTCGGCGAGACGGTAAAGAGAAGACCGCTTTCGCAAACATAAACAAACTCGTAATGATTCGGAACTACCGAACTTCTCCTTCCTTCTGTCCCCTTCGTTGTTCTTGCTATTTTCCCGAGCCAGCTATTGCAGCTGTTCTGCGCTTGCAGGGAATCGGGCCGGGATGCGCGAAGCTGGCAACAGCTGCGCTTTCTGGAGCAGCCACCACCGTTTCCACGTTTTCCCTCTCACTTTCTCTTTCTCCTGCTCGCGAGGCGTTCGGTGCTTCGAGAATAGGTCGTCGCACTTGAAAACCCCTTAGTGGCTGCTAGGGGAAGCGTTGGGAAAGGTAGGGTTCCCAGAGGCTGAGTTCAAAACTGAAGGAAATGTCCGGAGCGTTGTATATGTTGCACGAAAAGAAACCCCGAAGAAAGCGTTGTTTCAAGCCACAGCTTTCTGACGAGCTCATGTCCTTGTGAGGACAGTTGCTCATGAAGCGCTTAGAAAGTTTTCCTGTATTTTCTTTTTTTCTTCTTTTCTTTTTTTCTTTTTTTTATTTCTGTTTGAGGTAGGCCCGGCTTGTTGCTGTCGGCTATACACAAAAGAGAAAGTTTTGTTGAACTTTGGTTCGTGGATGCGAAAGCTCAAGGAGGAGGCAAGGCATTTCATGGTCATGCTGCAAATTTTCGTAGCTATGGAACGAAAACGCATACATACACGCGACTGTACTTGTTTAATGAATTGCCCGAATAAGGCATCCCGCTACGAAGGCGTTGGGCTGAGCATGTTAATCTTTAGAATTTTGTTGGCGTTCAGACAAACAGAAATGCCCGACTACTGAAAAGGGCATTTTTAAACTGAACTGTGTGGGCTCGAAGCGTACGAAAACGTTATAAGCGAGTTTTTATGATGTCCAGGGTGACCTATTGATGTGCAGAGTGAAATCTTGAAAAAATGGGGGGGGGGGGGGGGGGGGGGGGAATGTTAAGGGCGATGTGCATGGGGCAGATAGATATGTGCGGCTTAATTGAAGGACTAAATGAAAATTGCTAAGCGCTGGTTTCTGTTTGTTTATAGGTTGGAAGCATTATATAGAATGCGTGCCAAATTTCCCGGTTTTCCGAAAGGACAAAATGGGACATCAACTTTATATTTAAGGATGATAGAAGCATGTTACTGATCATACGAAAAACAAAAAGCTTTTAGAGGGCATGAGTTAGGAGCTTTGCAAAGCGTTACCAAATACTCGTTTTCATTTTTTTAAGAGGCGTTATACGAAGTGCGTACTTTGTTTACCCAGCTCCCCGAGGGAACTAAACGATGCACCGAGATTCAATATGCATTACGATAATGGGCTTGCTACATGTGATGTACGGTCAAAGTTTGAACAGTATAAGTTAACTATAGCCTTTGTAAAACATACATTATACAAGAGTTTGAAAGCTTCATGCGCCCGTTGTAGGCAATGTTTCTCAATGTCCTGGGAGAAATGATGCTTGCTTTCTCGTAATTACCATGGTTATATATGGAGCGCGCAGGATGTTTTCTTGGTATTCTTCTGTGAACTGAATATTCCAGGTATTTTATATTTGGTTAACGTAAGGAAAAGGTTGCGGGCGATCTGCAAGATAAGATTTAAAATGTGCGGGTTAGTGACATAGCTTGCTATAATTTATCTATTCGAAGGCTCAAAAGGGCTATCCAGACGTTATAGGCAATGTTTACCTGTTTTAGTGGTCAACCAAACGGGAACAACAAATTTGAAGTGTCAGGGAATAGGGGCCGTTCTATGGGCCATATGTCGATAAGGTCTAAACTGTTTGGGACGCTCTTTCTGAGTCACAAAATCTAATCTCAGAGACCATGCCTTTCTATACTGCAAGCGCGAGAAGCTATCGCAAGAGTCTATAATAAAATCTTCCTTTTATGTAACTGATTGCTCAACTAGCGATGACACATATTTTTTAAACGTCGTGCGGCAGATCGTACAACACGGTAACGACCTGGCGCGTTCGTGCTCGTGTAATGCATTTTTTTCTTCTTCTGCGAAATCTCCGAAACAGGAATCCCGTTCGTTCGTTGTAAGAATGGCGAACTACGCGGCTCCATCTTTGGTTCGCCCACGCGGAAGAATTCGTTCGTCAAGCTAGAAAAAGAGGCGTGGGGTGTCTCTTGTTCCCCACGGCGGGGCCCATGTTACGTCAGTCGAGCCTAACGGTGACGAATCGGCCCTCGCTGCTCAGTTTTTGTCGCGACGCGCTCGCGCGGGTGGCAGCGACCCAGGGAGGAGCTCACGGCCGCTCGCGCGTCGTTCATCATCGAACGAGCTCGTCGATCGGTGCGTGTGCAACCGGAAACGTCTGAGCGGACGAAACGGAATGAAGAGGGCGCTCGCACGAGGAGGCAACGTCGAAAGACGACGTGAAACAGAGCACGAAACGAGGAGAGAGCAGGTGAAGAGAACAGATGATCGTGACGAAGAGAAACGGAAGAGGGAAAAAAATACAGTCGAAGGAAAGGAAGTTTGAAAGCGTATAGGAACAATCGACAAGACACATCATAAACGGCTATCACCATGCGTAAAAGAAATCGAGGAAATGTTAGGGAGAAATGTGGATGAGAGGACCTGCGATGAGAGAAACTCACTGAATAATGCAGCGCACTCAGCTTTAAGCAAAATACACACAGCGAGTCGCACATCCAGCGTGCGAACTCAATTATCTATGCGTCAAGCAGACCCGGGGAGTGTTACCGGATGCTTGCAGAATACGAACGCGTGCCCGCCATTGTCTCGACACCCGGCGCGGTGGCTTAGCGGTTGTGGTGTTGCGTTGCTTAAGCACGAGGTCGCGGGATCAAATTCGGGCCGCGGCGGTCCGCATTTCGATGGGCGCAAAATGCGAAAACGCCGTGTCTCGTATACAGTGGGGGCCACGTCAAGGATCTCCTGGTGGTCAAAATTAATCCGGAGTCCCCCACTATGGCGTGCCTCATAATTAAATCGTGGTTTTGGCACGTAATACCCCAGAGTTCAATTCAATTCAATTCCATTGCCTCATCGTCTTAAGTGCCATGAAAAACGCACGCACCGAAATGTTGGGAGGCTGGTTAATCAAATCTGCGAAGTCATTGGGGGTACTTTGACGGAGTCTGCATTGCCAGACAGGTGTCGATCGAGCTTCTTCCATTCTTACACGCCAGTCTATTTCGTTTCTTTGTTCTCGCATGACATTTTAGCTTTGTTTTCCAGCCTTACGCTAACCATCGGGCCGATTGTGGATACTATCTCCACCTCATTGTCGAATTTGTCACCTTGTCAACTCTGAGGGGCTCACAGGGCGGCTACGCGCTGTCTGATTGGCTAAAAGCTAAAACATGTTGGAATACGGCCAATCGTGGAATTTTACAGTGCCCAAACTAGGACAACGCGAGTCCGTCCCATCTGCGTGTTTGTTCTTTTTTCTGGTCATCTGTTTCCTGCAAGAATCTGGTTACTTGCCGTCTTGCACCGACTAGATAAGCAGCACGCGCTATTCTTTAGCAGCGCTTGGAAGCGGGCTTTTAGATATTCTATAAGTAGTAGATCAGAGCCCAAGCGGTAGACGGGAAGGGCAGATCTTGTCCGTGGCAGTCCTCTCGTCTTCCACTCGTGCCTCAATCTACTCGTTATGTTCTTGTTTAAAACATTGATTGTTCCGCACCATCGAACATTAGTCCATCGCCAAACCATGTGAGCCTTCGCAGACCGTGCGTTTGTGCCAGCAGTGACGAGACGAGCGCAGCGTCCAGAAATGTGGGCCTCAATGTCGTGGATTATTCGGACGAAGTCCTGCAGCAGTACTTGTCAAGACCAGGCGGAGCCCGAAGAGACGTCGCTTGGAAGCCGTATGCGAGAATACACTGTAGCGAGTGGTCCGCCATATTAGGGTAAAGAAAAGCAACCTTGTGCGTGGGAGTGCTTCCGAAGAAAAACGGGTGATCTACTCGGTTACGCGGGCGTTGGCGTGTGATACATTGTGTCGCGCGGCCCTTTGTCGAGCAAGCGCGTGTCGAGGATCAAAGAAAACGCCGCTCGTAAAAGAAAATATGAAGTGACGAAGACGGTAGCTCACAGCATAGTCACTTCACATTTGGGATGCGCTGGGAAGATGATAAATTGCACGCTCCGCATCGTGTCCTCGTTCCGTTCTCACGCGAAGCGCAACTTATTGTGAAAGTTGCATTGTTTTGTGAAAGCGAATTGTTAGCTACCATGCACCTTGTGTTCTGGTGACTGCGTTGCCAACCATAGGAAGAATTCAGTGTCAACGAGATATGCTTGAGATCAGAAAAAGAAAACGAGTTCAGCTATCGCTGCAAGGCGCAGATTAGCTTATAGGTTTGTGGAGTCCCCGAAGAAGCAAAACCAAAACGAGTGTACGGCTCCGACAGCTGGAAATACAAAATTATCGCAAACAAAACTGATTGCACAAAAGCCCGTGGACACCGCATTAGCTGACGCAACTGTAAGGAAAGCATAAGGAAGGAAATACATGACAGGGCTTGTTCAGCAGTACGAGCAATATTTCAACATGAAAGTATGCGTGGCCAGCTCTTACGGTTGACAAAACATTTGCATCCAAACAATCCTTGTATTTTATTTACAAGCCGGCGAGCTCCTTCTCCTGTGTGAGCCAGGCTAAATTCCTAACAGAAAAACGCTCGAAACGAATAAAGCGAAAGTATCATATTTCTTTCACTAGCACTGCGCCCATCAAGCTGTCGCGCAACTTTCGTACAACACAACACAGCACAGCGCAGCCGCACAGCACAGCCGCACCTAGTGGCAACCCAGCCGCCCCGGCACAACCCACTGCAAAGACTTGGCACTGTCACACGCTTGTACAACTTATTACGGGAAGAAGCCCAATTAAAGCGCGGGCCTCTTGACGGCTCCAGCTTCCCTGCCTCATTACGCGGAGTGCGACGCAACTTCTTGCCTCATCCTCGTTCACTGAAACTTACTCTTAATCTGCCGAGAAAAAAAGCAAATAAAGATGCACGTCGAAGCTTGGAGGCGCAAGTGCTCGACACTTCTTGTTCACCCCCACCCCCCGCCCCTCCCGCTGCAGCGAGGCATATCCAGGCGCGTCATTTTCGAGGGGAGGAACTTGTCTGAAGAGGCTATTCTAGAGTGCTTGCCGGGAAGTTTTCTTGCCGTTCTTTTTTTCTTTTATGCCGTAGCCAGGCGTCTTTCTGCGAAGTACGTGTCTTACGAGGAAAAATATGCTGCAAATACAACTCGCAATATTTTGTTTTTAATGTACGCGTTGCGAAGATGAACGAAGAAAAATTATTATATATGGGGGCCGGAAGGAACCAAGAAGTGTTCCTATGAACGTGCGCTCTTAAGAGTCGCTTACGCTACTTCTTACAATATCGCTCTAGTTTGAAAGGGAAAGTGAACTTTCACTTATTTTTTTACGGTTGCTCTCTGCACAGATTTCGTCCAGCCGTATTCAGAAGCGGGCAGAGAACGGCTGGTAACTAACGCAAGAGGAAATGGTCCCAGCCATAAAAGAAAGTTAGTTGGCAGCACGGAAAAGCTTGGTTATGAGCTTCACAAATGTATCGCAGCGAACGCTGAGCACTTACACAATGGACTTCTAAGTGTCACTGTGTATTCTGTAGAAAATAGCTCTTTGTATCGGCCGAATAACCCACAGGGTTAATCCACAGGTTAGGTTGCACGAAGATTGGATAATGCACAGGGTAATGCACGAAGATTGGATTGCTACTTACGAATACGCTTCTTCAGTTTAGCCGTTATACCTGGCAGCATAAGTTGCCGTTGGGTAACAAGAGTCTTACGAAATCAATATCAGGTACCATGTGTAGGGGAGTAGCCGTTACAATTTCGAGGTAAATAATCTCATTCTGTTACTTTGAATTTAATAAAAATTATGTGTCTTGTGAACTTGGCACTCGGGACGTGAGAGGGATTCTCGCCCTGGATCTCACTAAGGCGTTTGACACAGTATTACATCGATACATACTGCAGGCCACGGCCGGGACAGGCCTGGGAGTCAAATTCCAGGCCTTTGTCAGGTCCTTTCTCATGAATAGAACCGCTACTATTGAAGTGGGGCAGATTCGGTCGAGCGTGTATGAACTGGGGGCTCGAGGTACCCCCCAGGGATCAGTCATCTCGCCACTGCTCTTCAATATAGTCATGAAGGGTCTTTCAGAAAGGCTGGGCGGCCTCCCGGGCATAGGTCACGCTCTGTACGCAGATGACATCACTATCTGGTGCCCAGGGGGCTCCCTAGCAGAAATGGAGCAAGCTCTACAAGCGGCCTTGGACGAGACAGAGGCTTACCTCGCGGACACAGGTCTCAAGCTGTCTCCGAGTAAGTCGGAGCTGTTACTCTACAGACCGGCGAGGCAAGGGGTTAGGGGTCTGACACCGCTCGACCATCTACCCGTGGCATTATACGCGAATAATGGGCAGAAGATTCCTAGAGTCGACTCAGTCAAGATCCTAGGCCTGCTCATAGATTCGAGGGGCTGTAATGCCACAACAATTACCCACGTTACAGCCAAGACGGAGAACATGTTGAGGTTAATCGCTAGGGTGTCCAACCGAAAGAAGGGGTTAGGTGAGGACAACCTCCTTCGGATGTACCATGCATTTCTGATGAGCCATATTAACTATGTGGCGTCAGCTCTAGTGTGGTCGAAATCGGAAAAGACCAAGTTAAATACCCTCATGCGCAAGAGCATCAAGAAAGTGCTAGGCTTGCCGATTGCCACGAGCTCCGACAGGCTAGATCAACTCGGAATGCACAATAACATAGACGAGATCATAGAGGCACAGGTCACTGCCCAGGTGGTCAGGCTGTCGTCGACCAAGGCTGGCAGGCGAATCCTTGACGAGGTTGGCATGGCTCCTAGGATAATGGAGGAACGGCGGATAACACTGACACGGGAAACGAGAGAGACCTACATGGTGGGGCCCTTCCCGCGAAATGTACATCCACATCATAACGAGGGTAGACGTAAAGCCCGTGCACGAGCCATCTTGAAGAGAGTTAGGGATGACATAGACTCTTCGCTCTTTGTCGATGCGGCGCAATACGGCAACAGGAGAATGTTCGCGTTGTCGGTTATAGACGGGCGGGGAGTGCTTCGCTCATCCGCCTCAGTAAGGGCGGCCACCCCGGGTATAGCAGAGCAAATCGCAGTTGCGCTGGCCTTGTGTGACCCAGAGCATTTCTACATTTACACCGACTCGAGAGACGCAATTAGAGCATTCGAATCGGGTAACCTCGCACGAGAGGCGGCCTCTATTCTAGAGAAGAGGGTTTGCCCCGCTTCTCATTATATTACGTGGTTCCCCGCACACATGGGGACGAACGTTCTCGAGGGCTTCCCAAACCTCAACGAGGTGGCCCACGACCGTGCGCGAGAACTCACGCGCCGCGACGGTCTGGAGGCTCCGGAGGGGCAGGAAGGGACTCAGCAGAACGATCCACTTCTCACATTTAATGAAATTACTAAACATTACCAACTTGGCAGGAGAGCTTTTCCTCTTCCTCACCCGAAGCTCAGCAGAGGTCAGTCAGCTACTCTAAGAATGTTGCAGACGGGATCTTTCCCGTCGCGGGGCTTCCTTAGTAGGATATACTCAGACGTGGACCCTGGTTGTCCCGACTGTAATGAACCCTTTTGCTCTATGGCTCACATGCTCTGGCGATGTCCCGCGTTACCTAACGACCTACTCTCCAGCGAAGCCGAATGGGAGGAGGCCATCAGAAGCACGGTACTCCGAAAGCAAGTCCAGGCTATCCAGAGGGCCCAGGAAAGGGCGGAGCGTCATGGCGTTCTGTCCTCTACGTGGGCGCGGCCAGCGGTTACAACGGCCTCCCGTTAGGGGGTCCTGACAGTAGCTCCTCAGGATCAAATAAAGTTCGTTGTCTGTCTGTCTGTCTGTCTTGTGAACTTTGTTTGCCGGCATAGATTTCAGGTTAGATTCAGTACAAGACTACATGGCATGAAAAAAAAAAAAAAAACTTATGTGGCGGATTAGGCTCGCATCAGTGAGTTTTCTTTCTGATCTGTTAGATACGATGATTTTGGTTGCGCGTCCGAGTAATGTAACGGGATACATTAGGCGTCTTCGGGCACATTTATTTATGTGCGCGCTGACAATCTCCTCATCATCTATTCCAAGTGTGAGGGAGAGAGTAACCCGAGCAAATGCACGCTCACACTATTTCTTCGTGATAGAGAGTGGGTACTCACAGCGTATGCGACCAACAGATAATGCAACCTGGTAGTGTATCACATCAGTGCTAGGGGTAGCAGTAGTGCATAATATCAAGTAAAGGTACATACACTTCTAGGCAGAGCGACATGTACCATTGCTCACTTTGAAATGAAATTAAATTCTGGGGTTTCGCGACCCGAAACTACACCATGGACTATGAGGTACGCCGTAGTGAAGGGCTCTGGATTGACTGTGACCACTTGGGGTTCTTTAATGTGAACCCGATGCACTGGTACACGAGCCTTCTTGCATTCCGTCACCATCGAAATTTGGCTGCCGTGGATGGAATCAAACCCCCAACCTGGGGCTCAGCAACCCAACGCCATAGCCACTGAGCTGTCACGGCGGCTAACACGGAGAACTCCACCGTAAAAAAGTATACATGACAAGTGATTCAATCGGTGTAAGATAATTTAGTAAAAAATCCCGTGCGACTGATAATCAAGTCATGTCACTGCGGAGAAAACTCAGTCCTGGTAAGCATTGACGGGAACGCCAATGCATTTTTAGGACGCAATTTTAAGACATAGTTTTCTGAAGTAATGCTGAGCAAAGTATTTCTGCACAATGAATACGACTTCATCACTGCTTGTCCTCTTGCGTTACATAGTTTGGACAAGTGCTCTGAAAGGGATAATTACAATGTTAATTCATTACGTATTGTGAAATCAGTAACACTATACCCCACAATTTGTCACACAAGTAAACGTCCGTCACTTCAAGTAATAAAGCTAATGTAACAGAATTTTGCTACCTGTCATTGGAGATCTTTAGCGACTCTATTTCCACTCACAAAAAAAAATACCAACGAATGTATATTTATTGTGATGTCATATTGGAGAGAAGGAGTGTCATTTTATAACCGCTGACGCGTAGGTGTGGTAATACACAAATGTGAGAACTGCAATGACAGCAGTTGATTTTATTTCGGCCGCGGAGCGAACGTAGCCAAATTTGCATTTTTTCAATTTTTTCCCCATTTTCGTCATCGCAATCGGAAGCAAGCGGCTCACGTACGTCATCGCGAGCATTTCCATGACTGAATTTAAAATTCAAGTCCGTAGGGCTCCTGCCTGCGCGTTCCGGCGTGTCTGCGGAAGACCTTGGCACATCGGTCGGTGCCTGCAGCCTGGTTCGGAACGTTGCATGAATTATGCAGATGGCTTTTGCTGACCGCAGACGTCGACGTTTCTGGGCGCAAAATGTAACAAATGAAGTTGAATTGTCGTTTTTTTTTTTCAATATTTATTTTCGTAGCGATTAGGCGCGCTTGTTGCGCGATCCTCCACCCACGACATCTGGCCCCAATAAGTATAAAGGGCCTCGCTTGCGTTGCATCCCTCCGGCATCTCCTCGACGCTCGCCACGCATGAATAAAGAGATTAATGCGCTTTTGTACCCCGACCAGAGAGAAAGGCTTCTTTTCTCCATCTCCGTGGCGGCTCTATAAATCATGCCCAGTCAATGGGCGTCTTCGGCGGGCCGAGGAAACGATGGCTCCCCGAGCTCGAGTGCGGCTTTCTCGTAATTGCCGGCGTTGAAGTAGCGGCCGATGCTCAAGCTCGCTGCGTTCGCGCGAGAGAGAGCCGTGCGTCAACATTGTGCTTTCCCAAATTAAGCCTTTCTGAACATATATGTCGTTGTCTTGTAAGCCTGAGATTGTCTCATGGAACCGAATGGCAGAACCTTCGAAAGAACGACGACTACAAAATCGAAGATGGAAATACAGGCGACACTTTTCTATACCCGTGATGTTAAAATAAGACGGAAGAGAAACACTGTGTACTGAAACAATGATGTCTCAGAACTTTAGGCATTTTCCTTAATTTTGCCGTGAATCGTTGATTGTTACAACGCAAAATAAAGGTTGATGTTCCGGTATTTCAATGTTTGCGCTGAACCTACCCACTCCCCGCCCCCCGCATGTACTTCAGCATGACGTCACGGATCTCAGTGTTATTATTATTATTATTATTATTATTATTATTATTATTATTATTATTATTATTATTATTATTATTATTATTATTATTATTATTATTATTATTATTATTATATGGAAGCTGGATCGTAGCATATGCTAATAGGGCGTTCCCTCCGACTACTTCAGGGACTCAGTGACTGCCAGTATACTTGGACCAACTTTCTGTGGCAAAGAAGTGAACGCGAAGGAGGCAAAACGGGCACGAGAGTGCTCCCGAAAATAAATTCCAGCGCTCTTAAGCAAAAGAAAAGCACTAACATCGTACTTAAAACGACAAAAGAGAAAATACGCCACTGAGTGTTAAACTTCAGAAATTTTTTTTAGGCTTTCCCCTTTCGCGTTCGGGCAAATGCGAAACCGTCGCACGTGGAAACTACTGACTGATACAGTCTCTGTTAAAAAAAATGTCACAGTTTCGCCCTAAGGGCGAAGCAATGAATGCGATAGCAACACAGCAATGTCATACGAAGTAAGGTGAGCGGCTTTGGTAGCAATATGAATTGTAGTGAATATGAGCTGATTAAGTAAGCAGGTGTGCTGCGGCGTAAGTAGACCGACATGAAGAGAGACTCGATGACCACGAGAAGGCGCGTGTGAAACGGTGGTGTTGATGAGAAGCGCTTCCCGTGGTCAGCGCGTGCGAAGGGACACACCTGTAGTGCTGCACTGCCAATCCGGGCAGCATTGCATGTGTAGCGTGCGTTGGAAAATGTGGCCCGACTATTACTAACTGAATGAACAAGCGTGGTGTGAGCGCGCACAAACAAACATGAATAGATCACACTGAATGACTGCAGACAACGACTGTCAAAATGCTGGCAGCGAGCCCATACGCCGCAGCGGGCGAAGGTACGTGCGGTCTATCGCTTCAACGGAAACTGAGCGGCGAATGCACGACGCATAAAGGTCAGAGCCGTGTGGAGATAAGAGACGGTGCGGACGAGCGACGAGCGCGGTTGTTGGCAGAGTAGAAGTGCCCCCCCCCCCCCCCCGCCCCCGCGCTCCCTCCGGCGCTGGCTTCCCGCTTCCTTGCTTGCGCGTGGGTGATTGAATGCGTTCGCTCTCCGTGATAGCGCGCGTCCCCGCACGCTTCCGCTCGGCCATACCGCGCGCAGGCGAAGATTTTATCTGTAGGGAACCTCACGGCGACGGCGGCGACGACGACGACGGCGACGGCGACGGCAGAAATCCGGTAGAAGTGTCCATATAATTGCTATCGCAATAAAAATCGAAATTGGGGCCACACTCTGGCGGACTATTTGGCGCAGTAATGCGTACAGGAGTTCTACCCCTGTAGCGCGCTCTCTTCATTGCCAGAAGAAGAAATGAACTTTATTTAAAGAGCCGGTACATTGCTTTTAGTGGCCTCAGGTGTCGGCTCGAAGTCATTGCCAGAAAAAAGATTGTTCGTGACTATAGGTTATTGTTTATGCGCGTTTCTGGGGCCGAATTCACAAAGTTTTACGTTCGTAAACACTCCTTTGCCATTTGCTGCCCGCCTTCGCTAATTATATGCCCAGCATCAGGATTGGCTGGAATTCGCTCTTGCGAACACTACTATGCATAATAGCTTTTTGTGAATACGGGCCCCGTTTTCGAACCATGCTGTAGTTTCTCTCGAAATCTCCTTCTGTTCTTCACATGAATAGGTGAGCAGAGTGGTCGTTGACGACGCCTGCAAGCGCGAACGTCTTCTTTTGTGGAGCTAAAGATAAACGAATAAAGGCCACTAGAAGATAAAAAGCAATTCCATCAATAAATTCCTCGATGCAGGTGTAATTAGTATCGTAATACTAAGAAATTTAGATTTTTTTGTGTCTGATCCAACAGCCTACTAAACTTGCTTCCATGACTCTTACGTTTAGGTGACACAAAATCATTCTTTCCAGATTTACGCTTCAAAGAAGTGTCGTTTCTGCACTTATAAAAACACAGCTTACGTTTTCTCCATTCTCGACTAGACATATGAGCCCGTAACGATGAGCTATTCTTACAAGGCTAAACGTCAGTGGGCTCATGCAGACCATTCTAGGAGGAATTTACTCTTGGCTGCTTGGCCTCACCCGAAATATGCTACATTACTTGCAGTAACGGCCGTGATACAATTTCCGTGCAACGCAGGACCGGAATCCAAGGCTGTGACTCAAATATGATGCTGCTCTGTCATCATCATCCAATGTCATCATCATCCTTTATCGCTCTTTCCTTCCACTTCCCCAGCGCAGAGTAGCACGTTATACGGCGAGAGTTGAGACCAACCTCCTTGAATTTCTATTAATAAGACTGTCTATATCCCTCCCTGTACCTCTATAACGCATAAATTACCATTTCGCCATCTTTCGTGAACCGGGAAGAAAAAAAAATGACACGGGGTGTGTTCATCACAAGTAAAAGCCTCGGCAACTCGGCTTCACCTGTCGTTCGCCGATATACACTGAGCGTCGTTATTAGCTGTAACGTCGTGCATAGCGGGAAAGAAGGAAACAGTATAGATAGCGAGCGTTTAAGCGAGGGGAGAGGGAAAGGTCCATATTAGGGGTAGCGATATGCCGGTCGGGGCTATTCTGGCGTATCCGAAGGCTATCAATCAGTCCCGTGCCATAACCATTATATTACGAAACGAAGACACATCAGGACCTTCGGGACCGTGATGGAGCGGCCGCTTCAGATAAGGACCTGCTGTACTTAATTAACGGAACCCGCACAAAGGGGCAATCAGGGTCGGTGACGACGTGGCGAGATTTTTCGCAGATCGAGTGCCTAGGTGACGCATGAGTGATTACTTTTCGCGGCGTACAGAACGCCGGTGGCGTTGCTCACAGATTGATAAAGACGGAGCGCTCGTGGGAGACACTGGTTGTGGTTCGAATAGCTGCGCCTTCTCGCCTGTTCAAGCGAATGTGATGAGCAGTCTTATCAGTCATCTCATGGGTGCGATGCCATATTTACTCGTCTCGCTGCGTGGGGCCAGCGAGAAATGCGGCTGTGTTTGAGTGTGCCTACAAGCAGCATTAAAGATGACATTCGGTAGTCAAAAAATTAATGCAGATCCAACGCACGTCTTGGAATCTGCGTGAAGCGAAGCTTTCGGAAGCAGTTAATCGAATGCTGTAAATCTGCCCAGTTCATTACGGCGTCTTTGGCGCAAGGGAAACGTAAGCGAACGCATACGTTGAGAAAGGGTGGGTCGAATTGTGGCATGTTGAAGTTGCACAACATACATTAATGCACCGATATTACGAGAGACAAGGCGCTAGTACTTCATAAAGGTGGCTTGTAGTGGTGTCTGCGGAACTAACATACAAATGCATTACGACCGACGCTGTACGGCTGTACAGATGGAGACTTTTTTGCTAACGCTCGCTGTGACTGGACACTCGTATGCCACCGATACAGCGGGCTCTGGTATTGTATAATAGGCTACTCCGGAGTTAAGTGGTACTATATTTGTACGCTGTTTATTATATTTTTTTTGCAGCTTTGTTCTTTTCCATCGTTTGGATTTTTCTCATGGATTCCTTATTTGCTGGAGTTTATATTTGGATAGCCGTCCCATCAGTGGCCTATTTTCCTGCTTGCTCATCATTTAATAAACAACAACTATTGATGCGTCTCAAACGTACTTATCTGCGTGGCCGCGCAGGCTGCGTGGTTGCAGCACTGCTCAATATCACATTATATTCAGTATTTTGTAGCTCTTCGAAAATGTCACGTATGGTACAGATGGGGCACAAAACATGACCTCGGGCGCTATAACGTAAAATTATTCCAAACTCCTGACGTCAAATTTACGGAACCACCAACGAAAGCATCGGGCGGTGACCCGCAGCGTTCTCAGAACAACCCAATCGACCACTCTCCTCGTTTATAGGAGGTCGCCTTTGTTGACTCTCAAAACCAATAACATTGTCTACACTCAGCGGTTTTTCTTATCTAATTGGCTTACAAGAGGCGAGGAGCACGGTCTAGTGGAGAGGGTTTCGATGGAGCCGAGCCAGCACAGTGAAAATAGATAACTGCATGAAGAGTGTGGTGCCGGCTTCTCCGATTGGTCCGCTTCGCCTTACTTAGCTTGGGGTGGCTGGTCAAAAGTCGCGGCGGTGTGCAACGGAAGGATAAGAATGCCGCTAAAACGGAATTTCAGCAAGGAAGAGTTGGCAGAGCGATGTCGCATGCATGCCGAAAGGGCTCGATAACGTTGTACTGCCACGCAAAAAGGTTTATCATGCGCAAAATACATGCTTACCGGCAGGTCCGAGTAGCGAGGGCCTGAGCGTTCGGCGGGCAGCCATCTTCTATTCCTTTCGGAACGGGGCAGTCTGTGGCTATTCAGAAAAATTTTCAGTTTTGTTTGGCATATTAATGCATTTTTTCGCATACACTTTGACGCGGTGAGTTTTCACGGTTTTGTAAGGTCGCGTGACAGACAGGGAAGTGGGCGTAACCAGAAAACATTGGACCAATAGCAGAGGGCTAATGGTGAAAAGGCGTCGAATCAGGAATGATTATTTTTCTTTTGCGTGGTTTAATCATGCATAATCAGTGTGTACACGTTATATCAGATGGGGAGCTATCGCGGTTTTCGTGACATCGCGTGACAGACAGGCGAAGCTGGGAGTGGCCCGAAAATGTTTTGACCCATCGTGGAGGCTGATTGCAGAAATTGGAATCAAAACAGTTTGGAATCATTTTACGTTATAGCACCCCTGTTGAACACACACACATATAAGTGTATATGTGCGCTTTGGATGCGTCTTGTCGTGTCTTTGTCGGCTTTTATTTTGTTTGTGTCTTTTTGTTCTACTATATAAATCGCCTACAGCAAGATAAACCAACGAAAATCACTTATCGCAATTCACAATGTACGTTCTGGTACACGCAGTGCTCTTCTATTTTTCGCTCTGGAGAGTTTACATGCGCTAGGACTAAGATACGCTGAGGTAATTCATGTCTTGAATGCGTTTCCTGCTCAGTTACGCTAGTCGTTGTACAAAATATTGTAAAACGAATAAACTATTTTATTATTAGCGAGTAGATAGTGTTGCACAACTGGCACAAGCAGGACGAAATTGTCTTTATTTCGTCACATGCAAGGCGCCGATGGAGAGGGAAAAGGGAAGCAAAGGCAGGGAGGTAAACCAGACGCATCTACGGTTTGCTACCCTGCGCAGGGAAAAGGCACTTAAGGGAATAAAAAAAGGAGAGGTGAGAGAACATTGAAGGTGAGGACTTAAGCTGGTGAGGAGGACATCGCGAGGCAGCTTTACAGTTCTTTTTTAAGCAAGCATTCTGTTGATTTGGTTGATCTACTTATTTACTTCTCAGATAGCAGCCTTCGACCCATATCTTGCTTGCGGCAGATATTTTCCAGTTCATACCTACTGTGCGCAGGTCATGGAGGAACCTTTTTATAAGTATTCTTCAAAAGTTTAATAAACGCGAACGTAACAACACCCAGAGCAGGGACGGCCTCTACAGGCCCCCGATAGCACTTTCAGCACTTCGGTGCAGCATTGGAAAAAAGAGTATCCCGGAGTGCTCTTCTGGACATTGTCTATTCTCGCGGTATTGTCATATTCTACAACCGAGGCGTTTTGAGCCTATCAGAGAGGCCGTAGGAGCCTTGTGGACCAATCAGAGCTGACAATATGGTGAATTTCACAATATGCCTGAATTTGACACTGTCCCGAACAGAGACCTGTGCACTCACGCCGTCGATGTCGCCATATTTCTGCACAGCCAGCACTGTGGAAAATTGCGCTTTATCTTGATCCACTCATCTCGAGTAGCACAGTGGACGCTGTGAATAGGGCAACAAAATGGCGTACGTGACGTCACATGCATACTCTCCGTAGCACTGAGCTTGAAGGGGTGTGACATAGGGTCACGTAGCGCCCTGCGGAACCTACAGCGAGTCGGCACAGTGCGCGATAAAGTCTTAAATGAACTGGATGTGGCTACTATACTTATAGTCTGGAGGGTGGTTTGTTCGTTCGGAGCATTGGTAGTTACCTCTGTACCAGTAGCCAAACCCCAGATGCGATTTCCTTCTTTAGGCCTTGATTAACCTCTTCAGTGCAATTGATGACTACACTTGTGCTCTGCATAGCGCTCTCAATCATATGCCCGGCCTATCCGATGCCTAATCTAGGCTAATATATATTTTCGTGTGACTGTAAGTGCGACTGGCTTATGACCGTATGTTGCCGTGCTCTCACGCGTCGCCCGTTCCAGCTGATATTGACTTGCAGACCTGCGAGTAATTGCTACTAATCAACTTCCTCCTTCCTGTCCTCAAACTGCTATTCTCTCTCTCTCTCTCTCCCTCACGCTCATACACGCACGCACGCAAATAAAGAAGAAAAGAAGCAACCAAACGCACCCATTTTATGGGCGAGAATATGCCGGTATGTATACTTCCATATACACGTAAGCAAGCACGCACACGCGCCTTTTGCGTTGCCGCGCCCACCTTTGAAGGATGAGCACGAGGAAAAATCTGACACGTACGTGCGGGGGCAACACATGTCGGCATTAACGCTGAGAATAAGAGAATAACCACACGTTCAAATTTATCACGCTAGAATGTGCCACGCTACTTGAGTTTCGTGCACGGCATTGAGGCGGAGACACGGTAAACGCCCAGGCCATCTAAAGCGTGCTTGAAACATAAATCTTCATAACGCACCGCAAAAAGAGAGGCTTAAAGTAAAGTTGCGGTTTCACTTTCTTACGTATATTGCATTGGGGCTGTGTAGTCGAATTACCTTCCTTATAACTGAGACGTCGATTTTTTTTCTCATTTTTCTTGCTTAAAGAACGTCATATTTCTTTCAAACCTCCCTACATCCTTCCATTCTTCTTGTCACCTTCTGTGTCTTCAGGAAACAACCGCAAGTCATAGTGGAAATTAAAATCACAAAGGAATGAGAGGGAGGGAAGCTCACGGCTGTGAACAAGAAAGTGAAAGGCAAGCAGCCATCGCGCAGACAAGGTGGACAGCGCGTCTTGTTCCTTTCATTCTCTTTGCTCTATCACTTTCTCTCTAGTTGCTACAGCTTTCTTTCTCGTCTTCACTAAAAAAAAAAGTCGTTTTATTGTATTACTTCGTTCTTTTGACTTACCGATGTAGTGTCGCCGCATTTTGAGGGTTCTAGCAGCGCGGACAACCCGTCGTGTCCCTCCCGGGCGGCGGCGGCGGACGTTGAAAGCCCAAGGGCCGATTTGGTGTTCCCTGTTGCCGATATTTATCTTGCGCCGGGTTCCACCGTACTTACGCGCCGCTCTCGCAACAGCATTCCACGGTTGCCTTTCTGACCTTTTTTCCCCCTCTCACCTATACTTCTCTTTCATATTTCGCACTCTTTCTTCCAGCCACCCTCGTTTCCCAGTCGTCTGTGTGGCTGCCGCGTCTAACTCGTCTCCGCGCAGCCCTCGCCTCGCACACCCCCCACTCGGGCGGCCCTGTCGAACCACTGGATAAACACTTTCTTCCGCGTGTCGGCCGCTGGCAGCAGCGGCACTGGTTATCGGGCGGAGTCCAGACGCATTTTTGCCGTTGGCGCTTCTACGCGTACGACGAAGATGACGATGTGAGACAGAAATGTACACACCGGCCCGTCATCTGTTGGGAGTGTGCGGCCCGACTGCCAACTGCTCCCGCCATGAAGATAGGCCTCTCGATGGCTTGTCATTGCAGCCGTCCTTACGGTTCCACTGGTCGTACATGACAGCAGAACGAAAGTAAGGATGTTACGCAGCGTACGGCGTGAAATAATGTTACGACGGAAGTTACTAATAATTTCTCTTAACGCGTATTGCGCTTGGCGTGTGTGATCCAACTCCGAGTGAACTCGTCAAAGTAACTTGCCCTTTCGTCGTAATTATTTCCGCCACATATATATAGAGGCGCATACACATGGTTGCGCGCGCGCGCGCACACACACACACACACACACACACACACACACACACACACACACACACACACACACACACACACACGTATATATATATATATATATATATATATAAACGACCACAAAAGCGCTTTTCGTGTGTGTTTCACAAATGTCGTTCACTATTATTACTGGCAAACAGTCATTTAAAACATAAGAAGCATAAAGAAACAACTGAAAAAAAAGAAAGAGTGGTTCCTCAATTTACATATTCAGCACACTGTGTAGAATGTATTTTGATTGGAAAGAAGGTAAACTGGTATGTGATGCGCACTTGCACTCTGCCATGAGAACAACATAACAACACGAAATGCCGTCGTAACATTACACGCGAGATATAGAAATCGCAGAAAATTAAAGATAACAGTATTTGTACTTCCAGCTCCCCAAAGCAAAAGAAACAGTCGTAAACGATCGAACCTAACTACAAGGGACGAAGTCAGGGGAAAAAAAAGTATATCCAGGCAGAACACTGACGAGGCAATGGAAAAACACAAAATAAATACGAGACTACTCGTTTTTGCAACTGAACAAGATGTGCGTTTCCCTAGACTATTGACATTAACTTTCTCTGGCAAAAGCGTTTACATAAGCACTTTGCAACGCATTTTTTTTTCTTGTGTACCATGCGTCGATAACGCATTACAACCTGTAGCGACTGCTCATTGGCTGACATAACCTCTGAAACTTGCCTCTAACCGAGCATTATATGCGAGAAATTTATCCGCACACAAGACTCGAGAGTCTTTCGCAAAGCGTGAATTAGGTGGCGCCTTTCATTGCCTCGTTGCACGACTATCCAGCTGGATAATATATGTTCCTACGTTTATGTCACTCTGCCATAGTTAGAATACCTAGCCAGCATCGAACAATTGGGAGCTTGAACCCCGTCCGGAGAATAAGATATTTATTCCTACAACGATTTTATTGCGATAGCAATTATATGGACACTCCAAAGCAGATTTCTGCCGTTGGCGTCGCCGTCGCCGTCGCCGTGAGGTTCCGTATGACGTCAATGGAGATGAAATCGTCGCCGCGCGCCGCCGAACGCTGTATGTGTGAGTGAAAGGGCGCGAGGGACGCGCGCTTTCACGGGGAGTGAACGCACGGCGGAGAACAAACGCGCGTTCTGTGCTGTGCTCCCTTAAGGGCTGCAGAAGTAGGCGTCTCTTTCCTCCTTTACAATCACCATATATGTAGAGCAAACGCGCCTTCTTCTGACGCACAAAAGGCCGTGGGGGGGGGGGGGGGGGGAGGGGGAGGGAAGGGAGGGGACGTTTAGCTACGGCACCAAGTACCTATTTATATCAGAGGCTCCGGCAACAGTCACCAACGCCGCACGCATTTTGTGCGAACGTGGGCAAAACGCCGACGGCGTCGACAACAGTTCTGCGTGTTGCCGGTGCTGCTGCATGTCCAAGTTTATACAGCTGATAAAGCTACTATCACTACTCCGTATAGCTCTCTACAAATTTGCTATCGCAATTGATGCTTCGCCTTTCAGGTGAAACTGCGACAACTTTTTTAAAAAGGTGGGCAGATTGCACTAGTGGTGCAAGGCTTTAGTAAACAGCGGAGCTGGTGATCGGCCTAGCTTCTTCCAGGTTTTACTAGGCTTGGCTATATTTTGCTCGGAAATGCTAATTGCTGCTAGGCACGGTATTCCGAATCGGCTTGCCACCGACGCGCAGATTCTCGCTTGGCCAGCCCGACGCGCTTTAAGATGAGCGGCTTCTTCTTCGGGTGTTCGGATCTTCTTTGGTTGTCCCACGTCAAGGGTACATGTACTCGCCACAGTGTCAACGAGAGTCCTGCCACCGTCGCGGCTGCTCCAAGCTTTATCTCCCCGGTGACGTCACGGCCAAGCTACTCCTCCGCACTTGCCAGGGCGTGGCTGGTCAAAACCTGCCGAACCGCCGCCAGAGGCGCCGGCTGCAGTCATGAACACTGCGCGCGTTCGGCGCGAACGCAGGGAAAACGCGGACGGCGTAAGCAGCAGCTCTGCGCGTTGCCTCGTTGGTGCTGCTACAATTTCTATCTCTCGCTCTCATTTTCTCTTTCTCTCTCCCGAGCATAGCGAGTGCCGCGCGCATGCTCTTCTTATCTCTCCTTAACGTCCCATGTCAAGGCAACATGTGCACGGCACAGAGATGAGGCGAAGCACACACCGCTCCGCGAGGTGGTTGCTAGGCAACGCGCGGTGACGTCATCGCCAGGCGCAGTTTCTTGGTCTTACTACGCGGCCTAACCAAGAGCTTAAACAGCTCCACTGTTAAAAAGCTCAAAATGGCGTTTGCGGTGTTTGTCCGTCCTTTCCGTTACACCGTCATCATCATTGTCATCAGGCGCCCTCGTAGTGATCAGCTTCATCCCAAGGAAAAACGTCGCTCGACACTGCTGCGATCGGGTACCAACGGTCGTTCAACCGATAAAAATACTACCAAGCATGTGTGTATTGTGAGGAAATGGGGCGTTCAGCCTAGAAAAAGATCACTCATACCAACTAGGGTGAACTGGCCAGGAATACGGTGTTTCATTCAAAATGACGACAACATTCTAAATTGCAAGTCTGATAAAAAGTAAGCGATATGTCAAATACATGTTAACACGAGCACGTTAATATGCATGTTAAGAATAGCAATGAAAAGAGGAAATGGTCACCCACTCAACTGTAGCACGAAGCTTCAATGGAAACTCATACGGGTTTCTCAGAGAAAAAGCTTCCTAGCTTAAGAAAACTTCAGCTAGGTCAGGACATCGAACCCGGGTCCAACACCTTTCCGAAGTGGGGGCGATACCGTCTGAGCTAACCAGGAGGCTAGAATGCACACCAGAAAGATCAGAAATATTAAGCCAGTTCAAATCGGTAAAGTATTATTCCGAAGCTTTATTTTCGTTTATTTCTCGGTAATAGGCGGATCGCTAGAACAGAAAATCAAGGTCAAAGTTCAGTATTTTGAATTCGCGCCGAAACCACAGCGTCAGAACGTTAGTGTGACTTCGCGGACATCAACGTATTTTTGGTATTCGGGTCGTTGTGGCTGAATTACGGTTGTTCAAACTGGTTGAGTTCACTCTTTTACTATTCTAGATTACAGGCGAATTCATCTTTACTGAGGAAAAATGAATTAGAACCGAGCAGACGCCCTCAAATTTTGTGACGTCACGGCGAATTGGTACGGGAAGTTCAAAGTGGTGTCACCACCGTCTTTCGTTCTTGCGTTTTTTCTTTGGTTTTTTTTTTCTGGCTTACGCAGTCTCTTCTGAAGTCAAGATAGGCCTTTTTTGGTATTGTATGAAGGTAGTTTACAAAAACAGCTCAAATTATATTTCTCCTCAGTGTCCATCTAATAAACTGTTTTCGGAGTGTTAATGCAGTCATATCTTTGGATGCGAGCTACCATTTTTTCAATTATGCAATGGACATCAAACTGTCAAAAGTCGCAGATTTAAATAGAAATAGCGCCGAGGGCTCGCAGAAAAGGTTGTGCCATAGCAAGAAAGACGTTTGTCCCGAAGGAACTTTAATTTTTTTTTCGGCGGTTTAACACTTTTCGCAGCATTGCAATGTATTTACATATTGCGAACTCCACAGAATTTAAAACGTTACGAATACGCTTGTTTACCACATACCTCGCGTAGTAAGCTGCATAGCAAACAATCTGAGAAACACAATTTCATCCCTTCGGGAAAAGTATTGTTTAAAAATGCACATACTTACAAGGGCATATCAGTTTACGTCGAGAGATATGCTACGCACAGTCTACGTGTAGCTCTGCCGCCCGAGAAGATTGCGACATATTTCTTCGCTTGGAACATGTCGCCACCTCTCGACCGGTTTCGAAATCTGTACCGCGCGGTCGATCGAAAAACCAGTTCTCGGCTTGCGCTCTTGACCTAAGGAGGGCGCCATGGATACACACCTAGTGCTCGCGCGGTTACTGGCGAGCAGTACCACGCGCGTTCTACAGCACCGGTAATTAATTGGCGTGCTGCAAAAGTTGACATTCGGTTACCATTCTTACAGGAGAAGCCGACATACACTTTTTTTTTTTTTTTTTTTGGTAAGAGCCATTGGCTCGTTAACGTACCCGTAATGCTGCTTTGCCACATCAATACTAATGTTGCGGCCGAGCCTACCCTACGTTAACGTCGCATGACACAGGGTGCTGTAAACGTCTTTATTTAATTAAGAGACTGAGATTGACTAGTTGGTTGCTGGCAATTGTCCTCTGTGGCGATTGTCATCTGTGACGATTGTCCTCTGTGTAGATTGTCCTCTGTGCATTCTTTCTCTGCCCCGTCCTCACACGCGCCGTTATAACATGTTTCATCAAGTCTTTATTTAAAATTGAAATATTGTCCTCCCTGCGGCTGTTGATCCCCATCTGCTACATCAAATAACCCATGACAGGGTCCATGATATATGATACGAGTGAATAAAAATGGATACCATGTACCCACGCCCGGAGCGCATACTGATCAGTAGATGAGACGAACCCTGGATGAAGGTAGTTGCAATTTGCAGGGGCTGTTAAAGTATAAATCACTCCCTGGTTGTTTATTCTTTGACGCACACTAACGTACTGTCAGGTCGCGTTATCTTCCATTTGCGAGCCTGCGTTGACGCCTACTGTAACGATTTACTTGTTCCGAGACAGGCATCGAATAAGCCAGACTGACCTCTTAGTGGACTGACTGACGAATGTGCTCATGATTGATTGATTGATTCACGTGTTTAACGTCTGACAGCAAACAGGATCTATGAGACACTGCCGAATTAAGAGCTGCTCCGAATTCATTTCGGCGTCCTCTGCTTTTTGTTCTTTTTTTTACCGCG
The DNA here is from genome assembly GCF_013339745.2 of Dermacentor silvarum. Lineage (NCBI taxonomy): Eukaryota > Metazoa > Arthropoda > Arachnida > Ixodida > Ixodidae > Dermacentor > Dermacentor silvarum. Next base: position 68,103,675 of record NC_051161.1, read on the forward strand.
CACCCGTGCATAGGAGCTTTTCATTTCACTCTCATCAGAATGCGACCGGGAATCCAACTCCCGACCTCGTGCACCGCAGCAGAATTCCAGAGCCATGGAACCACGACGGCGGGTAAAGGGCGCTCGTGGCAAGCTGTATAAGTACGGGAAATATCGACTTCACTGCACACACTGGTCATGGAAGCAACCGCGGGAACACTTAAGGGAGAATTGTGGTCGTCACGGTTTGGTCCTTCGACATCATCACAAATCGTCACAGAATTCCACGCAGACGGACGTAGAAAGAGAGGAGTAGGGGCGCTAGAGTTAGCGCTTGGCTGTTGTCTCTTTTTTGTCTATGTGTTTCGGCTCTACTATTTGACCCTAGGGCATAAATGGCAAGCAGAGGCAATGATATTTCGTAGGTAGCCAGAACACGTCTTTTGCCCCTTCCCTTTGAGATGAAAGTTCACCACGGGTGCTCCTATCTAAATACATGGGAATGGGATAAAATTGTTTCGCCTGAAGAAAAAAAAAGAAACAAACAAAACCTGGAAAAACAACCAGAATGCATCTTGGGGTTTTCGGTGCCAATACCATGATCTGATTATGAGGCACGGCCGTTGTTAGAGGTTGATTATTATAAGAGGAAGTGAAAGCAATCAGTTTAATTTTTCGAATTTCGCGCCAAAATTCCAGCGCCGGTAGGTCAGTGTGACGTCACGGATTGCGCAATATCTTGTCGTAATCTGGCCTTTGTGGCTGAGTAAAAGCTCTTGAAATTCGCTGAATCAGGTCATTGGGTTATGTTGGCCCGAGAAGCTGCCGTCAAAATTGTTGACGTCACAACGAGCTGGTGCGCCAATTTCAAGGCGGCTTCGCCACCAGTCTTTCGTCTGTGTCTTGTCTGGCTAGCCAGATGACGTCACGTCAAACGCCGGGGAAGTGTGCAAAGGTCTGCGTTAGCATTTGATCTCAATAAACTGAAGAAAGAAAGGAAAACCAGCCACAGCACAAAGAGCGAGAAACTGGAAAGCGATACCCATGGCTTACTGCCATGGCTATGTCTTGAGATTTGCTAGGGCTCTTGCAGTTCGTCGCCTCAGTGAGTCACTGACCTTTAAACACTGATATTCTGCCGGCACGCGGAATCTCCCACTCCACTGAGATAAACGCTCCACTCGTGTTTTTTGGAGCTCTCATCCAGAACCATAATGACTCGAGTGGCGCCGAACTTATTATCGCCGTAAATATTCGGTCGCTCAGACACTAATTTCGGAAAGGGTTTAAACTCTGGCGTTTTAAACACTGAAGCAGGCACCATAACTTCTCTTTCTACTACTTAACACGTCTCTGTTCTATGCTGCCGAAATGGCTACTTTTTTTTTCTGTTGCTTCTAAATATTTCATGGCTCTCCAGGAATGCGGCAAATTCCTCCGCTATATACCCATAAATTGTATGTGCCCCTTCCCGAAGCACTTTCTTGGTTTCAAGTTCTGTAAGCATGCCTTTTTCTTTCGTCACCAGGCGGCATATCTTCGTGGTCCCTTCGTTTCACGCCGATCAAATTATCAAGCGACAGAGGGTGTCCGCCTTAATCAAGCGGCTCGTGGCGCCGGCGGACTACTTACGATCAGTGCGCGAGAAGCGATATAACGGCTCCTTTAATGACCGCAGAGGAGAGTTTGCGAGCGGGAAACAGACAGCCGAACGTTTATTGCGCATAAAACAGCTACCGCTCGTACCATGCGGAAATATAGGAATGGCGGTACGTTCATATAGAGCCTTTAATGATTACCTCAGACATTAGCCCCTCCGTCGGTGCACTTCGCGACGAGAAGACGACAATTCCTTCCTGGCGCGATAGCAGGTACGCGTTACGTGTAGGCAGAAGAGGCACGCACGATGGGCTTCACAGCTAAACCGAGAATTGCGTCGCCCTGTGCGTGTTAACGGCGCCGATAATTACGCGTAATGACGCAACCCATCTTTATTTTTGTTCTCTTTATCGCGGTGCTCCTAGTCCGGCGTTTGTATATAATTTTGAATATGAATTTCAGGACGCGTGATTGGGTGCGTGAATACTTGTGATGTAAGAAGAGAAACCTGGCAATCATGCGACCTTTTCTTTCTTATCTTCCTTTTGCGGAAGAGGACAAAAAATACTTCGAGGCGAAAAGAAAGGTGCGAGGGCTATTATCTGCAATTCGGGCGGCTGGAAACGTCGACGATGGCAGTAGAGAGATATTTCGTTAAGGTCAAGGTCATTTTTGCGGCGTACAAAAAAAAAAGTGCAGCCAATCGAGACGCCCAATTATTTATTCTACGATGATCATTTTATCCGCATCGGACGATATTTACCGCGTGCCCGTCGTGTCGTCATGAGCTGTTGCGCCAAAGCTACAGGCTGTCCTGATTCGCTGTGCGTCTTAGTTGGTTCTCTCTGGTGTCGGTAGAAATTCCTAGCAAATGCGTCTGTTTGTTAGCATCGTTGCAGAGGGCCCGCTTAGGCATCTTATGTGCCGGAGTGTTCGCTGCTTGTTAACGTTATCCTCGAGCAAGCAGCATACTAATTCTCCTCGTTTTATGAACGAACGCTGTCCTAATGTCACTTTTTTATACTTTACCCTCTGCCGTCAAACACTAATAAGCGAACCAAGAATGTCGCTTCAGGCGAGGACATCCTCAAAGTGTTAACTTATTTCATCACCATCATAGTCGTCAGCTTGCTCGTAATCATCATTATCATTTATGTCCTTGGCATGACGGGCTCCGATCGTTCTCCGATTGCCCCTGTCTTGCACCAGCTAACACCATCCTAAACGCCTGTAATTTTTTTTATTTATCACACCGCCTAATTCTCCGACGTCCTCGGCTGAACTTTCCTTTCCTTTCCAATGCTCAAAATGTCCGTAAATAAACAGGTCATTTTCAACACCCTTACACTTGAAAACAGCGTAGAACAAATAGTGGGGTGTTTGTAAGACCTAGAGAAAATACCTTACTGTTAAGTTTTCAACGAGAAAGACGTTTTGGTTGTTGTGTGAGGAAAGCATTAACTGGCTGTATGATATATGATATCGCATCCGTTGATGGGTTTTGAGGACGACAGCAGTGATCAGTTGCGGGAAAACAAATTCGGTGGCAGAACATAATTTTTTTTACAGGCTGTAGTGTTTATTAGCGCCATTATTGTGATTATTATGCCGAAAATGAAACTTTCAGCTGTTTTTACGATGGTAATAGCACGGTTCCAGCCGAGTTTCAAGAGCTAAAGACAAGAGCGGCAACAAATAGCTATCCGGTGAAGAGGAAGTATTCAATCTTTCTGCTTACGCCGAGCTCTTAAAGCCTACGCGAAGCATAAATTCACGTAAGAAAAAGGGCACCAGGGGATCCGTCTTTGATATTGAATCTATTTTTTATTGAAACCAGGATAACTCAAGCTGAGAGAAATACACTCCAGTTATTGCAGTAAGCAATCAATGTTTGTCAAGGCTGTGATTTTTATATTATCATATGTATGATACGAGGCAAGTCCCGCTCACAAAATCACAACCATGGACTCGTTTTCTTTTGTTTTGTTTTTTTCCAGAAAGCGGAGGGTTATTTTGGTATTCGTGGCACAAGAGAAGCTTTGTCTAATTTATGTCATTAGAAAACAAGAATTTATGCAGTATGAGATTAACCTTAAAGTTTCTTCTCCATGTGTAAGTACCGGCAGGAACCAATGATTGTAGTACGCTTTTCTTTGAAAGAATAGCGGTAAGCTGGCAGTCTTGGCCTGTTCATGCCTGCACTATGAGCTCCAACCAATTTGTATTCTATGTACATTTTTCGTCTCACACACACAAACACACACAATATATATATTACTTATTTCAGCGACATCAATACGAAAATGACAAGCAGCTTGGGCCACTGACCTCATTCTCGTGTGCAGAAAATAATTTCAAATAAGGTATAGACAGAAAAGAAAAGCATCGACATCACTGAAACGCGCAGCGGAGTGCGTAGGGTGCGCCCAATCGCCTTATATTTGGTCACCTATGTACGTTTAAAGTTTGTTTTGTTGCGGATCTCAGACAGGTCACATTCTGTTGAAGAGTTTGGCAATAATTCTTAACAACATGATGAACAAGTGGGCAAAGGAAGCTTCGCTTTAAAAGTGAAGCAACGATTTATCAACAGAATCTATATATACTTGTCAATTAGTGTTTAATGGTATAAGCAAGTAACTGAAACGTTGTGCGCGTTTTGTCTATATCTACTCGGGCTTTAGCTATATTACTACGTCACCGCTTTATACGAAACGCTCTACAACCTTACATTAAACTTCGTTCATCACAGGGTGTAGTCGAAGTTTATTTCCACATTAGTCATTTGGGAATATTGTTTAGTGTTTACAGTTTTCGCACGTCTTGTCTATTAATAAATTGAGTGCCTTATTCTAACACAACTAAGTTTACTACCGTTTTAATGCTGTTTAAACTATTACTCTGTTTCTAAGCTTTGACAGGAGATACCTCTACAGCCTTGTGCTCCCAGACCTCCTTCTGCGTGTACGTTTGCGTGTAGTTTTCTATCATGAACATAATAAACTCGATAAAAAAGTCGAAGTTTCTCTCGGAAGGCGAAGCATCGGTTGCGATAGCAAATTAGTGGACGGCTATGCGAAGTAAGGAGAGTAGTTTTATCGGCCGTATAAACTTGTAAACATAGGCATACTAACTAAATAACATGCATGGTGTCACGCGCGCACAAGCAAGCATGAACACATCTCACTCGATGACCGAGGAAGTTCACTGTCAAAACACTGGAGGGAGGAAGCGTGGCGGCAGCAGCAGCGAGCGAATTGACCTTCGTGCTGTCTCTCGCATCAACGCGAACTAAGCCGCGAGAACGCAGCGCACGGCGGACTCTGTCCCCGTCGCAGATGGTTTTCTAGATACGCATTATGAAACAGCGTTCGAGCGCACAAATAAACACGGACGAGAAGATAAAGACAACAAGAACGCCGGCTTTTTCTTCTCGGCCGTGTTTATTTGTGCACTGGAACGATGTTTCATAATGCTAATCACAACCAACTAGCCCCGTTGTCCACGCTTAGTTTCAAGATACAGCGGCCCGGGCCGCCTGGAATAAAACGCCTCCGCCCCACCTCCCTCCCCTCCCTGGAGCCTTGCGGCCCGGGCAGGCGCGCGCGGCCGCATGTACCATTCATTGACTGCACGTTAAAGAACCGTATACGGGGTCAAAAATTAATCCGGAGGCCCCCACTACGGCGTGCCTCATAATCAGGTCGTACTTCTGGCACGTAATATCCCAGAATTTAATTTCAATTTTAATTAAGTGTTACACTCTGACGAACAACCACATGTACGCATGACGTCTTCTCGGAGTTCCTTCTAGCCGTTTGCGTGAAACCTGAGTAGACAAGCGAAGTCAATCGCTCTTTAATTCTGTGGCTCCGGTGCACAGCTTTATTCAGTGTCTTGCGCCGTGATTCTCTCCGCCCCATCGACAGGACGCGCGGCGTGCGTTTACGTTACGACCGCGCCCATTTTGGCGAGCGGCTGCTATTCAGAGGGCAGCGATCGGCCGCACGACCCGGTCGCCGGTTGCGTGACGTCGTAAAAGCGAGCCGTGACAACTAATTCGCCATCGAGGAGCCGTCGTGTATCACGTCCGTGTTCACCCGTAATCGTTTCAATGCCAACAACTCGCACGATTGGTTGTTTCTTTTTTATTGTTTACGTTGTTTTTGCCTGGCACTTTGCTTCAACGACGGCACGCACGAAGGATAAGTTTTGCTCGCCTCTTATGCTTGTTATTGAGCGATTATGCGTATCTGTGGACACTCTTTTGTAGTTTTATTTCAATAAAGAGATTTCTCTCTTTCTATCTCTATCCTTTACAGTTCTCTCATTAAAATTTATTTAGAAGGCCTATATCGAGCGTCCACGTGTGTTTCCCTGTGACATCCACCTATATGTTGTCAGTGCACAGCTCGCGGACTTTGTCGCCTAACAAAATTTATCAGATGGTATGTGTTTGTGCAGAGGAGCTTCTTGCTGAGCTAGTTGGTTTCAATGTTGAGGCATAGTTTTTAGCTCCATAAACGAAAGAAAAAGAAAGAATCGCTTCATCTTTCGCTCTCCTCTCTCTTTTTTCTTTCTTTTGTGGCACTCAACAATATGCCTCAATGTGTCTGCGTACTCTCGGGAAACAGCCCGCTGGACAGCCTACAGGTCAGAACAGACCAAAGGACCTATTCACCGAGTGGTGAAGTTTAACGAGTAATGGTAAACGTCGCGAATCCTATAACGCAGTAAATAGCCTTATTGTACACGGGGCTGAACTTGGTAGAGTCATAACGTTTTAATTCTATATGCTGCGATTGCCTGTTTAACCCCGTGCGTGTTTATCACCACACGGTAAAAAGGAGATGCTCGGGCGGGGCAGTGGCCGTCATGCCTCTGCTAGATGCACCCGTAGCGAGCCCCACCCGCCTCCTCCTCTTCCACAAAAGAAATGAAGTTCGTGATAACTTTGTCCATAGACAGGATGCAAATTCTGTTTCGCCACTATAGGCCAAGATAATAGGAAATATGAGTGGTCGCAAACGAGAGGGAAAGCCAGGGAGGTTAGACAGTGTAAATACTGGCTGGCTACCATGTACTGCTGGGGAAAAGGGTTTAAGGGAATAAAATGTAATAAAAGGAAATCAGGGATAAAGAAAAGGAGATAATAATGCACACTGGTCCTGAAGAATTCCGTAGACAGTCCATGACTGTCGAAGTTAAGCTTTAAAAGTGGCAATAGCGCTGATTTTGCTTACGCCTGTTCGCTAACTTGCCCTTTCCAACAGTAAGTAACACAAACTAGGTAATGACGCTCACGCTGGAGCTCACTCACGCTTGTGCCCTCCACAAAGCATATTTTCATCAATTTGCGCAGCGGCATAGTCGAGTGCTGCACACTGGGCGCTTTCGCTCTGCATGGAGCTCTGCATGCAAGTTAAAACAACTGCATCAACGGGTGAAGACGGCGCGGATCAATCGAAGCGGTAGCACATTGATATCAACAGTCGAAATTAGGTTTTGCTTCGATTACTCTGGAGAACGCAGCTTCACGGATAAGGCCGTTGTAAATGCCTCCCGAGACGCCCGGGGTATAACAATGCTTCTGATTGGCGCGTGTCTCTAAACTCTGGAATGCTCTACTCTGACCGCCCTCGACTACTGCAGGAATTCAGAGACCGTCGATAACCCTGCTATCTACGGAATCAAAGGCGCCTCAGCAGACGAGAGGGGGATAAGAATAGGGGGATGGGATGGACGGCGAGCACAAGGCCAGACGTTTCATCGTTTGATCAACTCTGAGAGTAAGAACCAGCTTTAGTCGTTTTTAGGTGACTTCACGAGGAAGATAGCTGCTCAGAAGCAAATTAATTTTATTTTGGAGGAGCCTTTAATTTCCTATACGGCTGTCACACAGCGCCCTTTCGGTCGCGATCGAGATATATCGAGGTCGGTCGCATTTCTGAGTCGTGATTGGCTTCAATCTGCAGGAGGATGCCAATTGTGGTCCATAATTTTGATCCGGATCGGGCTTGAAATTGAAATTATGGGGTTTTACGTGCCAAAACCACGATCTGATTATGAGGCACGCCGTAGTGGGGGACTCCGGAAATTTGGACCACCTGGGGTTCTTTAACGTGCACCTAAATCTAAGTACACGGGTGTTTTCGCATTTCGCCCCCATCGAAATGCGGCCGCCGTGGCCGGGATTCGATCCCGCGACCTCGTGCTCAGCAGCCCAACACCATAGCCACTGAGCAACCACGGCGGGTTGGATCGGGCTTGAACGCGATTGAAAGTGGCCGTCTGACACCTATATTAGTTTTTGTCAAGTTATAACATCTTTTTTTTTTTAACTGTCTGTTGTCTCATGCGTTCTTCATGTCCTTTTCTAATTTCTTGCTTTCACCATTTTTGGCACGTTCAATGTTCTGCCTACTTTAATCATTAGCACCAAGCAGCGGATAGCACTGCACCGCATTGAAACCAACAGGCATTTTCCGAGTTTAGTCATAAGTAGGGCGTGAATAAAACTGAAGGTAGGATAATTAATGACAATGGTAGTTAGCTTACGGTGGAATATCATGGTAAATTTAGAGCAGCCGAGAACTAGTTCTGCTTATTTCTTTGTACACGTAATTCACTGGTCACGTTTGGGCACTCTTGCCGCCTTTGTTGTCGACCCGGGCATTAGAAACGCTGTCTCCTGGGTGATGTCATTAGAGAGCGAGAAAGCGAGGCGAGGAATCTATTCACCGCACCACAAGGCGTCTCATTCCATGAGGTCATGGCACTTGTATCGTGTAAGGTTTTTGTTTTTTTTTTTTGTTTTTACTGCCTTACGCGTACATCGGGCGCGTGCTCGACTGAATTTCATCCATTAGGTGAGCAGTAAACTGAGCTCTATTGCCTGTGGGACAAGCTTAAGCGCAAGAAAAACACGGCAAAAAAGAAAGATGTCCACGTAACGCGCGCGCTTACAAGAGATGAACGTGGTGTGAACGTTCACGCAGGCGCAACCGATGTTGAACGAGCGCCGTTGTTCGCCAGCACGTCCCGGCTGTTATTAACAAATTGAACCGCATTGCATGCACGCCTGCAATACGCTTGTGGGAGCTATACTGGCTATATACCACGCGCGAGGTAAAGTAGCCGTTGTCTATGTTATACACGGTTTGGAAGTACAGTGCGCGCGCAATTAAGCGTTTTTTTCTTTCTTTCTCTCCTGTTTTCTGCGAAAAAGGGGTCAAAACACGAATTAAGATATTAAGTTCATTTAGCACATTATGTCAGGGCGCACGTGTTAGAACAATTCAGTAAACTAGATGAAGAAAATAGCCGGTGTTGCAGCGCGCAGTGAACGAGAAAGAACTACGTAGACACTGCAGTTAGCAAGATGAAGGTGTACAATGATATTTTGGTGTTCGTGGAATGTCAGTGCTCTGAAACAGCAGCGAGAGAGCAAAGAAATAATGTGTGGTGGTCAGGTAGTCCATGTAACGACGAACACTACATGTGGCAGCGTGCTTTTTTGTATTGCAGAGCGGCGAGCAAGCATTGTTCTATATTTCTTACGCCGAGACGTGCATGACTCATAAACATGTGCTTGTGCTTGCAACTTCGTATTGTCACTTATATAGACGTGCGCGGTGCGTACACAGTGTAACTTCTGTGTTTGAGTGACCGCGCTCCGTAAAACGCATTCACTGTCGCTACGTGGTCTTGACCTACAACATATTGGTCAGTACGTCGAGTGGTCAGTTATGCTGAATCCGCAGTATAATCGGCTGAACCCCTCCCTCCAACGGAAAATCAAGTTGTCTTTTGTTTCGACGTATATATATATGGTCGACGTTGTATCTTTTGATGACTCTTGCAGAGATACTGCGTGTACGTATTATGCCCCTAGCCTATTAAAAAGCGATTCAAACATGCCCTTTCGAACGGCTGTATTATATAGAGCCACGTATTCCGTTGAATCCGGCATTTGTTAACGATGTGTCTTTTTCTAATGTGTCTCTCTTCGTAGCGTTGGATGTAATACATTTTCATGTTACTCATGTAACAAAAAAAATGTAGCTGGCACCATGTTCTGGCGCCAACACCTCCTGTTTATGTGAATATTAATAAAATAAAAATATTCAGGTGAACAATGTGTGGCAATATAGATTATTCGGAAAAAATTTTTAGGTGGTCAGACAGTGCTGTGACGCAAAAATGGCCACTCTAATGACAGGAACAGTGGCGTCATCTATTAACAGAGGAGGAAACCAGATACTTTAGTCACTGATTTTGGGAATGGGAAGCGCGTCAACAAAGCCATCAATACAGAGAGAAAGAGAGAAAGAACACCCGAGCACACGAAAATTTCTAGACATAATGTTTGTACATGCCTCGCCGCGCACAGCTTACCGGAAAAAAAAAAAAAACATATCGAGTAACGTGACGCGACCTGGAAGAAAGACTGCCTCGCTATCTTGACATTTGCAACATCTGCCGCCATCTGCCGCTGTCAGCAGAGCACGTTCGTGATTCCGTTGACGCTCCAGAAACTAACCGGGTGTGCTTTTTGATGCTAGCGCGAAAAGCAGATTCCTTCGACGCGTTAGCCGTTTTGCTTTACTGTTCTATCAGCAAAGAAGGCGAAGCGTGTAGACGCCTTTCTCCCTCTTGGGATACCACCCGGAAAGAGTGGAACGTATCGGATAGAGCATCCTTGCGTCCGTGTTGACGCCCAGTCGCGTATCAAAACGCGCTCGTTCTCGACATGTAGGGCCGCATCTTTATACTATTCGTTTTGAAGCCGCTTACTTGCGCACCCACTCTTTTATTGCGACGCTCAGATAAGAGGAGCTTTAGGCAAAATACAGGTACCCAACAGACGCGGATGCATTGCGTATAGATAAGATTGGGGCAGCATACGTCAATATATTAAAAAACATCTAAAGAGACTCTATAGGGTTACAATGTTTCACAAGAGAAGCAGAAAATACCAATTAAGAAGGTCATTGCTTCTCGAACTGTGCAAAATTACATTTATTAAAGCCAAGGGGTCGCTCATAAGCTGTAATAAGTTTGAGCAGCAGTCTGCTATCAGATCCGAAATGGATCGCCTCGGTGATCGTTCTTTCTGTGTGCGAAGGTCGCTTGCGCCGTGGAATAACGTGTCATTACAGCGATCGACTGTGAAAGCCTTCTTTAGATAAAGTTCTATCACTGCACTAACACTTAACATTTCTCATGTACGTATTTTTAATTCATTTTGTATTATTAGATTGACACGATTGCTTCACTTGTGTCGCGGGATCGAATCCCGGCCGCGGCGGCCGCATTTTGGTGGAGGCGAAATGCAAAAACGCCCGTGTGCTTGCGTTGTAGTGCACGTTAAAGAACCCCAGGTGGTCAAAATTAACCCGGAGCTCTCCACTACGGCGTGCCTCATAATCAGAACTGGTTTTGGCACTTAAAAACCCAAGAAAGAAGAACAAGAAGAAGAAGCTTCACTTGTGTCTAATTGCAGAAACTGCAGATGACGCCGTCTTGTCGCTGCTTTTAAATTTTGACATGCTATTTAGGGACGTTTGTGAAATGTGCTTTATTGCAGGAACTGTGTTATGTCGCATCATGTGATCGTTCTTTGAACATTGCTAAATTTAGCGATTGGGGAAGGAGCCTGCGAAAGAATGCTTGCTAAAATTTTTAATTTCATCCAAATCAATCGCACTCATTCACTCAATCACGGGACGACCAGCATCATGATATATTTTTTTATGAATAAAGAAGGTTTGTAGTACCTATGGCAGACACTCTCAAGTCATCAACAGCAGTTTACCGAAGAAGTGTATGCCATCTGTGCAATCTATTGATACAAACCTGTTAAGCTGACGCTTGCCGGATAATAAACATAACATTATAATTTAAGAATCACGCAACAGGACGCAGAAGAACCAAAACCGTTGAACTGAAACGCAAGAAGGGAACAAGCTGACCGCAGTGCCTGGTAATTGTGTTTAGCTCGGAGTGCGCCACCTAATCGCGCCGCCGTCGGCTACTAAGGACTGACAAGTGTTATATGCACGCTCTGGGAGCACCTGCGCCTTAAGCAACTCTTACAATGCGCACCTGAACCTGAGAGCGCAGCAACGCATTCTCAGCCATCTTCGACAGGTCTCCGTTTAAACTTAACGCATATACATGTAATTCTTGCACTTTCCCCACTGTAGATTGTTAAAGCAGGCATGTATCCCGACGATCCTTTAGATAGAGATCCAGACTCATTTTTACATCATTTTCTGTGTATATATATCTTTGTTTTTCTAGTAAACTTTCAAGACATTTCTTTAGATAAAAAAAAAGAAACCTGCCTGCGGGCAGCCCTCTTCTACTTGGCATAATCAAGTAGGAGCCTCTAGTCGAGAAGCACCTGTGTAGCGGACCTAAACTTAGGAACATTCGCATAAATACGAAATCCAGAGACACGTGATTTCAGCGACACCTTTTTTTTAATTTTTACTGTGGCCGGTGAGCATCGCTCAGCTGTTCCCTTTATGACCAGGATAAGTATACTGTGGCGAAGCTATCTGCCTATAGCTCGAGTTCGCTAGAACAGTGGCAACGTTGACGATGCATAAGGACCAGATATCCGGTGGGGTCCGACATTACTCGACATCCGACCTCATAGTTGCATCGGTTTACAGTGTTGCGTAATCCCACTGTTCCTGTAGTCTTACAAAACGTAGGCGCAAGTTGCTTAGTCGACAGTGAAATTATTGCGTTTCACGTCGTTTGATAAGTAAATTAGGAAAGCCTTCACTGTGGATCAACAGGCGCCAGGAAACACGGACGTGGGGAAGAAGGGACAACACGAGGCTCTGACTTTCGACTAAAATTTCGACCAAAGACGCTGTTTAGCCACAATGAAGTCATGCCGACTAGCCCAACTTTCAATGGTAAAAAGAAGGCTTACCTTTCAATTGGCAAGCCTTCTTTCGCGGCGACGGCTTCAACGGTAGTCTAAAATTTTTGACCTCACATCGAAACTACGCAGCTAGCACAGCATTTATCTCCGGCACGGAAAAAGCAAGTGTCTTCCAAGTGCCGCAATTAGTGAAAATCTCCACTGTCATATTTACGATCTTCGAGGGGCACCTTGGAATGACCGCAAAGTACGTAAATTTGCAAAATGAAACACACACACACACAAAAAGAAAGTGTTTCATCCGATCCTTTCTTGAGGCTGTGGAGAGCCTGATACTGGGTCATTACTGTCATTATACAGTTTTCAAAATCTCCGAGTCAATGCTATCTATCCTAAATAAACGTTGATAGGTGCAATGAAACACTCTTGGCAGCCTTCGAAAGTTATGAGTGTCCTTCACTCGGCCCAGCAGCAGGTATAGCGATTTCGTGCACTGCACGGAATTACATGTGATATTGGTAGCCGGAACTGAAGCCACGAGCTCGAAAGCAATGCGCTTCCTGGCCTAGAAGGCTTGCGCGGCTGTGGTGGGTCCGCAACCACGTGTACCTGAGGGGAGTTTTCCTGCAGCTGTCCGTTATTTTTTTTCTTCTTCTTTTATTTTATCCTACGCGCACGCCAAACGTTCGGTTATCGCATCAATCAAGCTAAAATGATGCCTCAAATTTCACAGAAAGTTCCGAGGCTCCATCGAAGTAGCAAGCCGTTTCACTCACGAGCTTCGCCGGTCACTTTAAATGCCTCCATTCCTGCCCGCTACCCGCTGTGTGGAAGCTCATTAAATTTTATGCCACGGACCTGACGCCTTTGATGCTTATCGCGTTCCATTACGAATTGGCAGTTCCCGCCTGATTAAGGGACTCATTTCTCTTCTGAACGCGACTGCCATGAGTCACATTTTAATTCGATGGTTTTGATCGATCAGGCCAGAAATTGCCCGCCGCAATTTAAGAAGCTGGCGGGAGCTGGAGGGGGGTGCGGGGTGGGGGGGAGAGGGTATACGCATGCAGCCATGGAAAATACACGCCTGAGAAAAACTGTGCTGTGCCACGACATTCCGGGTCAGGTTAATGAGTCCCACATCGTGAAAGAATTCAAGGCTGCATATACCTTGGAATCCAGACGGTGGCGAGTGCATCATCGGCATCTCGTTGGACTTGTCGCATTGCAGCGACGCGATGCACCGTGCCTCTACTATATGTTTCATACTTACAAGGCAACGCGGCAAACGCTGCGCAAGTAGTGCGGTCGTAGATGTCTCACTCCGCGTGCTGTGAAGGGTAATAGTTCTTGATCTGCAACATTTACTGCGAAATAACTACTTCACATATTCCAATTACTGCTTGTGGACGCAAGGTAACGTGAAATCGCATATGTCTCGTGCGTGTTTCTGCTTCTTGTAGGTAACGTACATTGTTCTGGTCGCAAGTGATTCGCTGTGGCTGCTGATTGCAGAAACATGTTACTCCGCTCGTACGGTGATAAATAAGCTTAGATCTCCAACGGCTTTCGTCTAATAAGTACATCCCGTTTCGCGAGGTTGACGTACGACAGCTAATTTTACTTTTCTGGTTGCACGGCGCTCACCTAATATTTTTCTTTCATATGTGACGCACAACTTTTTGGTCGGGGATGCAAACAGTAGGAGAAGTCTAACCTTCCTAGAGGTTCTTGCTATGTATGAAACAGAGTATAGCGTTCTCAGCATGATAATTCGAGCCAGCGTTCAAGTAATGCTTGCGTGTTATTCTCCCTCGTTTTTTTTCGTTTTTTTTCTTCCTGCATTTATTTTTTATTTTTTCGATGCAGCACAGTGCATCCACTGAAATGACGTTGCTGAAAATGAGATCGTGGGTTCGATTCCCTGAGTTCGTGGCCTATGGAGGCAATAGAGCAAGAAATAAAATAAGCGTTGTATATTGAGATTTCGGTGCGCGATTCAGCACCGTAGGAATAGAAATATTAATTCAAAAGTCGTGCACTTCGGCTTCTGTGGAAGCCTCATTGTTGTGGGGGGGTAATGTACCTCGTTAATAATCAGTAATATAATTACATCTTACAATTTAGTGACTTCTTTTGTCGCTCTGTTATGGTAGACCGCCTCAACATCCCATGAACATCAATCAGTAAATCATTCAATCAATCAATCAATCAATCAATCAAGCAATTTTATTTACCTGAAACAAAAGAAACTACATGGACACCTGGGCAAAAAGCTGTGGCAGCAGCTTTTGCCCGCAGCAGCAATTAATACATAATTGTATTAATTGCATAATTTTGCTTTATAAGTACTGCAGAATCGATATAGCGTTTTCCTGCTCTTATACCACCCATCTGTGTAAAATAGGCTGGAATAAGTTCTATAAAATCTAATCCACATTTTTACGGTTGAGGTTGTTGGACGTCCACAATTCATTAACCTTGAGTACCCTAAACATAATAAAGAGGAGCTGGTACTATTTTGTCGTCCGGGAATAAATAAATAAATAAAAGGAAACACCATCAACGACATTCTGTTGCGCAGGCGAGCTTCAATGCTAACGCCAAAGACCTATCTTCGCTCGTTCGATGCTATCGGCGTCCCTGTCATCAACGAGGCCATGGCTTAATTACTCACGCCCAGAAACTGCCAATTCCTGTGACTTAAAAAAATACCAAGGTGGAAAAGCGTAGAGGACACTGCCGATAAGCCTTCTAGATAGCTTATCTAAGGCTTCCGGCGCTTCTACAAATGAAGCGATCATCTGTCACACGAAATGGTTTTTGCTTTACTGTTCGCCTCCTTGAGTGTTGTGCCGAGGCAAAGTACGACGTCTTCATTCAGCGCAACAGTCTGACCGATTCGGTCGGTTCCGTGGCTTCAGTGCACTCGCAGACGACAAGTGGCGTTCGGCCACTTCATTAGTCACAGCAGATCGTTGCTTCGTTAGCTCCATTAGCATGTTTGACTAATTACGCATCAGTCGTGTGTGCATGCATGCCGCCGAACATTTGGGCTACTTGTGGCTGCCGGGAAGAACGTATAGCCCAAACGATTCCTAGAATCCGGGACTAATTCGTGACAGATACTGGCTCTGTCTGCACGAGTCCGCCAAACGAACGGCCGCGGCTTGATCGCTTAATTAAGCCCTGGCTAATAGAAGCGAAGCGACCTGGAACTCGTTCTGTTTTTTTCTATTCGCTCAGCTCTTTAGTCCTGCTTGTCACCTTGGCTCTGAACCGAAGAGCAACGCGAAGAGAGATAGCGAGAACGTGTTCCGTTCGTTTGCGATATTTTGTCGTTGCTTCGCGCGGACGTCGGGTCCCCGAAGCGCCGACGTGTCATCTGTCACGCGAGGTCTTCGGCAGCGACTTAATCTACGATAAGGCAGCCTGATCACGTAGGTCTTTTGGCTTCATGCACCAGGTTCCGCTGCAATTAGAGACGAAGGCACCCCCGGCCAGACGAGCATTGCCCTAACGAGGGTAGGTGCACTCGTGGTCTTTAGCTTTAGTTGCGTATGTGTCGAGCATCTTGCCCTGTTATTAAGACATCGGTGGTATGTGAAGTTTTTGGCAGTACTGTGCCGGTCTGCAGTGGCATCGAGATTATTGGCCAGCTCCTGTGCGACTGTCTGTTCGAAGCATTAAGGCAATCGATGTCCAACGCGATTGTCACGATTGGACGACCGCTCTTTGTCTACAGACAAGATCATAGAAAACAGGCTTTGCCGTTCATGAGCGCGCAAGGCTCAGAAGCGGCTATTGGGTTTATATATATATATATATATATATATATATATATATATATATATATATATATATATCAACCTGCCTATTTGATTGCTTTTGACGAACTGACACATTAGTTGTGCGCACATGTGTTCAGGCTACTTTCTATTTCTTTCGGTCTTTCTATTCTGTCCTCCCCTTCCCCTCGGCAGGGTAGCAAACCGGACGTACTTAAGATTAACCTTCCTAGCTTCCTCTCTATATTTTTTCTATCTCTCTCCTTGAGCTTATATGTGCTTTAGAACACAGTAAACGCACAATCTCAGAATTGCAGTTATTGTTTACGGAGGGGCTAGCGTAAATGGTGTACAGATGAATATGCTTGCCACCACGTTTTAGTCATGAAACTATAAAGTGTGCGGGTGCATAAACAACATTTGAGTCGAGTTCTCACCGAACCGGAAAAAAAAAGTAGCTTGCCAAGTTCGGCAAGTTGTGCCCGATGGTAAAGTTGTATAACGAACCGCGCAAGAAAGACGGGGACTATAAGAAAAGGAATGGACGTAGTAGTCGCTGACTTCAAACCAAAATTTATTCAGAAGCCCACATGGATTATATACTCGATTTAAAAAAGTAACACAGTTCTTGCTGAATATATAACCCAGGAAACAGCTCTTCCTTAGTCAACAGCTAGTAAAGGGAGGGAGGACTGTGCTTCACGGGAAGGTTCAGGAATCGAACCTTCAAATTATAAGTTTTCCGGAGCAAGGGCCTCTGATGAAGGATGCAAAAATGTGTCGCACAACGAATAATAACTATAGGTGAAGGTTAAGACGATGACTAATTCATCTCTAAACTCTCTAGATAAAAAACGCTTAACCTTGCACTCGGCCGCGCAATGCTTGAAACAGCGAAGCTGGGCGATCGTAGCCCAGCATTTTCCGGAACTGTGCGCGAACTTTTCACCTTATTACTTACTCATGATGATGATAATTTCTTTTCGCGCGTCTCGGACTTACGGCCGTCACTGCGCGTTGAATATATAGCGCAGCTTGCAACACCACGACACCGCGTTCCACCGCGTTGCAATGCCTACAACCAACACCCCCTAGACTCTAGTCTAGGGGGGTGTTGCTACAACGCGTTCCAGCAGACCCTCTCTGTGAAAGCGTGTCTCTCTTTCTCTCTCGCTCGCTTTTTCTTTATCTCTCTCCCGACCATAGCGCGCAAAACCTCTTCTCCACCTCGCAGAGCACGAGCGGGCGAACGCGTCAGCTGTGGACAAAGACGACGACGGTCGAACGCAATCATATGGTTCGCATAAATGCATGTTCTGCAAGCGTGGCTGTATAGCCTAGTGGTTACGACGCTCGCCCTGGGACAGTGGGTACGCGCGTTGGAATCTCGCCTCGGCAAGAAAGTTATGTTCTTTTATTTCTCGATAGTTTCTTGATACGAACCACAAATTACGGCTGGCTTAAACAGCTTCGCTGTTAAAAGTGAAGAAGATGGTGGTGAAAGTATCAGGAGTTATTCCACGAGGCATCGAAAATGAAACTGATGACGGCGTTCAGAAGCCCTGCTACATTTACAGGAACAGCGGCCATGATGACCAACGCGAAACTGATATTGAAGAACCACTGCCCCATTTGTCGTGAACGTAGGTGCAGTTTAACACTACCTCACGTTTCTAGCTCTCTCGTCGTATCAGGGGTCTCAGAGCAACGTTGTAATAGATTAGAACACCAAAGAGACTGTATGGCGACGTCTGACGGACAAATAACATCACCTAGATTTTCTGCACTGTCTGTACGTAGGCTGCAAACAGACACTCCAATCGTGCTGTCAAGGTATTCGCGCGCACGCACGGCCTGCGCGGGGGCGTCTCCAGAAACGCACAGTGGGTTTGGCTGCAAAAGCGACGAAACAAAGTGGACGCGGCGTTACGAACTCCTACGGTTTTCGATTGGTCTTATCTCGTGCACCACCTAGGTGCGACGTCAGTAACGCCTCTGCTCCGCGTTCCTCATTGCGCTAGCGTTGTCGCACGCCAGCAGGGATCTGTTCCTGCTGCCGGAGCAGCATTTTCCTCGCATTACGCGTGTGACGCCATGTCGCCTCCGCGTATAGTTAGAACATTGTGCAAGGAGCTCGAGCTCAGCGCTAAACTTTGCTATAAATTTCAATGCTTCGCTTTTCGCGCGTATTTTCTTTTTAGACAGGTAGGAGGTGTAAGGCCGTCAGCCCACATCAGATACAATCTAACGACTATAGCATACGTTATGTAAATGCTTTATGACATGTCGATCTTCAATCTTAATGATAAGCGCCGACAAACCTTCTTTGGATGGGGAAAATTATCATTTTTAAGAGGAACTGAGTGCATCACGTGCAGCGCATATTCCGCCGAGTTCATACATATAGGGGCGCCACTCTTAATCCGCTAGTGATCCCATGCATATAGCACTGCATGGGGGCACGGACAGCTGGCTGCCCGGTGCTTTATTTTTCGGTCGCCTACGCCACCTGGTGCGAGTTATGCTAGCTTTCGCAACTTGGGCGATGGGTCGAGTGCAGGAGGCGGGCATTCAGGAATAACAGGAGCCTGCAACCTGCACTGATCGAGAAAAAAAAAAAAAAAAAGCCGTGATCGCCCCGATGCATCGTCTCGGTGCTTGGCTTAACGCGCATATAGCGAGCTTTCCAGGGGTCTTCTACTATGGCTGGTGTTCACGTGCGAAGGCCCCGTAGGTAGCTGGAGCGCCTTCTCTTTTCTCGGTGGACGTGTTCTATACCGCTCGGTGTGCGACCCCCGAGGATAGAGCAATTAGTGGGCCGCCGGCACGCCTCGGGCGCTCCTCGCTCGCTAATCGAGGGCTGCGGACGGGGGCGGGAACCGATTCTGCGTGCCTCCATCTGTTTGGCATGCAAAAAAGCCTGGCAGACTTTGGTAGCCGGGGCGAGGGAGAAAACTCGCGCTACCTATCAGTGCTGCTACCGGCGCACACAATCACGCACTGGGTGTATACACGTAATGGTAATTTGCCGACCGCGCGGCAACGCGTTGCGATATTGCCACCGTCACAGTTCTGCCGCGAGCCCTCCCCTCATTGCCACAGTGGAGTCGATGTCCCGTTAATACACGCCTTCGAGAGAACGTATCCGCGGCCACGGGGCCATAAAGTGAAGGGCTGCACTCGCCCAAGTACCTCGCGGTACGCGCAGTGCCAGTTAGCAGTTTGTAATCTTTGGCGTTGGACTGCCCAGGGCCTGAATGGTAAATTGTGTTTAGCCTGAATGAAATAGTAATGTCATGTTCATACTTTATATTGCTCTCGTTGTATTATTGTGTATGAATTCTTGAGAACTGTAGAACAGAAGCACTCGGTCTTCACGTTTACGCTGCATCTTTGTACAGAGTACTTACGTTGTGTCGAAGTATATACGTGACAAGGTAGCCTCGAAATTGTCGGTGTTCGTACGCTACTCCGACTGGCACTTGGACCGTAACGTGACTTTTCGACATCGAGATACGGAGAATATTGACGGGATTTCACCGGTAACTGATAAGGGACTTCAGAATAGTGTTTGCCTGAGCTCGTTGGTTGCACATAGCACAAATGGTTTCCAGCAGAACGTATGGACACGCACAGAAAGGGACGACGACACACGCTGGTCTGGTTTCCGGCGTGTGTGGTCTGGTTTCCATCTGGTTTCCAGCGTGTGTCGTCGTCCCTGTCCGTACGTTCTGCTGGAAAACATTTGTGATAAGGGAACCGGAGCCAAAGCTATTCTTTAACTACCTCTAAAAATAATCAATTAAATTTGCCCGGATAGCTTTTAAATTTTTTATTTATATTTATTGTTCTAAAACAAGCACAACAAGTGATGTATTACCGTGGCGCTCTACGGTTATCACAAAGCAAACTATCACTGAAAACTGCGCAAGTAGGAAGCTGCTCTATAGAACACCAAAAAGATGCCTGCAGCTAAATTTTCAGCCTATAAGGCTTTATTTTCTTTTTGTGTATTTTTATTATGATTTTTTCTTTTTGCTCCGCGACCTTGTATCTGGTTTCCTGTAGTATGTGTACCAGCAGAAAAAAAAAGGACTAGAGCTTCTGGCAGTAATGCGACCGTAGTACACACGATCGCGAAGGATTCTCTAAATCAAGCTGTGCACTCCAAGCTCCCGAGCTGGAGTGTCCTTCATATTCCGCTTGCTTAACATCGCGCCGCTGAAATTATCAGAATGCGGATTTCAGTGAATACGAGCGATAAGTTAGCGCGAAATGCAGGAAATAACATACTTGCGCCCAAACAACATCTCGTTTCAGTGAACTTTTATAAATAAGTTGCGAAATTAATGTTCTTGTGATGTGACGCTAAACGTGCGCACTTATTCGCTGGTGCTACATCTTTTTTTTAGTTGTTCAATACTACAAAAAGAAAGACAATTTTTGCAGGGGTTTCCCGGAAGAACGTTTCCACTCAGCACTTGATTTTCCCCAAAGAAATCCTGAAAAACGTACGATCTCAACACGAGGTGGCACGCATACGGGACAACAGCTTAAAGGGACGCTGAAGAGAAATATAATTCGAGTTAGGTTAGTAAATTCAATATCATCATCATCATAATCATCATCGTGGTCATCGTCATCGTCATCAGTCTATCTTTATGTTCACTGCAGGACGAAGGCCTCTCCCAGCGATCTCCAATTACCTCTGCCCTGAGCTAGCCGATTCCAAGTTGCGCCCGCAAATTTCTTAATTTTAACACCCCACCTAATTTTCTGCCATCCTGGACTGCGCTTCTCTTACCTTGGCGCCCATTCTTCAACTCTAATGGTCCACCGGTTTTCTGCCCAACACATTACATGGCCTGCCGAGCTCCATCTTTTTCACGTAATCTCAACTAGAATATCGGCTACCCCCGTTTGCTCTCTGATTCACGCCGCTCTCGTCCTCTCTTAACGTTACGCCTAACATTTTTCGTTCCGTCGCTCTTTGCGTAGTTCTTAACTTGCTCTCAAGCTTCTTTGAGAAGAAGTTGGCAAATTACCGGTCTACTATACCAAAACCGCCACTCATACCAAGAGAGGAGGCTTGAATAGACAGAAGAGACTCGGAAACGAAAGATGAGCGACAACGCCCCTTTAAATCTCCCGTACCAGCTCGCTGTGACGTCATGGAATACAATGTATAGAAGAGCCGAAAGAATGAACATGACAGGTTTCGAAACCTTTCGCTGTTCCACAACGGCCCAAATGGATGACACCCAACGCGCGGCAGTCATGACGTGTTTCCGGCTCCTGAAATCGCTTCTGGCGCATGCCGCCAGCAACAATATAGCCTTCGAGATCTGCTATTGTTTTTTTTTCCTCTTTCTTTTTCTTTTTTGTTACTCTCAAGGAACCGTCGCCGGGACGTGGATTTGGACACCACCTCCAAATCCTGACGTCTCTGGCATGTTCTGGCTCCCGCAATGGCTTCTGAGGCATACCGTCAGCAATAGCACAGCCTTCGAGATCTATTTTTGTTACTCAGAGGGATCCGTCACTGGCACCTGGATTTAGAAACCACATGTAAAAGAGAATACCGTGAGATTCGTGGCGTTACACTATAGTGTATACCGGCGCTAGTGTATCGGCATGAAATAATAATAATAAAAAAATGCAAGTCTGGCCTTAACTTTGTTTTACTCAACATCTTACCGTAAAATGGACGGAAATACAATTTCTCAAGAGTCTTTAATCAGTCCAAACTGCTTCAATCGGGCTTTTTTATTTTACCTACACTGGCTACGCGAGTGTGGCATAGTGTAGGAAGTCGCCATTTTGTTTACTTGGTGTAGAAAAGTGTAGCTCCGCCCACCTACAGACGAAGCCATTTTTTTATAGCTTATAGAGTAGCATGAAAACTAACTACACTTTCTACACTGCGGTTTCCTTGAGTGTAGGCAGCAGTTGACAAACAAGCAAAACAAGTATAACAAGGCTCCGTGCTGCGCGCAGTATCTGTTTCGTGCATGGGGACACCTGAATCGTACTGTGACAGCTAAAGGAAAATCGTCCGTTACCGTTGCACTCTGTACAACTGGACGTACATGTGGATGGTGCAGGGCTACAGAGGCGTTGCAAGTAGAATAACAGAACTGCATTGGGGGAGGGGACGATGTGATCTCCCTCCATACCATTGCGTTGTTTTTTATTTATATTTTTCGCACTTCGGTAGGACTACCACGGCAGGTATTTGTTACTGTGCATTGCGTATTTCTGTGAATAATTTAGCATATCGTTATCTAACTGCCCCCCCCCCCCTGCGATAATGCCTTCGAGGCGACGCAGGTATTCTGTACATAAATAAATAAATTTATGCAGCTCAGTGGTGCACAAATGATCGCTTTTCCATCTATTCAAGCTTTCCGGTCGCTGCTAAGCAATATGGTACGAAATTTGCGCTGCTAAAGTTCCTGAGGTCCGCGGGCCTACATGTTAGACATTAAGAACGCTGCCTGCTACCGCTGGATGGTGTGCTCAGATTACCGTGTGCGCGATCATCTGTCTTTCTATCTCATTATCCCTTCCGCCCGTGCAAGTTAGGCAGCCAGACATACCTCTGGTTAACCTCCATGTCTTTCTACGCACCCTTTCACTCTTCCTCTTTGCGGTATGACAACACTAATAACGACAGACAATATCCCTGTTAGATATAAGGAAGGTTATAAAGAGAATATATGCGCAACACAAGAAAACGCGATATGAATGAAGATTGATAGGCATAAATTTGATAGAAAGGCCCGGAAGAAGTAATTAGAGCTCAAGATAGGGTAGACTGGTCGCCAATATTAAAGTGAAGTTGGGTTCTGCGGGCCATCATTCGTCGTGAAAAGGACTGAGCAGTGAACAGCGCAATAAGGTTAAAAGGGAAGAAAAATATAGGCAGAGGTGACAGATCGGAGATTGGTCCTGTTCAGCGCCCTGCGCCGCACGATTGAGACGTAGGTATATGGTTGTTTTGATCCAGCACAACGGTAGTACGAGATCTTCTTCCATTGTTTTCGGAGGCTGACGAAGAAGGGGATGATGAGGATGATAATTGTTACGATTCCACACTTGTCGCAGTAATTTCTGTGCTCGATCGGCGTCTCTAAAATAGCACAATGTACATAGTTAACATCATAATGGGCTTATAAAGTTCAGATATTTTTCTTGCATGCTCGAACATCGTGAACTTGCACACCCAAGAGAACTAGTAACGATCTAGTACAATATGGATTACTAACACCCAAAATCGCGCAGGATGACACATTTCGACTAAGGACTCAATTGCCCCTCAAGCTTTTGTCTTCTTCTCCCTCTGTGAGCCCGTAAGCCTCCTTCTGTGTGCATGTTGAAAAGCCAGTATTCCGTTATGGAGGTGGCCAGACTGTAAAATGCTCTAAGTTCCTTCTTCTTAATCATTTTTATCCCAAGCAAAATAATTCCCCTCTTCGTGAACAAATACTTTAGGAGCACGCCGGTTATAGCACCGGCTATTACCGCTTAACTAGATAAGCACGTTCCTTGCAGAATCCGCGTGGTCTCGCTAAAGTCCTTAACGAGCGATTATCCAGGTCGTAAATATGGTGAAGCAGAACGGTAGGAAGGGGGCCACTTTTGTCAAAGATTTGCAGGGGCCCTCGAAGGACGCAATAAACTGCTCGGCGTAGAAATACAACCATTACTGCGCTCATTACGTATTGCCGCTTTTGCGCATGCCTTTCTTGCGCGTAGCTCTGTTTCGCAACCTAGCAAAAACCTCAAGCCGAATTTCGGGCCGTGCATTCTGAACAGTCACGCACACATCTGAGCTCTTTGTATATATGACTGGCGGGACCTTCCTAAGTCAGCGCAACCTTGAGGATGGCGTCTCGCAAGCAGCTAGGGAAATTACAACGTAATGCACGCTCGATCACTATATATAGATGAGGCTAACGCGGAACAAGACCTGCCTCGCGGACGCTGCACTTATAGCGCAGCTGGCTGGTCGCGAGCAGCGCTGTGGTGATATAGGAGTCACAGCGTGGCACTTGGGCAAGATCCCAGAAACATAGCGCCCGGAGAAAACATTGCCGGGGCGTGCTAACGAGCGATCGCTCTTCCTAAGTGCTGCCAGCACGATGGGGCTGTGGGTTACGCTGTGGGAAAGAAGCAACATGAGGTTTTTGTAGAGGCGTAAACGTGGACACTGTGGTGGAGGAGGAAATAGAGGAGAGAAGAAGGTGATTAATTTGTGCCTCCCGGTTGCCGACCCTGCGCTGGGAGAGGGAAAAGAAGGAAAGGCGAATAGGAAATTGATTTCTGTTTCCTTATAGAAAGACCACATAGCTACCCCCCCCCTCCCCCCATAAAAAAAAGAACACGTTTAATTGGTAGGAGGAGGAAAGAAAGGGAGAAGGCAGGGATGTTAACCAGAAATGCGTCTGGCTGGCTAACCGACCCGGGGGGAAGGAAAAGGGGAATATAAAGGTGAGACAGAGTCGGCGCAGCGTCCTGTGTTCTCTTGTTCTTCCCGTGCTTAGCGCTGTTTGCTTCTAAAACATGCACTATCGCGCTCAGTGTGAGCTACAGCGCGTGATTGCTTTGACACGTGCTTTCGCGTTGTAACTCACACTGAGCGCGATAGTACACCCCAGCTCGCATAGTCACATTATTGCAGGAAAGTAAGGTAACAAGTGTAAGTGAGTAGATGAGTGCACAAACGCACCTGGCTTGCAACCATTCGGTGTGCGTTGGTCACACGATCCTCTGTACTTCAAGAATCCCACCAGGATTCTGACATCTTTTTTGCGTAGATCTGAAGGCGATGGTCAAAGTCCTAACAACGTTTCGTCCACGAATTGGTTGGTCATAGCTGGGTTAGGGCATATAGCGCACAGAAGCGGGAAAAGGTATATCAGCCTGGAATTCGTAGATATTACATGCAACTTAAGTGTACCACGATTGCAGTCAAGTAAATGCATTCCATCTCCACAAACCAAGCCACTACTTATGGCTCACTTGATCACGACTTACCCGAATCACCTACAAGTATACACAGATGGATCTGTCAAAGTAGACGAAGACCACAGCGCAGCTGCATTCTATATTCCCTATCTGACATATACGTGGTCTGACCGTATGGTCTCTATAGCCTCGTCGACAGTTGTGGAAGGCGTGACAATAGGTGGTGCTCTACGTAAACTAAAGATTTTGCCTCCACAGTATGTGACTCTTCTTACGAACTCAAAGGCTGCGTTGCAGCAACTCTGTTGTGGTCTACCGTCCATCGAGTTCCCGCGCAAATCACTAGCCATCGTTTAATATATCGGTAACAAGCGCACCACAGTAAAGTTTCAGTGAATTCCCTCCCATATTGGTATTGCTGGCAGTGAAAAAGCTGAGGCTCTCGCATACGCATTTCTCTATCATCCTCCTAAAGTCGGGGCCCCAAAAAGTAATCAAGGTAAAAAAAAAAAAACCCTGAAATTTGTAATCACTTTGGGTTGCTTTAGATTGCACTACATATGCCATGCGTAACCAAGATACTTTGTCGAGAGGAAGCATCACTTCTGTCTCGTGTAAGGACAGGATCTGCTCGTACACCAGCATGGTTATCTAAGATGAGACCTATCAATTCTCCGAACTGTATGGCATGCGACGCCACAGGAAACACTGAACACTTTCTATGGTCATGCCCAAAATACCGAGATGAAAGGGATGCTCTTCTGGAGAAAGAGAATAAAAGGGACCTTCCGCATGCGTGCCTGCAACCCCTTGTGTTCTTAGAAGGATCATTTATAGCCCGCGGACAAGCTTCACGTGTTATTATTACATTTCTGAGATACTTGTTTGATGGATATGTGGTGAAATACCGCAGTGATATTGTAGAAGATGATCGGGCGAAGCAATTACCGGCCTAGATCACCAGGCTAAACCCGCCTTTTGCTACAACCCACCGCCACCACCAAAAGTCTTTAGTGCGGTGATCCTGACCGGCTGTGATCCTTGTCAGTGCCCTCTGACTTTCTCTGCTTTCTCCCTATCTCTCTATCTCCCTACCACTCTTTCCCTCGTCCGCTACTGTAGGGGAGCAAACCGGACTTTCTGTTGTAGATGTAGATGTAGATGTAGAGCCTTGGAGTTACTGGCACATACCCACTCTGGGGGATTGGCCAAGAACCGGGTAGTTTGAAATAACAATCAGAAGGGAGATGTATAAAACAAAACAAACATAAATGTGGGAATATATACGCATCTGAGAATGAATAATTAGAATATATCAAATGACTTGAATAGAATAAGGAGTAAATGATGAATTAAAAAAAAAGAAGTAGACAGCAAGTCGTCAAATTTGTAAAAATATTTCGGTACCCTAAGCCGTGATTCTGTCATCTAAATCTTTCTGACCCTGTAATGTAATTCTGGATGGCATCTACAACCTTCCCGTCGCTGTGCCCAAGGGTAGAGGCCCCCAATGATAGTAAATTTTGAACATTTAATTCTAATCTAAGAAGGCGGAACGGTGTTTCTAAGGTTCTTTTTCGCAATTCAGAATCTGTTCTGACTAACCTCCCTGTCTTGCTGATTTTCTTCCTCTCTCAATTAGTCGTCGAAGAAAGGGCCTTGAGAGAGGATTGACAGTCCCAACTTTCACTTCAGCTAAAAAAATGCCCACTTAACTAATATACCACGCACTGTTGACAACTTGCATTTGGTAATATTGTCTAGCTTAGTACTAACGTTGTACGCTTAGTAACGCAAGAAATTTGCGCACTGTCATGTCTTCATCCAGTACCATCGCGCTAACGACCAAGACAGAAATTGCGAGAAAGCTTGCGCCTTCGACTTCGGTTAGGAAGAGACAACTCCTTGAATCTGATCTAGTTTCTATGTTTAGTGTATACCGATTACCATAACGCTGCTATGCGGGCGTGCGCCAGCAAGTACAAAAAAAAAGAAACACGAAAAGCGGTTTCCGCTTCGAATTAGTTGGTGTTTTGTACGCTGCAGGTACGAGATACGGGAGAGGCTGCTTCTTCGCACCGCACCCAGAAACGCCATTACTCATATTATCGCTGCATTAGCATTTTATTACAGCGACCCGTAATCATCCACACTTCATCATGCGCCCTACAGCTACGCAGGCAGCAAGGTGCTTAGTGCTACAGTGGCTGTGCGCCATAGAACGGAGGCGAGAATCGGTGTGATTCATTGAACGGCGTCTGGTGGTGACTACAGTGCCACTGCCACCTTGCGAGGTTTTGAGGCGACCAGCGGTCGCATTAAACCAGCGTTGCATAAACTGACGCGCTCTAGGACGTCGCAGTGGACCTAAAAGGCCGCAGGACAGAAATAAAGAAGCTAGCATAAAATCATGGTCTACTGTACGTGAAACTCGTTTGATTCATGACTATACATTTAATTCATCGGTTGTGAAATCTCGCATAAACAAGCGCGGACGAGGACAAACGCTAGCTTTCAACTGACTTGAAGGAGACTCGTAATTGAGCTAAACTACAAAAACAACAAAAAAGAAGACAAATCCGAGATGAAAGAAAGAAAGTCACAGGCCTGCGCGGCCCACGCAGCACAGTCACAGCGTAAGCTGGAGGAGCGGCTCAAGAGTAGCTCAAATTTTGGCAACACGCACAACAGAGTCTTCGCGGTGAAGTTTCTTCGACCCGTTTTACGAGAACAATCTGAACTGTCCGCCCGGCGTCGAAGGCGAGCTGCGGCTTGTACTGCTCTCTGAACAACAGTCTGCTGAGCCCTGGTTGCAGCCGTGCACGTAGATCTACGATTCGCTTCTTCAGCAGCGGTTCGTACCTCGCGAAGAGGTACGAACCGCTTTACCCAAGAACGTACCGAAGAGGTATCCAGAATACGTGGCGCACATCTCAGTATCCCTTGACCCGTGGCACGGCACGTTGTTGATGACGATGATTATGGTTTATTGGCATCTTCAAGACGGGGTGGTGACAAATAGTAACCTAGCCTTCTTGAATTAGCCAGGTCCAGCTACTTGCAGCATGCTGCTGCTATATGCAACTGCTTCATTTCGGGACACGTGGTGGAATATTGCCGAACTGCAAAGCAAATTTTGTACGAATCCAAGCCACGCGGAATGCATGTCACATGGCTTGTCAAACGTCACGATATGATGCTAATGATGATTTCTCTTGAAACTGGATGGTGACAGTCACCTAGCCCGCTTGAATTAATCAGGTATGCCATACATGTTTTTCATTACATGAATATTTATACATCCCCATAATCTCCTTTTTCTTCCTCAAGACTTCTCCATCTACCTTGTAATGCTACCTATGCAAATGCTATATGGCGTGCCACCTGGTGCAATAATTTGCTACTGCAACGCAAATGGTGCACGTATAGACGCTACGCGGCGCGCATCTCACATCGCAAGACAAGTGGCAGGATACGATGCTAATGATGATGATGATGATGATTTATAGAGAACTACCCGGCTTGATTTATTCAGGTACATAATATGTATTTTTCTAGCATTCATGTATTCAATGCCTTAAAAATATTTTTCTCCCTCAAACCTGTCTCATACCTGTGCATCTGCTACGTGGTACATCGTGCATGGTGACCATTTACAACAGCCCCTTTTCACAGGGGATGCAATTAAATCATTATCATCATCATCGTGTCTCCTAGCGTGCTAGGGCTCGTTTATGGGGCATTTTTCGCTCTCAGATAGCAAGCGCTTGAGTGGCTCAGTGGTAGAGTGTCTGACTCCCGGCGGGAACTGGGTACTTTGTTTCCTCATTTCCGGCGATAGCGGTTACGGCCACCGGACACCGGCAGCGGAGGCCGCCGCCTACCGAAACGGCTATTGGAATGAGCCCATAACAGCTTACCCTGTAAAAAGAAAATAAAAATGCTGAGCTCAATATCAGCGAAAGATGCACGGACTATAGGGGACATTCGTGCAGCTCCGAAACCAAACTATGCACAATCATCCACGGTAAACAAAAGGTGCGCCCCCATCACTGTCATGATACAGATGCCAAATAGACCAGCTCCTTTTTGGAACAGAGCATTGACGGCATGCTTGTGCGATATAGACCAACCTAATCTTCTCGACACTTAACATGATTTCGCGGGTTGTATCATCACTGCTCGTACCATTTACACTAGCATTATTAAACTGCGGCTAGCGGCCATACTCATTGCAGTTCAACGCAGGAACGCCATAATAACACTCTTGCCAATCTTAACGCTCTTACTGTGTTTTCGCAATCTGTCATTGAGACATCTGCCGTTTTGAGAAACATACCTCTTGCCAGAGTTTAGTGGGGTGACGTAGGTAGGTGACGCCACTCATGAATGGGACGAACTTGTTCCGATGGTGGACTGGGCAACCTTCCTTGTGCGAAGCGTTGTATCTGGATTGGCCAAGGTTCTCTAGCTTCCTGGCAGTCGAAAACGCGAAACAGACACCTGCGCTGTCACGAACTCTTTGTAATCCGTGAGACAAGTCATGAATGTAAGGAATAGCAACCCCTTTCTTATTTCTCTTCTTTTGATCTGACCGTGCGTTCGTGTGGCTGCTACCGCTCTTGAGAGGTTCTCTGTGATGGATGAAATGGCGTGCTTCGGAAAGGCGGCATCATTAAGGCGTTCCAGTTGCTCATTAAAATTACGGGCATGATATAGGTAACAGGGCTATTTGAGCTCATTTCGAAGAGTGTGATTAGCCATTCTCCGCTTTACGAATTTCGAATGTCCCGAGGAAAAATTAAAAAAAAGGCAATAAGAATGACTTGAGTAACACAGTGCATGAGATGCGCTTTAAAAAAGTGCTACGAAAACACATGCGAAGAAAACGAAAGTAAAAAAAAACGGAGAAAGAAAAAGCACAGGTGCGGTGGCAGAGGCGAGTAAGGAGTGAGGAGGGCGCGCGGGATGCGAAGGCCCGATCCGCAACGGACCACTGAACACTCAAGCTCTGCCGCTTCATGGATAGCAATTGCAACTGAAGTGGTGGTGCTGGCTGTGATGGTGGCGGTTATGAGTATGTTGCTACAGGCGAGGTTACCCTATCAGACCTGGTCGACAATCGCAACGGAGTTGCAGCCAGGATACTGCGGATACCGGTGGTTGCTGCGAGTTTTCAATCTGGGGTGCTGTGATTACAACAAGGTCGCGGTGTCGTGGTACCGCTTGACACTGAGATTGGCAGCGAGATTGCCACTCCGTGTGTGCGATGATGTGCCCATTAGGCACCGTGATAGACGGGTGGAATAGGGATATGCAGCAGATTACACAGCAAAGCTGTTGCTGCGACTTTGACAACCATCTTGAATGGCGTTTACTACAATCTTTATGTATAGAACATCGCTCCCACTTTGGGCAGTGGATAGTGGGAAGTGACCCGAGACGTGAAGGAACCGTACTTAGAGTGAAATGTTCAACTGCGGAATATGCACACAGCGCAGAATCTCGTGGACATGATGGTGTATAGCGGTGGGTGCCCAGCCACGTTGAATCATCCGGGCACGACCGGACAGGAGAAATGGCCCGACGGGCCCATAAACACGGCGACATGTGCGTTACTCCCATCAGCCATGACATAAGATACATCGTGAAGAAACTCTCCAAGGAATAGTCTTCGACGACGTGGCTCGGTGATGCAGCGAAAATATCAATTTTTTATGTAGAGGACGCATAACTATATAAACATTTACTTTGTGTTAACTTACCGAGAGACGTGTAAACTTGGTTTCATCGAGTTCGGCAAAGTGCGGTCTTCACCAAACACTTCTATACATAAAATAGGGTGCACTGAATCAGAATCATGTGCTTGTGGCGAACCAGTTAAGGACAGCTCACCTATATACTATAAACGTGCCCGCTTTATGAGCTGCATATGCGATAACTGTGTGTCAAGTTTAGAACAATGGGGAGTCCTGCACTCTCTTCGGCTACTATTCTTAGACCGTGGCCTTCACCATACAGTGCAAGCAGGGCATTATGTGCTGTGCGAATTTTCGTTGCGTGCAACCTTCCTTCAAAATACTGATAGTGTATTGGCGTTTCAGCATTGTTTTTATTTTATAGTTTCATTGTATTATTTGTATTACTTTCTGAGTGAGCGTGCATTTGAACTTTATTTTATTCAACATCTTTACAATTTCGCGCTTATGTGTGAGATTACGTTATCTTTCTATTTTATTTTTATTTATATTTTGCTTTTTTGTTCTTCGTAGGCATTTCTCGAGTAAGTGTCATTCTCATAGCACCTTAGCCAATACATAACTGAAATGAATTAGCAGTAAGCACGCACTTTCACTTTCTCCACCTGATCCCCTATAGCTAAAGCTATCTACGACTTCACTTGTCGAATTCAGTGAAAATCTACAGAAATAAAGTGAATCTTGGTCAAAATAGAGCTTTGGAAAACATAGAAAACCAAGAGCGCGTCAGCTTATACCCTCTCCGCGTCAGGAGTAGACGGAGCCCAGTGTCGCAAAATAGAGCGACTGCCCGTGAAGCCTAATTTTGTAGCACCCAGCTGAGGGTTGACGTCAGCGGTAATATATGTGGCCAACATGTGTTTCACTAGTTTAGACGCTACGTGCCGATACAAAACACAGCTTTAGCTGTTTCGTGGAACCAATTCCCCGTAATCATATTACAGTGACTGCAAATACAACGCAAAGTTTGTAGGAAGATTTCAGATTCCTACTTATATCCGGCAGTGAAAAGCACGCACTGTCTTGCGTACATTATTGCGACAAACAGTAGATTTTGTGCCCAATACCGTTCAGCGCACGCACGCTTGAAGCCACTACACATCACCATATATATATATATATGACTGTCGTCATCGTCTCTGTCTTCGTCTTCCTTGCGCAGTTTGGCCAACCAAGCACTAGCGCAAACTCTTTCAACCTTCCGTTCTTGTAGCATCCAATACCACAGCCCTTAATTACACTTCGCCGCTCAGTGTGACGACGTACCGCGGCATCGAAATATCTTACTGTGGAAGCGTGACGGAGGGACGGAAAGCAGCGAGACGTCAAATCTCTCGAGCACGCGCCCAAATTAACGACCGGCAAGTCAGCACGTGCGAGTTCGTCTTCGCGATCCCTTTCGGTTATGCGAGGGGAGGAGCAGTAGTCGGATATAGAAAGAAGGATCGCCGGGCGAGGGGAGGTCCAGCAAAATAAACGAAAGGAGTCCGCAGAGGCAGGAGCGAGAGACGGACAGGTCGCGGCGGCGGGCGCGCAGATTTACGGGCCGATAGTTTCAGCGGAAACGTACCGCGCCATTAATCAGCCGCCAGCGAAACCCAATTATAACCGTAATTGCGACTGCGTGGCCCGCCGCGAGCCCGCGTGTCCAAACAAGCACGCGCGATGCCGCCGCCCTAAGTGAGTAGATAGGCGAGGGAGAAGTGAGGGCACGCAGGCCGTAGGGTGCGAAAGGAGTCCGGCGGCGGCGCCCGGATCGTCGTCATCACCATCAAAAGTGACCCAAGGCGCGCGCTGTTTTCTCGGCCTGGCGTGATGACCGGCAGGCGTGCGAGCCGCGCTTTTTTTTTTTTTTTTTTAGGTGTCCGCAGCAAACACCCGATAGGGGGTGCGCCATTTCATCACGATGCTCCGGGGTCTGTTCCGAGGTATATGCGGAGGATGCGATGACACGGCTGGGAACAAACACAACCGTCGTTTCACAGTGGCATTTCCGCTCCGCTGATGATCTGCCGCAGGCTGAAATGGCTGCCGGCTATACGCGCTGATTGCGTGCCAACTGGCGTGAAAGGAAAAGACTTGGATTGAAAGGTCCGCCTAAGGCCCTAGCATAGTATGAAGGATGAATGAAGCTCTGTCTGGTGTCGGTGTGCTTATTCTGCGTCAGGCCTGTCTGAAACACAGTACGGCGCAACATGCGCTGAAGCTCTTTTTTTTTTTTTCATGGGCTGCGCGCACAATTTGTTCGCATGACTGCGCGAAATTCTGAAGCTCCTGTGTTTGTTCGGCGCCACAATTGTTCCACGCGGCGAAATTTCTTGCTTAACATTGTTGCGTATTATGGCGACGGTAAGTAGTATAGTTCAAGTGCCTCGCGACTCGCTTTCCAGACAGGACATCGTTCTCAAGAAGTCCGCAATAAGTGACGGTGAAACGTGCTGGAAGGGATCCCCAAAATGAAAGCGCATGAGAATCCGGAGAAGCATGACAGACCAAATTTGTCACTGTATTTGGCATAAGCAATGAATTAACCTCAAGAACACACAATGGGGGCTGCAAATATCGTCAAGCACTGTTTTAACTCGAGAAGACAACGTGAAAAGAGGGGTATAAACCTGAACCCGCAGAATATAAAAGAATCTAAAGAATATAACGTTTTTGGTGACAACAAGATAGTATGAAAGTTGAAATACCTAGGTTACAAAACTGTCGGAAGGTCAGGAGTGCGCGGACAAAGAAAAGCGGTTAGGGTCAAGGTTATATGTTTCCTATGTTGCGCAAGTGAGGATGGTGATGATAATGATGCTACTAGATGTTGCGTAAACGGAAGAGTGTTTTTGAAACTGCTACGTGTAAGGAATAGGTACTTTAACCATCTTACGTTGTAAATTAAATTGTGCCTCAATGTCTGAAAGAAACTCATGGGCCATGAGGGACACGTAGTGAGGGCATTGGATTTAACCTCGACCAACAGCAGTTACTTAACGTGCACCCGGTACACGGTAGTTTTTGCATGCAGCCAACATCAGAATGAAGACCCCGTGGCCTAAAATGTAACCCGCGACCTCATGTACAGCCGCGCAAGATCATAGCCACTGAACTGCCGTTGCATGGTAAGTGGCCGGGACTCAAATCAAAAGGTAGACACATTGGTCAGGTAATAAGAATGAATTATAGCTAAGGCAACAAGAGCCAAATAATTATTTTATAGTTATAAGGAAATGCGTTTCCAAACGACGATGAACAAAAGCAAATGTGGGAAACCCGTTCCAAGGACTAGTTTCACTCGTCCACGCATTTCTTCCAAAATATGTTTGACTACTAACTCGTACAGGGATTTCCTGTCGTCTACTGAGTGCCGCGGACGAGTAGGAGTTATTTCATCACTGTGGTCTGAATACTGACCTAGTAAATGGCCCCTGCTTGCCAAATACCTTTTTTAAGGGCGCAGTTGGTGGAAACGAAGTGGAAGTGTAGGTGCTCTGGGTTTTAATAAAAGACTGTGACTACACAGTGCGAATGTGAGTGTTGCTGCCGTTTTGAAAATAATAAAAACGAGGTCATGTGCTTAGACGTAGTCGTAAACGTAGTGGTACTGTACTCGGTATCGACATGTTTTCGGACCTACGTTGTACGAACGGCGACAGTGCAACTAGAGTTAGAGCTTAGACTTGTACTCTCCCGATTCCGCATGTCACTGCAATCTACGGTGTCCGTTATGGGTCACATTTGGAAAAACAAACAAATCAATAACCTCGCCACATAAAAACTACCCGAAAACTTCCACGCATTCGTGGAGATTGGTGTGAAGCAAAGCATTTTTTGGTGTTAACGCAAATGTTAAACCAAATTCTATACAAACGTAACACTAATGATGCACATGTCCGCCTTAATTTTCCCAACGCTTCTCGCTGCTTATGACCGCCAAGCCTCCTAATTTCGATACGCGTGTACGCAGCTAGCATATGCTCGCGTTCTGCATCACGCAGCGTATATCGAAGACATTCTTGTTCTGCTCGGCGCTTCATTCAATTAATCCCCCGTCGCTTGGAGACTCAGTGCATACTTTGGTCCCTTTTTGTGGACGTATTTTACCGTGTTGCAGCTGAACTGTACACTGAGCTGTTTCAGTGGCTGATTTCTTTATTTCTCCGTGACCGACTACTTCTCTGCTTGCTTCTGGTTGCGCCACGCTACAGGAAATCGCAAGCTGCCGCAGCGTTGTGGCGTCATCTATTCAGCCTAGCGTCGCATAGAGGCAAGAATAGTGGATAATGTGGCATTGGGGTTGAGTATCAGACTTGTAACTAATTACTTGTAATAAATTAAATTTTGGTAATTAACGATTGCATTGTTTACTTAGTAATGCTCCCTGTAGGTCAATTACTTTTTCAGTAACTGCTACAAGTTACCACGTAACCAGTTACATTTTCGACGAAACAAGCCGTTACAGGGGACGCCGCTTTGTGAACCTAAATTTGGCAGGAACTACAGAGTCCAAAGGGATGAAAAGATGTACATGGGCTACATCCGTCCCACAATCTGCGTCCTGCAGCTGCACCTGAATCACCAGAACATGCCAGGCTTGCAGATTTGCACAATTCTCTTGGAGGTCGGACCTCTGAGCTTTTCTCATATAATAAATTTCTCTCCCTCAAGCCTTCTCCTCAGTGGTCATCGACTTTGATTCGAAAATCATCAGCTGCGCTACCATCCGAACTTCTAGTTCCAGCGTTGCAGAACAGGTTGTCATTGCTGTTGCATTGACGGACGGTGTACATGACACGATTTATTCAGACTCCGAGACCGCTATCAGTGCCTTTCAGATGGGAATGGTGACTCCCCAGGCCCTACGTATCATCCAAAACGCTAAAGACCTCAAACATCACTCATTGACCTGGTTCCCTGCGCACCTTGGAAACATTGAGGGTGCCTCGGTCAACCCCAACGAGGAGGCACACTCGGCTGCACGAGGTTTGACTGACCGTGCGCCGGGTAATGCGTCCTCTTCTGGGCGACCCGAGCCTCCCTGCTCGTACAACAAGATCTGCAAACACAATTACCTATCAAGAAGACTCTGCCGCACTCCTCGCTGTGCAGGGCCCAGGCAGTCACTCTCAGACTTCTGCAAACCAGCACTTACCCGAGCCCTGCGGCACTGCGCACAATGAACCCCGAACGGTTCCCCAAGCCCGGACTTCCCCTGTGTGGTGGTTATGCGGACTTCGAGCATGCCCTGTGGGGCTGCGCCTCTGCCGGCCCCCCTTTCACCCAAGAGGAAATGATGACGCTTATTAAGGCCCAGGATCAGACCTCTCAAATCCTGGCAGTCCAGAGGGCCTGCAAGAGGGCCGTCAGGTTTGACTTGATGGTCCCCGAGTGGACCTAGCCAGGGGACTTCCAGTTTACTCGCGTTTATTGTGGACCGAATAAAGTTCACTCACTCACTCACTCACTCACTCACTCACTCACTCACTCACTCACTCACTCACTCACTCACTCACTCACTCACTCACTCACTCACTCACTCTCC
The DNA here is from genome assembly GCF_013339745.2 of Dermacentor silvarum. Classification (NCBI taxonomy): domain Eukaryota; kingdom Metazoa; phylum Arthropoda; class Arachnida; order Ixodida; family Ixodidae; genus Dermacentor; species Dermacentor silvarum. The sequence goes on from NC_051161.1 coordinate 68,140,206, forward strand.
CTCTCTCATTGGAGCGCTTATAGGCTGCCTTCGTATAGGTGATAAGAGCTGCTGCTGAATTCTTCTTCGCCGAGTGCATTCCATGACTTCTTTGACATAAGACAGAAGCTTCCGGCAGGTAAACTCGTATGTTTCTACCTGTTTTGTATTACGTGGTACTTATTTACACCTAGGTTTGTGAGCGTACCACGCGAACAGTATTTCTAGGGCTGAATAATATGCAGCATCATATTAAATTACATTGCAGATTTGGACACCTTTTCAAGGAACGTTTGCTGGCATCCGTTACAATTGGTCGTTTAAGCCTAAATGGCTAACGAGTGCAGGGCGCCGAGAGGAGGATTGGCCAATAGGCTAACAAAATGAAATGTCTCGTTAGCAATGGCCACTTCGGACGCTGGTGCCAGGGAATCACCTAATACGATTTTTCAGTTTCTCACTGGCCCTGTCGGGAACGCCTTCCCCTTCACGATCTGCCAAAAGCCTTGCAACACACTGGGTCGATTGTTTGCCATTTCTTGCCACTGTCACATTGCCAGCACGGTGTATTGCAACATCTCTGCGAGGCGAGATTTCTTGGCGCGGTTGCACTCTATATCTCGCTGAAAAGTTCACGCCAGTGGGGCAGCTAAAAGATCACTCCTTGAAGCCCTATAGATCATTCATTCATGTCTTTGCCTGCACTAGGGGCAAAAAAGTTTTAAAGACAACGTCTTCTTTGCTGACTTCACACTCATTTGGCGCATCTGGTATATGCCTTTACTGCAGCCACTTCCAGAAAAAAACTGTGGGCTTGGTGACTTGTATATGTCGTATGAACATGAAAATGGTGTCAAATGATGTCTTTCCATGTCAATAGTGTTTCATGTCAACAATAGTAAGCAACTAAGGATGTAATCATAAAGGAGAATAATTAGCCATAAGCACTCGGTGCTAATAGAGTGCGCGATATTTTGCTATTAGAGCAATCTGCCAAGTATGCGCTAACTTACACGCACGCCCAAAGTATCCCAGATGTTCGTAAACGCGCCACGCTTTCGCCTACGCACGTCGAATTTGCGTGCTGTTGAATACAAGGTTTTCTTTGTTAACAACGTCTCCTTCACTGACTGTACGCGGGTTTGGCATATCTGCAGGTATCTGGCTATCTTGTGACCACTCCCAGGAAAAAAAAAAGAAAAGGTCAACCATGTATCGACGCTAAAGAAGGTAATGTCGACGTAATTGGACGTGAGATATGATACGAATAGGATACGAAATGACTGAATAATGAAGATGACAAAGAGAGGGAATACAGAGATGTAATCAAAATTTAACCATCGAATCATATGGATCCCCATGTACGTCGATCTTGTCTTCTTTAGCACCGATACTTAGTTGTCCTTTTCTTCTTTATAGTTAGGTTTTCGTGAACGATGCGATATATTGGGGACACTCTTGTAACACCGGGTCTGCTGCGCTCTTAGCGCATCTGTGCTGTTCACGACAAAGTGTTCCCCCATATGATGTTTGCAGTTGGCAGCATCAACCATGAACTTCAGTCTGGAGACTAGCGATGCTTTGCACTACAACGAGCTCCATAGCAACTGCGCAGGTAACGCGTTACTGTAGGAATGGGAAAGTGTTCGCCGTTGGGGAGTGGAATCTTGGTAAATATTAGCATACACGCTCTTTGAGACTCAGAAGAAGCGGACGAACGGTGAAAACGTGGGCGCCGATTTTTTTTCTTGGATTATGCATTGCTTGTTGTAATTTGCACAGTTGCGTACATATAGTATATGCGCCTTGTATGTTTCTTCCTTTTACAGTTAGATACATTTGGCCCTCTGATACATACAGTGGCTGCGGGAACTAGAAATATGCCACTGCTATTTTCGCTGCAGCGTATCAACGCCGAACACTTGCAGTGTGCATGAGGTCATTCCTTATTCAGAACAAGGAACTGCTCTTTTGCCCGTATACAACAGCGTGACCTTTCTTTCCATATCTGTCTACAAAGTTAAAGACAATTCCACAGTGCTTCACGCTATACTATATGTGCGATACTGAAGACCCGAATTTTGCTTCAGGAACGCAACCATCAGTGTACACGGCAGCATGATAGCGGAAGTGTCGCTCACTGTGGCTACGACAGCTGCGAAATGATCGCGTCACGCTGGCCGTGTATCAGTGATCAAGGTGCGCATTTTCCGCTTGTAGTACATCCACGCGCAGCAGGCTGTACGACAACGCGGAAAGCTTACGACATCGACATCGCGGCCAGCCGCAGGGAGTCGCCACACGATCAAAGCGCGGGGCCTCGTCATCCGTCAGCGCTCACCGAGGACGCGTCACGCCCAGCCCTCAATTAGTGCGCCACGCCGGTAGTTTTCCGTGCCAATAAGAAGCTGCGTTAAATAACCGCTCAGCAGCGTGCCATTAGGCGGGGACCTCCCCTGTGAGGCTGGCGAACGATATAATAACCGGGGCACTTTGCTCCCCGGAGAGCAGGTGGCGGGAGCTCCACAAGTTCAGGATGTCGTTGCGAGCAGCTATTGTGCTGTCTGCCACGGGCAACTTAAAGAAAAATTTTAAAGTGTTCGCTCAAACACCCGGTATATTCAGACAAGATTGTATGAATATATAGATATCACGCGCGTTCAATTCTGTCCTGCACCGGAAAACTTTTAACCTTCTTTTTTTGTCATTAAAGAGTTCCACATAACCAGTACCAGATAGATACCCAGTGACCCAAGTTGGCGGGAGAATGGTTACATGGAGAAACCGACTAACAGACACCGGAAATTGCGCAAGGTATCCTAAGAATGCTAATCGCATCAATCACCGCAAAAGCTCGGTCAACAAACAGCGTTGCTCCTTACCTATATGTGTAGTTATTCTGTGCATGATGAACGAATGTTGTAGAGACAGGGGTTGACGGATGTTTTGTCTCACTTTTTTTTTAAACCTCGTATGCTTAATATTGTGCTGGCATTGGAGGGACTACGATTATGCGAGGACATCGAGGAAGGAGAAAAACTAGGAGGAAGCGTGATGTCAAGCAGCTAGCCACGGCGAGGCACTTTCCTCGGACGCCGCCGCTCCGTTCATTCGGGACCCACCTGAGCGTTAATTATTGGGAAATAGGCCTGACAATGTTGCCGAACCTCTGAAGGCGTTGTTTGATTCGCGGTTGCTCTTTGTGATGCCCTCGTCGCCAATCAGCTCTATCTACTCTCTCTACTCTCTCCCATACCCTGCGCGCTCTGGGCAGCCGTAAATTACCACTTGGTCATTGCGTGGTGAGGGCCTGTTTCCCACGAACCTTTGCTCTATGCTTTTTTATGACTAGGCTTCAGAATTGTAAGGTGACGCTCCCCCCTAGTTTGTTTCCTTCTTTCAGGTGTACATAGCTCTGAGGACGCGGTAGAACTTCAGGTCAGCATTGATGGGTCTTTCGCTCTCGCAACCGTAAACGGCAAATTGTTACAAAGCTTGAATGGCGACGCTGCTTGAACGGAAAATGACATCGCCTGGAGGTGCCGTCGTTTTGCAAAATTACTAAGCGCAAGTACTATCATAGTCGCACCATAAAGGCTGCCTAATGCGTGTGAGGTGTGTGTAGGGATTGCAAATTGATTGGTGGCGAAAATTACAATCAAAACCACTTCGTTGCTATGATGTCGGCTTGCTACTTACTCTAAGGTGCAAGTTAACGTGGAACAAGGCGTCACTGACATCTCTACTGCCGCCATCAGTGTATGGTTAGCGGCGCCTGTGGTACTCTTGAACAATAGTATATATGATGTTCACCTTTTTAAAGGGTCGTTCAGAAATGATGTACTATAGTATGAAACATCCATGAGCACAGAGGCTATATGAAGCTAGAAATTGGAAATTGTGTCCAATATAAGATGTATCCTTCTGCAAATTCGGTAGATTAATATTTCCGTATTCTGTCGTAGTAACCAGATTCTTGGATAGATGTATTGCGTGGCATAATAATCTAGTAAAATCTTGAAACCGGTAACTTAGCGTTTCCCAAAGTACTCGAGATTTTAACACCATCCTAGCAATGCTACTTCAAGGTCGACTTAAAGAGAACGTCACACAAGTGCAACGATTATCGCGCGCGATGAAAGCAAAATTAACGCCAATCCAGCAGCTGTCGTAAAATTAAAAACCTGTTATAGCGCGTTACACAAGTGTAAAAGATATCTTCAGTCAGTAAAAGCAAGAACCAATCCTGTAGCTAAAATGACCAATCACTCAATCCCTGCTTCGTGATATCTGTAAGAATTCAGTGAACATTTCGGTCGCATGTAAGACCGCAATATTCGAATTAATGCACTCACTCCTAGCGAAAAGCTCTCGGGAAATTAAGGGCGCTATCAATGACGCTCCAAGTTGATAAAAAAAATAATAATAATAATAAAGCGACAAGTTGAATAACGGGTCTGCTTCGGTGAAGAGGGTATCTGAGCAAAAAAGAAAAAAAAAAAGAAAAGGAAACCAGAGCACTCCATTAGCTCGCACCATCGTTCAGCTGCAGTTTTTCTAGTCCGTTGCCCTTCACGTCATCTTAGATTAAACCTCACAGCGCTTGATATCCAAACGGAAGAAAACGCGTGCCGCCTATACGAAATGCTGGCGTTACGTAATGACGTTGACGATGCGGTTAAAGTTGTACCACGTGATAAAAACAAAACGCCCTCATAGACGTGGCCATGTAGCAATGTAGGGCTATAACGAACGCTTCCGGGCCACCACAGCAGCATCCTTTTTTTTTTTTCAGCACGTCCTCTTCGTATGCTGCAGTTATCGTGAAGCCTCATCACTTGCTTCACTTAGCGTACAGGCTTCTTCCTCTCTCTCTCTCTCTCTCTTTTCATCTTGCGTCTGTTAACTTTCAGTCTTCATCCATCACATTTTTGTTTCCCTTTTCGGGCGGACAGCTCTCTGACATTCTGCGTACGTGAAGCGCGCGTGGCCATTAAAATAGCAGCGCTGAGAGTGTATATTGGTGATGAGATTGGAAGTGCCTGTGACCTCCCACGTTGGTCTCATACGTCGATATAGGGTAAGAATGCCCTAGATGCCGAAATAGGGTATGCGGAAATTTTGTAAAGACCTTATTCTATGAAAAAAAAGTGCGAATAATGTTAATCGATAGAGCCAGCAGGCCCTGGATCATTTCTGCCTGCCGTGCTGCAGCGAATGCTAGCTATTTGTACTCGAGACACCATTGAGGCCGTGATTCTGCACCGCAATACACCACACACCTCTACCATTTGTGAGGCAGTAGTTGGGACAATATTCAATCTGCCCGAAAGACTCGACGAAATCCCATTCCAGCCCACAATGATGACGATCACACACAGCTGACGAAGAGGAACGATAAACGTATGATGATAATAATAATATTAATGTACATATGAGGAAAAAGTTTGCAGTAAATGCCCGGATTGTATATCAGACGCGACTTGCAAAGAGGTGATCTCCCCGAGCTGTCTTCAAGTCTGATGAGGATAGAACACGGGCGAGAAAAAAAAAAGTTGCGGTCTTCATTCTCGGGCACAGCGAACTTGACACAGATCACTTCCTTGTTCCTTTCTTTGGTGTATGAAATGCGTGCAAGCGCGTGAGGCCAGGGTTGAACCACACTATTACAAGTCTGTATCGGCAAGTGTCAACCGATACGCCGACTTATCTGCCGCCAGTTTCTTTCACTTCTCCGCAGTGTCATTCGTGCTGCATAAAAACCGTCCGAATTAAATAATGGGTCTCGCTAAAGTAAGGGTTCACCGTGCATTGATAGCGACGGGAAAGCAATGTCACCGAATATGGTAGACGCAGCTATAGGAAACCGCTTTCGGTACCGTGCTTCTGTTACGTTTTTCATGATACACCTATCTTCCAATGGACTTGCAAAGTACGCTGCCGGCAGCCACATAAATATCTATCTGTACAGCGCTCCTTCTCAAAAGGAAAGAAATAAGGAGGGATGGAAAGGTACAGGTGGGATAAATTAAGGACGAACGAAGGCACTAAAAAGTATAGAACGAAGGAAAAAACAAACAAAAAGCCAATAAGGTACGAAATGACGGAAGGAAGGAAGGAAGGAAGGAATAGGGAGAGAAGGAACGAAAGAATGTAGAAAGGAAGGAAGGAAGAAAGAAAAAAGAGAAACAACCAAAAGAGGAACGGAAGCAGGAAAGCCAGGATGTAAAGAAGGAATGAAAGTACGAAAGGAGAAGAAGGAAAGGGAAGAAATGAGAAAAGTAAGGAAGGAGAAAAGAAGCAAGAAAAGAGCAACAACGAAAGAAGGAATGAAAGCAAGCAAAAGGAACGAAGTGGCAAATGAGTTCTGCCGAATCCCGCATGGCTGGAGGGAGCGACCGCCCCGGAAAAGCGTGGGTCCCGGGTTCGAATCCCGGACCAGGCCGAATTTTTCTTCCCCTGCGAAGCTTTATTTCTGAGAAACCCGTATTGGTTTCCTCTGTAGCTTTCGGCTACATTCGGGTGGATGATAATTTTCCCTTTTCCTTTTTGAAGCAAGATATTAATGCAGAAAGATGGAAGAAACGAAATAAATAAGGAAAGTATAAAGAAAGAAAAAAGTAAGTAAGGAAGAAAGAAAAGAGAAATAACGATAGAATAAAGGGGAAAGAAAGAAGAAAGAACGAAATTATGTAAGGAAGGAAGGAAGGAAGGAAATGAAGTAAGTGACGTAGTAGTTCCGAAAAGGGCTATATAGTCCGTGCACTCGGTCGGAGACAGAATAGAAATTTAAGACGCGGTTCAGCTACGTCGTGCAATATAAAAGCCGCATTTATATTATTCTGATGCTACCGCCTCAACGCATCCTAGACACACTGGATAATAGTGAAGTGCCATTGTTCGCACTTTGGGATATAAGGCATAACCATAGGTGGCTCCTATGCGCGCCATGCATGTGTTAACGCACTGGCTCGTTTAGATCGTGCTAAGCGCGGCAGTGTATTTCCTGTGCATTGATTCAACGCGCAGAAATGTCACGTGTCTACCGCGTTAATGCTGCATTGCGTTGCACAGATTACTTATGCATGTGTTCCCGCGAACGCGATGCGAAAAATATGTGAAGCTCTGTACTGTAACTGTCAGACACTCGCGAAACTGGTAATGAGATTCTAAGACGAGCGAAACGTAACGGCAATTTGTGTAATGCCCCGACACGCGAAATCTGCAGAAGGATTCAATCACTACCAGTATGCTGACGCTAGATCATTAGCATTTCATTTCGAACATTTTTGCGTCAAGAAACATTCTAAACACAAGCAGGCTTGAAAGAACGCTTTAACGTAGAACGAACAAAAGAATCGGAACGTGACGCTGCTGCAACAAAGCCACCCAGATTCACCTTCACGCGTTGAAACCTGTACGCAGAACGGCAGAATATTCTAAAGGCGCATTATTTTATGTTTGTCATTGAAGCTTCTATTTTTTCCCTCGCTGGATGTCTGACTTTCATGAGTTATAGAAGCGCAAATCGCGCCCCTCTCCCGTATTTTTTTCTTCCTTGTACTGCCCAATATTGGATGATCCTGCTTCGCATCACCTCTATCTGCTTAGTCGTCTTTCGAGGCAAGAAGCTAAGCGCGTAACTGGTAGACCTCCGTTTGATAACCGTCATCCTGTGCAGCGTCCATCGCCATAAAGAACGGCGCCGTCCACATATAAAATTCTCTGCAAACCGGATGCATTTGTTTATGGCCGCCCGTTTATGGGCGTCGGTGAACTACGTCGTAAAGACTCCTTCCTCGTGATTATGTGTGTCAACAGGTAGTACATCTGAAATGCAGCTTCCAGTTAGCTATAGAAAAACTTTGTTTTTGTTTTATGGAAGTCGACACGCAGTGTCGGCTAAGCTACTATATGATGGGAATGCAAGTTGGCATTTTATCGCCACTGACGCAAGTTTATTGCAGCCTTCCAGGTAGGCTCCTTCGGTGCAATGACCGGCATCTGGATAAAGTTTAGCTCTAGCGCAATGGGCTCAAATCTCAGACAAACTCTGCGCTATAGATCTAGCGAAGAAGCAAGACGCTCATCTGCCGTGTAAGATACTGTATGTACACCCCTCGCTTGAAAGAGTGCACAAGAAAAAGAAAATCCAAAATGAGCCGACGAAGACGAAGTAGAAGTCTTAGTGGAACGTCAGGGTAGTCGGTGCGTGTTCTAGCTCAGCTTCTCTTGGTTTGAGCATTTGCAAGCGTCTGCCCGCCATCGAAGACAAATTGCAGGAATATCCAGGGATAGGAAGGTAGCTGCCCCTATCGCCTGCAAGGTATTATGACTTCGGCCAGAGGGTGAAGTCACGTATGACTTCTACGGCTTGTGCCGAGGTAACCCTGCTACTGCGGTCAGAAAGTTAGTCTTGTGGGGCCAGGATTTCGGGGCAGCACCTTGCAATACACGTCACTCAACTACGTACAATAACTAAAGTATCAATAACTGCATTACGCAACAGCCACGAGAACTAGGTACAATATGCAATAAAAAGCAAATACCAACAAAAAATAACAGACGAAATCATTAGTTGTGTGAGCAGTCCCGCATCATTTACAGGAGATGCGATTAACACCAAGTCCGGTATAGTGACTCGCACATTCAGCGAACGTGACTATATGTAGTAACGCTCTGCGTGATTTACCTGAAGGCATAGGAGGCGTGCCGTAGCGTCGAGTAATACGTCCGATTAGCAGTCCGCAGCCACCCTGCAGGCCTCCCAAGAGGAAATGTACCAGGAACGCGCACAGACATATCCACCAGCCCCAGGCGCCCTCGGGGTAATAGTGCTGTGTAATGGTGGCGATCAGGCGCTCATCCATGGCGATCGAGACGGCGGTCTGCTGGCGACCCGCCGGCACCGGACATCGCTCGTCGCCCGCTTGAGTCCACACCTGGCCATTGGGCCCCACAAGCACCGAGACACTGCGGGCTCGACGAAGTCTGTGAGACCGCGACGGCGCTTCGCCGTGGTGTCTTCTCCTGTGGGGACACGACAAGCGGTGTCCGTCGGGACATAGTGAATCACAGTCAACTTTTTGTTCGTGCTCTTCTATGGACAACCTCGCTGATACGGGAGGCACTACCAGGGACTTGGATCGTGTCTTCTCACTGAGCGGGGACTGGCAGAAGTGCCGGCGATCGTGGTGGGGAGACAAGAAGTCCGGTGATGAGGTCAAGATGCTGCGATCAGTGGATCCAGCGCTACTGTTGCGACACAGGTCCTCTCTGATGACGTCGACGGCAGTCGCCATTACGGCTTTATGTATTTTCACGGTCGTGTCTGTTACGATCCTTAGAGAGTGACATGGCGGAAAAGACTCGTTTCATTACTGAAACGTATGATGCGTATGTATGACCGAGACAGTCTCTCAGCTATGCTAGCTTTGACAAATAACGCATGGCTACTACGCATTTGTGCCCCTCGGTATACCTTGTATCACTCATTCCGGTCAGCCTTACAGCAGGAGCACCAAAGAAATTTCAATGCTTTACTGCTTGAGCAATTTGACGATAATTTTCTTGGAAGATCACTTGATTTGAACACGAGCTCTCTCTGTCAGATATTCGTTCAATTCGAAGGTCGTTATGTCAAACCGGGCGAACTTTTAAACAACTACCTGTGTCAACTTTGTCACCTCCGATTGTATTGAGCTGCCAATAATTTGATGGCTTAAGGACACGTTTCCCGCGGACATGAAACACTCACTTGACCACCTCACATATAAAGGGTGCACCGTAGTGGTTGACGTTGTCGATCAATAATGGTAAAGTACACAGTGATGGTAGGTGTTCCACGAAGCGCAGCTGGACGGATAAAATCACCAATACAACCGTATATTTCTATACAACGTGTATGAGGAAAGCGATGCAAGAGTAAAGTGGCCCCGTGAATCGATCTTTGAGTAATTAAAAACGCCACTAATCTTTGCATTGATATTAAAGCTTTACATAATTGCAAGCACTTAGCCTGTGACACTCACGCAACCCCTAGTTACTAAATAACGCATCCGACTTGTCCACGTTGCTAGCGAGCGGTGACGCGGCTGTAAAAGCATGTGCACATTCGCAAAATTCACTGCACCACATTCCACACGTTGCTTGGCGAAGCACGGACAACACTCCTTGGATGTCATCGGCGAGCAGCGAACAGGTCAGGCAGTGGGGATACCTCGGAGGACGATGACAGCTCTGCTAGCATCTTCCAGAGTGCAGCACGCGTCTTGCGCGAAGCGACAGCCGCGGCGAACAGTGACACCAGCTTCGACACCGTTCCTCAGAGGACAGAGCGCAGAAGAAAGCAGGAAATACGACGACGCGTATGCATGTGACCACCGCGCCTTGCATCCTATAGATACAAACACGGCAGCGGCAATATCGCGGTCTCACGAATGCGAGCGGCCTATGCCGACTGCGGACAACATCGACCGCGTCGCTTTTGATAGGCTCTCCGTGGGCACAATCGGACGTACGGAGGCTCACACGCGCACGAACGCACAAACGGCGACAGGCGGCGATCCACAATCGGAAGCCGGCTCTCACGCCCACACACACTCACGAGTAGGGATCGCGTTTGGAAGGCAGCCGAGGTATTCCGTCGGCGAGTCCCGAAGACGATGCTGGCGAATTATGCAGATGGCTTGGGCCGCATCGGAGAGCTTGTCAGTGACACCGCCGGAATAATGGAAACAACACTCGCCTCGCCGCTTGGGAACAGACAGAGCAGCAAGAACAGGGAGACGGCCTGGCTGGCGCGAACAACAGCTACAAGGAAGACGACGGTGGATGCGGGAGTAGCTATAAGCTTTCCTTGAAGCGATATGGAAGCGAGCACGTCCGCACGAAGCCTGTCGGCGGTCAGGCGGGTCGGTCTTGTCAGTGGGCTCGGCGCTCAACCGCCCTGTCTTCGCACGTCGTCATTTCGATCGGCGTTCATCGCTGCTTCCGAGGAAAATACAAACGCGAGCAGCTTTCGGTGCGCTCACGGGGGACCCACTGTTTTCTCCCTCGAAGGAGACAACGGGAGAGGGCGAAGGGGCTCGCCCCTTGGCCCGATTGATGCATGACCGAGGCTGACCGGCCGTCGGGAGCGCGTGACAAACCCGACAAGCACGGCAGACCGTAAGAAAGCGGTGGCGATGACGGCGCGCAGCGCTCGCCAAGGCATGGGTGCGCGCGCGCCTTGAGGCTTCCCTGCCGGCGGGTTTCTTCTCGCACTCGTACACATCGCACGCCGTCCTCGCGTATGCACGCCGAAACGCTTGGATATCGGTCGTCGGCGAGGGGCTCGCCGAGACTTCTCTCACCGGTGGGATCAGAAGCAAGTAAACGATAAAGTAACCGAAAAAAAAAAAAGGGGGGGGGGGGGTCGAAGGCGAGGGGGGGCTTTGCCGGCCTCACATGCCCCCAACGAGTCCGCTCGCGCCATTGGGCGCACCGAGCGTTGATTGCAGCGGCTAGGGCGGTCTGGGAGGCGGCGGCACGCGGAGGCCGCAGTATAAGCTTCGGGATCAGCGGCGGCCACGCCACGCGCATGACGATTGCGCTCGCGTTTCCGCGTGTTTACGCGTCTGTTCGCGCTTTGACGCGTCGTGTGGTTCGGACGTGCTTCCTGCGGAACGCGTGATCCGGGGCCGACGCGAGCAGCAGGGGTCGGATCGTGGTGAACCTCGTTACCTCCACGTGCCGTGCCGTGCTGCTCACTATTTCATTGTTCTTATTTTTCTCGTCCTCCACTGCTCTCCCCCCTTTTCTGGCCAGTCATGCAGCGGTGTCGTGCTTGCATTGTCAGAGAAACCTCCGATAACGTATACTAACTCGGTCATGGCATTTGCTACGCGCACTGCTACGACCTTTGCATCTTTTCGCAGTCAAAGGCGAGTGACATGTTATTCTTCGTCAGCATATTGTACACGTCGCTGTTCTAGTTCTGCTCGAGTATTCAAGAAACAGTTAAAAACGTGGAAGGAAGAAACCTTGATGTCGAAAACACGTCGTTCGCGGAGATGTCATGGCAATCTGCATCTCGTCCAGCGCGTCCGCGACGTGCTGGACAGTGTCTGTGTGTACGTTCTTTCTATGTGTCGTAAAACCATAAAGAATGGATGAATGATTCATGAGTAAAAGTGTGCGACGTAACGCCTGATGGATGACATGACTACAGAGAGTTCGCGCTGTAGGAGAGAACGCGAAGTGATTTGCTATCTCTGCCTCTCAAAAATTAAGAGTAAAGAAAATGCCCGCGCAAGTCGGTCAGTTCTTCACGGTTTTACGACTTCTTAAGTTTGCCTTTAAAATGCCCTTCCAGGAGCTTCAGAATCTGCTCTTTCTTATCTTGTCTGTATATTTCTCCGTGTGCGCGGCCTTCCTGATTGATTTACTTGCACTGGGGTAAGAATAAGCTTTTTACTAGGGTAATCGCGAATGATTGATGTAGCTTCAGAACAGGGTAGCAATTCAGCTGTTTTTCAATTTCTTGTGGTTTGTAATGCCAGTCTAGCAGTGCGGTTAACTGTGGGACCACGCGAAGAGTTTTGAAAGCATCTGTGTGCTGCTACTCCATCTCACTTAGGCTCTAATATTTATTTGTTCCTTCCATCTTCCATCAGCTCACTCGGATGTGCCTTCTGTATATCTTGTTCAAACAGTGGACGTTGGCTATTATGAATGCGTTAAAGCATCTCGCAGTTTGATCCTTTCGCAGCCAGTCCTGGTGCTGGCTCGTTTTGTGTCTCGGCTAGTATACTTACACATTTTCCCCGCTTTCTGAGAAACAGAGAATCCTCTAGAAAGTCTGCAAGAAGCCAAGTTGAAAGTCAGTCACAGATATGCGTACCTTCCACACTAACCGCACAAAAACCAGCTGTGCATCAGAATCTATTGAAAACTGTGTTCATGGTAGCATACACTGATAGTTCAGCCACCGCTGACATACGCACACGGAACAGCTGCCGTGGACTGTTTTGGCCCGGATGATGACCATCATTCTACATGCAATATAAGCCATGTCACTACACCAACAAAAACGAAAATTGAAAGTCTTGAAGGGGCACAAAAAGAAAGGCTAAGTCAGTTTATTCTGTCACAACTTTATTATTTTTGTTAATTTCGTGGTAACTCGCTGATTAGAAAACAAAATGGAGGTCAAAGTTTCATTTTCTTTTTAATTCGCGCCGGAACCTCTGCACCAGCACGTATGCATGACGTCCCGTTTTCTGAAGTATATTGTCGCATTAGCGCTGTTCTGGCTCGGTGAACTTCCTAAAACTTTTAAAGTTCAGTCTTTGGACTGGAACTTAGTCCATCTTTGCCGATAAAAAATTAACTAGGTTGGAGCAGAGACCGTCGAAATGCATGACGTCACGCCTAGCTGGGTGAGAAACTTCAAGACGGCGTCTCCATTCGCCTTTCACTTTTGCGTTTTCTATAGCTTACTAAGCGTCTTTTTACGTTAATCGTTTGTTTTCTCTTTTTTTCAATTCTAAAAGGTAATTTACTAACACTGATCGAATTATATATTTTTTAGGGCCCCTTTCTCACATATGCCCACAATGCTATCCATCCAGGCGGGTATCATTTGTGATTCTCAAATTACATTAGAGAAACTTCGATGTGTTTTGGCCTCCATGTTCGCTTATAGGAAAGTATCAATATTAGTGAATAAGTCGAGGATTCACACTGCTCATCATGGTATCAGTAGATAGATTTCGTTTGTAGTGCAACGAATACGTAAGCACGCGAAATTAGAACAGATGACTGGCTCCGTCCAGTCCTGTGCGTATGTTCCTATCACCCAACAAGCAGAACGAATGTAAACCGACTCCCCCAACTGCCCACCTTTCCTCAGAAAATTCCTGCATGTCCCCTTTAGTCACGTTATAGACATTTGTGTACGTGACTTATTTTTGCCATTTCTGTGCAGCTGTGGCAAGGAATAGAGCACAAAAAATAATCTTAGGGTAAAGTAAACGCTCTGCTTACCTCGTACCTTTATTTTACTTCTGAGGGAAATCTATCGCAACCGAAGATCGCTTTGGAGAAGCAACTACAGTTTTTGACGGTAGGTGTGACGTGGGAAACGAAATTATTTTGTTCTTTCTAGTAAAGCTACCTCCTTGCCGATAGGCGGCAGCCCAGTCAACAAACACGCCGTATATGAAGTAAAGTCTTCTGTCTGTCTGTCCGTCCGTCCGTCTAGTAACGCTTGCAATCTATTGAAATAATTACCTTGTGCAGGTAATTGACACTAGTGATTCAATTCTTTTTATGAGGAAACGCATCATTACAGTGTACACAATAATTACATACTTAATTACTCTGTGATTATGGTGACTTATCATAAAATGCAGAAACAGTCATTCTACCACCTCGACAATTCTTCTTAATGGAGTCTGCAGCACCTTAGCATAGAATTATGTAAATTTCATACATTTGTCGACAGTTGATCATAATTCGTGACTGAAGGGGATATATGGGTCCCCCGGGGGAGGAACACGCTCATGTAGATGGTGCAAGTGCGCATCAGCGCGTCGGTCCGTCTGTATTCGTTTACGGTGGCACACAATCTGTGTGTCTTTATAAAACATTTGGAACACTTCTGCTTTGAGAAAACATGTTTCTTTTCTTCTGTTCGGTTGATATCTAATGCTTATTGTCGCCGGTCACTTAACCGAAGTTATTTAACAATTCACGAACTGCTCCATTGCCGTAATTCAGGAATAATTAGAGTAGCGCGTTTTGTAAAGCCGCGACTATTTTTGTTAAACATGGACATTTTAAATTGGCCTGCATATGTGGTATGCAACCTATGCGAATACAAGAAAGCGCATGTATTAGGAGGGGAACCCTCTTCTCTTATATGGCAGAATGCAAGAGCGGAAGGTCGCTTGTGGGTGCTGGTCGAGCAAAGGAAGAGAGCCTCTGTGTATGAAGGGCAGGTCGCCTCCTCTCACCCCACATTCTTTGCGTATATTTCGGCTACTAACAATCCATTTTTCAATATTTATTGTTGCAAAGCGCTCCCTGGACGACGCTTTACAACTTTTATTGCATAACTAACATTCGGGACAGGGCCCTGGTGAGGGGCGCTTTGAAATTTTGGATAGGCCCGTCAAGGAAACATTTTTTTTTTTTGTATTCAACTCCCTGGCAGTGGGGGGCACGCAGGCTGCTGCCTGGTTAGCCCATAGGTTATTCAGGCCTGGTTTAGATGTTCGTGTGAAGGTTACCTGTGGCTAGCTTTCAATTCCCCTGCTTGTTGTCTTTCAAAAAGCTTGGGGGTTCACAGAATCTGACAGAACTTATTGCTTTACTAATGGCGACTCAGGCCAGGACAACCTATGACATACCTATGACAGGCCGCCATAGCATCGAGATGAACTAGCCTAAACAGTGGTAGTTGGTAAATTATGCGAATAGATTATAGATAAAGCAGAAGACACAGAAAAGTGGATGGAGGGTTCATGTTGACAGTACAATAACATTCACAACTCATACTGAGTTGCGGTATGATCGTAGAACAAAAGCCCATAGGGTGTATTCACTGTCACGACTAGAGATCTAAAATTTCATGAAATTTTGAGGGGCGTGAAAAAACTGGTTTCTTTCACGTTTTTGTTTTCAAAAAATACGAAAAATTGAAAAAAAAAAAGACGATTGCGCACAGAGCTATAAAAAACCGACACAATTATTTCTTTAACATCGAAACGAATATAATTGTTACATTATTGCATCACAAACGCCCCAGCAGAGCTTTCGGGTTCAAAATCTAGGCACGATTTCACATCAAGGCATTGATTTAACATCAAAGCGCCAAGACCGACATTTGTATCGATCTGTGTCCGATTCATTACCGCTTGACGCGTCAACGCTTCGCTGTGCAGCGGTCGACGCCTTCCGGACATTCATGTACGAGTGCACGTGCAAAAGTTTTTGCACGTGATCCCCTGCCAGCCTGTTATGTAGCTAGGTGTGCTCATTTCCAAATCAGGACCTGTTTCTTTCACATGCCACAGAAGAAGGGTGAATCTGCAGTACGCGGCAGGCAAGGGGTCTCGGGCTGGTTGAATCAAAACCCTTGCCACCACGTGGATGGATCCAGGTGATTCGCAGACTCTCAAACTCCTTATTTTGGCCAAATTCCCTTGTAGGTTCTGTATTCTGTGAGTTAACATGCTGTTTTTTTTTCTTCAATTTTGTCCTCGTTGAAAAGAACGAAAAAGAAAAATAATGTTTTTTTTTTCGAAATTTTCAATGTTTTGTTTCTCCGCTTACATTTCTAATCACGACACCGCCAGAGCCATAATGCAAGCCGGTTTTTACCGTAGCAAGGTAACGATTATCTGCAGTGTGCAGGTGGGAAGCATCAAGCCATCAAAACTTAGACGGTGGGTAGCGCGTAGAATTCCTTGCTAGCTGCCATCTTCACAGTTTCGTATGTGATAGTCTGCCCCCGATTACCTCGCTTGTGATCGTAAGCCGATGGCAACGTAGAACCATACTTTGGTCGTGACCATCACGACAAGGTTTGTGACACAGCAGTGGGAACAAGGCAGCGTTTGTTCCGAAGCATATGTAGTCAGAGGTGCATTGTTGCACAGAAACACGGGTTTGCATGGGACCAGACCTGCGCCATGAGAAAATGCATCGAGAAAGTGCAGAACATACCTAGAGAACAGAGCTTCGATACACGCAGGCTTACAGCATGCGGTCGTTAGGAAGGAACATAGAAACCAGTAAAACAAAATAAAGAACATGTGGTAACGCCGGAAGGCGTTAAATCAGCAGCACCCTGAGCTCCGCATGGCGCCTGCTGCTGAAACTGGCATGCGGCTTTGGCTTCGCCGTTACATAAGTGTCCAACCCTGCAATTGCGGGGACATTTCAGGGTAACCGCTGAGGACGCAGGAAGCATCTGCACTTACATTGCGTTTTCGTCTTTTTTTTTTTTCCTTACTCCTCTCGTTGTGTCTTTGCGCCACCCATGTGTACTTTTCCGTTCGACTCCCTGTGGCCAGAGACGCCAAGATGGTCTCTAATTAGACGAGGCGCCGGTGGACCTAAAGTGAGCTAGGTATGGCGGCTTCTAGCGTACGCATAATTGCGCTCCAATTGGGCGAAGGCCGACGATGGGTGGTAGGCGGCTCCCTGTCGTTGCGCACCAGTTGAATACGCTCGGCTACCAGTCAACTCGAGCCTAGCCAAGACCCTGGCGTTCGCCGGCCGATTGGACTCATCGCCGATGGACAACCAGATAGCATGAGGGGCACCCACACGTCTCTAGGTGTCCGCGAGAAGTTATGCAAACACGTTGGGTGCGCTTCCGAGGATACTCAAGAGAGAAGCCGGGAGGTGATATTCAGCCCTGGGGGAAAGTGATATAATGACGCCCTAAAGATCAGAAGAAGAAAAAAAAAATCAGTACATGACGTCATTTAGAATAGAACCTTCTGCCGTACATTCGGTGTCGAGTACTCGTAATTGAGGATCGTTCGCTCCTCTGCTCGTAACGGGGCGCCTTGAAGCACGAGTGCACGTGTTCGTCTCATCTATTTGGGCTACGCGTAGGCGCCTGTTACGACTTAGGAGCGTACGTTGCGTTATTTCATGCTATCACTTCCTTCGCACTCTGCGTAGCGGTGAGCCTGCTTGCTGCAGTGCGCGGGGTGGCGGCAATGCAATACGGCTATGCGGTGAAGCAGAAACGTGCGCGTGCCGGTAATACCGGAACAGGTCTGGGGCCACGCGCTCCAGCCAACGGCGGGAGACGGTTTAAGTGGCTAATCAGGAGGATAATATCAGCGCCTGACGTCTTGCGCCGCCTGGAGACACTGACGAAAGCCTCGTCCACTGTAGCCCACAAGCACTATAGTACTAGTCTTGATTTTTTTTCTATACGTTGCTACCCGTAATGTTCTGCTCTTTAAATATTTTTTATTAGTGGAAGCGACACACAGTGACCTAAGAACGCCGAAAACAGGCTTCGTTAATTTAATAGGCCATACTTGTATAATTATGACGGTGTCTTGTCTGCGATCTGTTTAGCTTGATCCAGAATTTACGTGGTAGCCTTCTCAAAACAGGTAGGTACGAAGGTGCTTGGAGAAACAGTGGGAACTTACTTAAAAGCAGTGAAGTTTTCTGGCACGAATTCGCCTTCGAGCTCTATCGCTCTACCATGAAGCATAGAATATTCTTCCTGTGTGTGTGGGATAGACCGAAAAAAAAAGAAATCATCGGCCCTTCCACTCCGTAAAAATGGATGGTAAGCGAAGCTTGCCCCTTTGTGTACCTAACCGTCCCCTTTGCCATCAACTTTATGTTTAGTGGAATGCGCCCTTGTTCTTCATCCTGCCATAGAATCCCTTCATTCATTCATACTTGTGTCGGTGTTCGTCGGAGCGGATCACACTGATGAGGGACAAATTGCTGTCGAACCACAAACGCTTGCATTTGATGTCTCGAGCTTGCTCGGCGGCGTGGTTAGCAGCATCCGCCCGTCGTTGCTACTTTCGATTCTTCAAAATTAAATTGCTTCAAAATTAAATCTGTCCGTCACGGTAAGACAATGAATCGCTCATACACGGCCTCCCCATTACGACGACAGAAGAGAAGTAAATTCTACGCTGGAATTATGCGCGACAATGGAGTCAGTGTGGAAGAAGACGACGACGCTCGAGCCATTGCTGATGATGATAATTTCTGCGTTTCATGGACGCCATCGAAATCTGTACCTTATAACAAGCTTCGCTTGAAAAAAAAAACGAAAGCAGGTAGGCTGACCAGACTCACGTGCACTTTGCTACTTTGCTGTGGGGAATGCAGTAAATAAGTGCATAAAGAAAAATATGGAGACAAAGAGCTCTAGCTGTGTGCACACGCGCAGATCTGCCGCTTGCATGTGTAGGGTAGCAAACTGGTTGTGCTAAACTGGTTAACCTCCCTGCCTTTCCTTCTCCACTCTTTCCTTCCCGTAGTGACTAAACGTTCGAGCTAGCACTAGCAGATCTAGATGTTATGCCTGCTTTATGATTCAACAAAACGCACTCAGGCAATCCGAAACAAGTTATCCACCGCGGTAAGCCGTGTAAATTCTTACGAGCAAAACTTCTGTGCAAGCTTGTCTGCGAGCTTTGCATTGCCACCCGGCCTTTTATTACCCCATCTGCGACACTGAGTAAAGTCGACTGGAATTGTCTCACATTCCTGACAATTTGCACTTCATTTATATTTAGATGTTCGACTCTCGGCTTTCCAAATCTTATCTCTGCGTCTCTTTTCGTTCTGCCACGAATAGTGGCGAAATGAACGTGATGTGAAGTTACGTATGTAATACAAACGAAAACCGGTTCACTGGGGCTACAGTGCCCATCTCATTAAAGGAAAGGTAACCCTCGTTGGTCGTAAAACGCGTCGGAACAGCCTCGGCATTAGCGCCTGAATGAAGACGCGTGCTGCTTCTGCTGATTTTTCCTCTGCGAGAATGACACCTCGGCGAACGGCGGCTCTTGCTCATTCCGCACAGGATCAAAGACAGGATTCCGCGGCAGTAATCATTAAGTCATATTTTTGTTTTATATCTTTAGTTTGTACACAGTAGCCGAGCCATAGCCGCTTCGTCGCAGACCGGAAGCGAAGAGTCATTAACGATCCTGAAATTCCTCAGGGAGAGGCGAGAAACCTTTCAGCTCTCAGTTAGAAGTCGATAATTGTGACAACGGGCATTATTTTCAAAAGTTTGCCATTTTGGTGTTTAGGTTACCTTTATGTTTAAGTTACATCGCTTATGCTAATGGATAAACGTGCCTCTCATGTGAGAGATGGTTGGTGTTAGACTGGTTTGTACATAGAACTCGTGCCATCAAGTTGTTCCAGAGCTGTAAACCTCATGATCGACCACACACTATACATAAAGCGCTCTTACACCACTTACGCTTCGACGTAGCCCGTGAAATCATGTAAAACAACGGACAATATCTGAGTGCCCACACTGCAAGCACAACGGAAAGTTCTGTTGAGCATTGTCTCATTAAACGCCTATAGCATCACCAGCAGCGAGAAATCTTTCTCGTTCGTCTGAACACTTTAGACAGACGTCCTATCTCTATGCGGAAAGTTCTTGGACTCCAAGCGGACCCCTATAGAGATTAGCTCTCAAGAACTTACGGCGTTTAGTCGTAAACAGTGACACGATGTCCGTCTTACACTGTTGTCATACTATGCCAATTTTGGTACCTACCAAGTTAACTAAACCGCCATGAGACCGTCAAGACGTAGGCAGCTGTTTCGTGACCTACATGACACACATGTCACGATTTTCATGTCATGACCTACCATTTATGTTCGTCATACACTCTTGTCAGACTAGGCCAATTTGGGTACCTACCAAGTTAACGAAACGACCAAGAGAGCACCAAGACGTAGGCGGCTAGATAGATACTGTCAAAGTGGCAAATGTTCTCCAAGAACTGCTTCGCACTTAAAAGCAACGCCGAGGAAATCGTTTGACCGTCGCACCCTGCCTGTATTTAACAAACTTCTAACGCATTTTCTGAAACACTCCGTATATGAGGATTCGGGGGAGTGACGCCGCACGTCTAGAAAGAGTTTGAGAACCTCTCATTCTGCCTTGTCCAGCGCCTGCTTCTGCACTTTCTTCTGAAGGATAAAAGAAAGGTGCATCCATTGTAAGAGAGAGAGCGCTGTGGGCGCCGCTGTCATTCACATCATTACGAAGCGCGAGAGATTGCCCAGAAAAGATAGGGCGTTAAACGCCAGCAGATTGCTAAATAGCAGCTCGAACTCGCGATTCCCGCGCGCAGCCAAATTACGCCGACTTCTACCGACTTCTGAACGGCGCCAGAATCAAATGGATGACGCGCGCGAAGCGCTCCAACAGAGGCGGTGGTATAGTAATTTAATGCGCTCATGCCAAAAGGGGCGCGGTGCGCTATACGGGCGCGTTGTCTCTTGTGCGATGTGATATATTGGCGGGTTATGCACCCGATAATCGCTGCCCCCTGCACGCTCTGAATTGCGGCAGGGTGTTCGCGCGTGGGCATTCCGAGAACACGCGCTAAGTGGTTACCGGTATGGAGCAATGCGGGCAGCGGAGGCAAGAAGTGGGACGTAAAATTTATGGTGTGCTACCGAAGAGCGAGCTGTCCCTGGCGACCGAAAACGACGAGGCAAAGTTTGAGCCAAATGCGAAAAGAGTATCGGGCATTAGAGGCCAATGGCCGTAATATTGTAATGGTAGCACCATGCCCTCCCTGTGTAGAAAAAAAAATGAAAGAAAAAAAGAGAAGAAGCTGCCACACAACAAGCACTTTTCACGACGACAAACGCTTTTAAATAGAGGATTGGCTCATGGTGATGATGTCTTTCCTTTCTTTTTTTTCATTTTTTCTTTCTTTCTTTCTTTCTTTCTTTCTTTCTTTTTTTCTTTCTTTCTTTCTTGTAGATGGCTGTGGATGTCATCCTGTCTCGCCAACACTGTCATTACGCAAAACTACACGATACCACGCGACCTATAACACATTCTGATGGTTATAAGGTAACACACTGACGACTTTCGCAATTGGCACTGTAATAAGCACGTAAGCGCCGACATCTCAAATATAAATGGAAACACCGGAGAGCAAGAGAGCTTAATGTGTTTACATTCAAGTTGATTTGCATAAAGATGGGTTAAAAAAAGCTTATGAGTGCCTGTCGAAAGGGTTGGCGACAGCTCATGATTAAGAGTTTGGCCTCTGGCTGTACCCTTAGCCCATGTTGAGCCGTCGCTGAAAAACCCGTAATTTTGCCTTCTTATATGTCTATATGCATGTAGTGCCTTCTACAATCTTCGCACGTGTTGACACACGCTAAGGTTACGTTTTCATTTATGATTATTTGGATAACTTATGCGCTATGTCGGCGTATAACACAGCTTTATTTGGGACGGGGATGGTCCAGGCTTTTGGGTCAACAAGCCAACCCACGGCGAGCGCCACAGATGAATGGGCGCGTTCTCCTCTCTCCACGATGAAAGGCGAATACGCGTATTTGTGTGCTAGCTTACTACATCATTCAGTGGACTCAAACCACCCTACGCTGCAGGGTTGATCTTTGACCATGTTGTTTTGGCAGTGAACACGAGGACGCGGCTTTGGTCTCGAGCCGCCGCATGGGCCGCATTTCGACGGGGGAGCGATATGCCAAAATGTTCGTATACTTTGATTTAGGCGCACCCCAGGGGGTCAGAATTAATCTGAGCACTACAATATGGGCTCTCTTATGGCCCTCGTGTCGCTGTAAATCAGTCAATCAATCAATAAATTGATTGATCGATCAGACAATGTATCATTATTGATTTATGCATACGTATGTACAAATTAGAAGATCTCTCATTGCGGAATCGCTAAACCTATTGGAATAAAATTTTATGCATTTGCGCCATAAAGGTAACTGTAGGGAGAAAAGCTTGGGACATGGAATCATCGAAAAATTGTCGAAAATTTTTCATTGCACAGTTGATGTCTCGTTTTTTTCTGTTAATTTGTAAATTTGCAATAGACATAGCGGCCTAAATTCAGCAGCTACTTCCAATACTTAATATAATATATCATTTTCTTTTTAGTGCGACTAACTGCTTTCAAACTTGCTCAGTGATTGCAAAACAATGCCATCATCTAGTAAAGTGTTCGCGACATGACACTGTAAAACGACCTGTATGGCATCATCTGATCGCGTTCGACCGCAAGCCCTTAAGCCTCAAAAAGATCCTAGGTGCACGGCTAACATATTGTTTGCAAAGGCGAGCGCTATTGGCGCTCCAGAGATTTCTGGAATCGAGCAATATCCCCGGAAAATATTGAGGAGAGTTTCTGTAAGCTCACTATATGGTGTTTTGTTTGATTGACTTCCAATGCTGTGCTTGACGCGATGTGACTTTCTGTGAGCTTTCACCATGTTTCCTTTTGTGACCCGTCTCTAGGGCGCTTATGTGACTGGACTTTAGACGTTTCAGTATGCTTTATGTCGCACTTCTTGCGAGCAGTGTACGGCGTAATTGTGTGACCTGGCTTCAAAATTGAGTTTGCTTTATGTATTTTTTTTATGCGTGCGGTCTTCCATTGGATGCAATTTTGTGTGAAAAGGAGTAGCCGGCGCTACCGAAAGGCGCCGACCAACTAACTTGAAGATTACAATGACGACGAAAACGACTGCGGTACGATGACCAGAACGAAAATTACCACGATGGCAGCACAATGACAGCGAGGTGCAACAGCAATGACGTCATGGCGTCGCCAGCGTTCACTCCCGTCTAATACTGCTGTTGATCGCGATCGAGACTGATCTGGGTCAAACTTCTCGACCGCGATTAGCTCGCTTCCGCACATCGCGCAAAGAAGTGAATCGTGATCTATAAGTTTGACCCAGATCGGGCTCGATTACGATCGAAAGTGCACCTTGTGACGCCGGTATAAAACATTGAAGAGCGGTCTCTGTGACGGGATCGCTGAGCGACAGCTGGGCTGACAGCCGCGCTGGAAACGACCACGCCTCACTTGGTCGAATGGTCACCCCGAGGTGGAGGAAAAAGAGAGGGAAAAAACAGGCAGCCTAGTTTAGCCAATATAAAACCGGCTGGCTGGCACAGGAAACCGATGTTTACGTCCTGCTGTGCACTTGCCCAGGCGCGAACTTGCAAATTAGATACTGTATTTCAGATTTTGATTTCCCCGCAGTTCATTTGTCCAGCCCCCATGTATTCAAACTACGTTTACCTTTACCAATCATTAAAGCAGTCCAATGCATCTCAGCTATAGCATCACACAGTCGCTCACCTGGCTGCTCGCCCTTGTTTGTAGATACAGAGGTTCTTAGCATGAGTGCCAAACAACTCAGGAAATCATCGAGGCTTTCCACATTCAAAGGATGGCGGACGCATGCGTCAGCCAGGCCTCGGTTTCACTATCGGACATGGATTATGAATATTCGCTTGAGGCGTTGGTATTGCTTTTTTTTCTTTTAACATTTTTTTGCATTTTTGACTATTTGCTTTCTTGCTTTGTTCGCCTTCGTGTATCTGTGTGCGGGTTCCTTCGATTTTATTGCTGTTTGGTGCAATTGCATATGTGTACGTTTTCTTTAAATAAAATCCCCAGTTGAGAGACAGTGATCGTCGTGTGTTTCTCATCTTCAACAATTATGTCCGAAATTTTTATGCATCTTCAGTTTATCGATTCTTTCTACCATATAATACATCTGTGTCTCTCATATATACTGCCCATGAACACGATATGAAGTGCTCACTTCGAACGTTGCACTTGAGCGTTATTCATTACACAGCGCTATGCCAAAACTCTGTCGTGTAAAATATTACTTTGCACAGCAAAATAATCCGCTTATGTGTTTGGATCGTAAAGGGAACATAACGGCCGTTTGAGCACTGGTCAGCCAAAAAGAAAGGACGAAAAGGACGAAAAGGAAAAAAAAATAAACAAAACATATTCAACATTTCGTACTCGGGAAACAAACATATCGTCACAGCGGAAGTCAACATAGCGGATGGAGACTCGAGTTCTCGTGGGGTCAATATAGCGCCTCGGTGACCGGCTTCCCGCAGTGCTTTTGACTTTGGTGGCACAGCAGTTGCTGCAGGGGAACTCCCGCAGTAGCTTCTACACGGGCTTTCCGACACCCGCTGTTGCCGTGCTACGCCTCGTGTCCCGTATCTTCTCATGGTTACTTTCGCTCTTGCGCGATGAGAGAAATAAGAACATGGGAATCTGTTTACTGTTTACTCTCTTGGTTGCATTTAAAGTCGCAAAATGAAATAAGTCAATTATTGCTCTTTCCTTAGCCAGTCCCTTCCCTATTCTGTACACAGTTCAGTTCAGTTTGGTTAGATAGTTAGATGGTGTAGTTTATATTGATAAAGGACCCCCGACCGAGCGAAGTGACATTCAATTCAAAAATCAACAGTATGAAAGATCTTGAAAGAAGCGTGAAAGATCCGAGTCGAAATCTCTTCGCATTCTAAGCATATATACTTTACCGATCAAGGAATATCTGGGGACATGGTTCTCTAATCCCAAACGAAAACGGGAACACGAAATGCGCATATTCGAGAGGATGGGACACAGGGTTTGGAGGAGCCTGTACGAAAGTTGCACACGCTCACGGCCTTGCAGTCTACACATATAAAGTGCACTAGGGACGCCACGAAATCACAAGAAAATTCTACTCCAGGCTTGCACAACGCAATGCTAGGAGCAATTACAAGCTTGTCGAGGCACACAAGGATCGATTGCCAGAGATGCTACGCCAAATTACTATCGCTTTAGGACATTTTCTCGGTGCGAAAGGAAAATCGACATTGTCGCTCATAACCTTGTGATTGAAAACAGACAGAGAGACATAAAAATGAACGTAAGGCGAGTGCAAAGAGGAGAAACAAACCTACAGAAGAAGGAGAACTGTATTATTACAGAGCTATGCATCGTATGATCCCGACTCACGATGTTGTTGACTGGCATATCAGTCTCGCCGAAATATACGCTTCATAGCATCCATCACGCACCAAGTACTCCAAGAGGCGGCGACCCTCAAACTATACTATATCGAATCAGAATCCCACACACATTCAAATTTACAAACTATAAAGGAGCCCTTGCCTGTTTGTTGGAACTCGCTCTGAACAATACAATTATCCAACAAGTGAGTGAGTAACAACTTTATTAATCGAAGTGGTGAGGGGTAAGGGAGGCTAAGCTACGTAGGCTGCCAGGCTGCATGGCCCTCGCACGATCTGAAAACAAATAAAAGACAGCTGCCGGACATTACAGACCAAGAATAGCATCATGCCTCGCGTGGACGGGGTCCCGGGACATTCGAGCTGACCCAGCAACGAAACATCCCACATAACAGCAGCTACGCTCTCTGCGATTTCCGTGCTGCCAGCCCCGGAGCACACTCCACTCTGGGAGCAACAACAAGCGAACTCTAACCAACAGTGAAAGCAATCAAAGCCAAGAACAGGGAAATCCTGCACAAAAGTACTCCGGCGAACGAATGCCCCCTGCCTCAAGGACTCAGCAGAGGTAACGAGGTACTTATACACATGCTACGAACAGGAGCAACCCTTACAGGAGACGACATAGATGAATGGGTGGGTTACAAGGCAGGAGAACAGCAGCGACTGCCCGAGAACGACTCAGTGGAAACCAAAGTAACCTGCTTCAAATGCGACAGCGGCACAACAGACCTCAAACATCTACCGCATTTACTCGCATAATGCTCGAACTTTTTTTCGTGGAAAATTGATGCGAAGTTGGGCGGTTTGTCTGAGAGAAGTTGCTAAATAAAAAAAATGAAGTAGCTCCAAATCGGAGTTCTCTCTACAGCCGCTGAATGCTCTAAAAGATATTGGTTGCAAACAGCACTTACAATTGTAATAAGAGCACAACTTTTTTACTCAAGCAGGATCTGCGAAGGCCCTTTATTTGCAGACACTAGCATCACCTCGAATAACTGAACTAATAAATAAATTTTCCCGAGCTATTCATAGTAGGTGTCAAGACTGACGTCGCTGATCGCTGTCTCATTATTAACCGCGTCCCCACTGCCTGCATCGCCACTGTCGTCGGCTTTCAGCTTAAAAAACAGCCGCGTAGCTTCCATCCTGCCCTATTTCGAAGCGACACAGAGAAAAATAATGCTAACGTAAGCTACCCTCGTGCAACTCATAAACTTCACAAAATAGCAGAACCCTGTCCTTTTGTGGCTTGTATTCGCAAGTGTGGCACTTTGGATGAGTTGGTGCCTCTTGACTTCATATCATCATCATCAGCCTATATTTTATGTACACTGCAGGACGAAGGCCTCTCCCTGTGATCTCCAAGTACCCCTGTCTTGCGCTAGCGTATTCCAACTTGCGCCAGCAAATTTCCTAACTTCATCATCCCACCTGGTTTTCTGCCATCCTCGACTGCGCTTCCCTTCTCTTGGTATCCATTCTGTAACCCTAATGGTCCACCGGTTATCCATCCAACGCAACACATGGCCAGCCCAGCTCCATTTCTTCCGCCTAATGTCGACTGGAATATCGGCTATCCTTGTTTGTTCTCTGATCCACACCGCTCTCTTCTTGTCTCTTAACGTTACTCCTAAGATTTTTCGTTCCATCGCTCTTTGTGCGGTCCTTAACTTGTTCTCGAGCTTCTTTGTTAACCTCCAAGTTTCTGCCCCATATGTTAGCATAGGTAGAATGCAATGATTTATACTTTTCTTTTCAACGGCAGTGGTAAGCTCCCAGTCAGGATTTGGCAATCAATGCCTGCCGTATGCACTCCAACCCAATTTTATTGTTCTGTGAATTTCCTTCTCATGACGAGGGTCCCCTGTGAGTAATTGACCTAGATAAACGTACTCATTTACAAACTCTAGAGGCTAACTGGCGATCCTGAATTCTTGTTCCCTTGCCAGACTACTGAACATTATCTTTGTCTTCTGCATATTAATCATCAACCACACTCTTACACTTTCTCAGTTAAGGTCATCAATCATTTGTTGTGATTCGTACCCATTGTTGCTGAATAGGAATATATGTACTCTGGAAACCGAAGGTTGCTGAGATATTCGCTGTTGATCCTCATTCCGAAGCCTTCACAGTCCTCATATGACTTCATATGCGTGCCACATAAACTTCACTTGCATGACCCTTAACAAATGGCGCTTGGCTGCCTTGCGCTATCATCACCACTGGCCGGAAAGAAAAAACAGTCGCTGCAGCAATTTTTCAGGGTGGGATGATTATTTGATGAAAAAAAAATCTAATTTTTGATGGTAATGTGGGGAACTGCGAGTATTGTAAGAGTTCGAGCATTATGCGAGTAAATACGGTATCCTGGCACTGAACTGTACTAAAATCAGTTACAAATACAAGGAGAAACCCATAACATACTAAATTCCTGAACGTACAAACCCGTCAGGGAAGACCACACTGCTCTCTGGCTTTACGCCAGGGAGGCAAATATAAACAAACTTTTTCAATAATTTCCACCCACCCCCCGTCCCAAAGAAGGAAAAAAAAGAAAAAAACCAAATACCAGGCAGGCCGCGAGTCACCCGTATGTTGTATATAACATGATACGTTCGTTTTGTGTGTGATATGATACGGTAGGCTTTCGTAAGGTGTCGCTGATATTTTGGCACCAAGTCCTGCCCTATCACATTTCGTGCGTATACGTTCCGTAAAGTCCATCGGTGAAAAAACAGCGCGAAATAAACACGGACAAGGGAGGCACACAGGCAGCGCTTGTCCTGTGTTCCTCCCTTGTCCGTGTTTATTTCGCGCTGTTTTTTCACTGATGGAATCGTACCAACTAGCTCGCATTCATACCCTTTTAAGTTCTGTAAAGTTCAGGACGTGACAGTTAGCAACAACGACAACAACGCCCTTTTTTTATTTTCCTCAGGGGGTCTGTGTGTGGGAAAGAGAACGAGTTGGTGGGATGTATCAGGGATATTTCAGCTTGAATGCTTTGTGTGTCTTATCAAACACTGGAAGCCGGCAGCGCAAAAAGAAGATTAGGAAAGCGCGTGAAATCTCAAACACGACGGCTATGTTTAGCGTTGCTTGGCGTCTGGCCTTAACGATTACTGGGGTGGATTGATATTTGTAAAGGGGCGCATTCACAAACACCGTGGTGCTCTCTCAGCCGTAGCTTCTTGCATAAAAGCGACGTGGTGCGTTTTTCTTGAGACCAAGCGAATTCAAGCGTGAATTCTCGATAGCGGTAAATATAGACTTTTCACTAACGCTGATGATAAGAACGTCTTTCCACTGACGCTGCCACGTATTTTGCATGGCCTCAAAACGTTGAGAGTTTCGTGTGCTTTCTTATTAAAGTAATCCTAGAAGGGAATGTCTCGCAAATATTCCGTACAAGGTCTTCCATTTTCTTGGCTCCCATGTTGACTGAAAATAAAAAAAAAACGCGGAAAACTCTTTGGGGGCTATCATATCGTGTACTTCTAAATTTGAAGTTATACATTTCGACATAATGTCGATGAAATTCCCTAATTTCGTTGGAGTCACTCTCTAAGTCCTAAAACTCAAAAAAAATTTTTTTTGAGTAAACATCGTATAGGAAGAATTGCACACAAGAATGCCCACGTCTTTGTTTCACTCTAATGTAATCCTTGATGAGCAGACTAATGAATTCATTCATTCATTCATTCATTCATTCATTCATTCATTCATTCATTCGTTCGTTCGTTCGTTCGTTCGTTCGTTCGTTCGTTCGTTCGTTCGTTCGTTCGTTCGTTCGTTCGTTCGTTCGTTCCGTTCGTTCATTCGTTCGTTCGTTAATTCATTACTCCCTCCGTGCGATCATTTTGAAAATGTTTTTATTTTGTCAAGTTGAACGAATCAAAAGTTTACATGAGAGGAAACGAACGCTTACAACAGTAATGAGCGCACGCTCTATCTTTGGAGACGTCGGCACTGTCGTCAGCTCGTCGCGTCTCTTAGCCAGAACAAGCTGGAAACAAATCACCCGTCGTAAGGTTACACTGTAACTGTGTTTGCTTTGACGTCATTATTTAAGGGCGAAGTGCCCGCATAGAGGTCTTTACGATTACATTAGCAAAAAGAATTTGTCTATGAACGCGTCCAGCCTTCTTTACGCAATGAAACTATCAGCGAATTCATTATTATTCATTATCACGTTACGGTTTTTGGTCACGTACAAAAACAGGACGAGCAAAACGCGCCGTGTTCTGCGATCCGGTGTAAATAAGCGTGTTAGTAGATTAAGGTTAGCATTTCAAGCACCATTACGTACACAGGACGCTTTTCTAACTGAAGAACCGCTGTGACGAATCTTAGTCTCTAGAATCCTGCAAGCCTTCTTTGCGACTTAAAGCACACCAAGTAATTGCGCGTCACAAGTGCAACGTTATTATTCAAGGCTAGTGCTGCAAGCTAGAAATACATGCTCAAAACAAGCAATTAAAACAATTCCTCACCCGTATGTTCTCTGCGAAGTTTTCGCTGAGGATTTCACTACACCGCCGCAATAAAATATCTTTCATCTTAGTTCCGCTGACGATGGAAGAAAACATTTCGCGTGGCGTCAGCGACCGCCCGCCTTCCACGAAAGCCGCAGTGTCAGCGAACTACGCTGCTCTTACATCAGTGACTCCAAAGGCCTCAATGTGACGACGCAGCTGGTGCAGTGAGCACAGTTTTGTTGCTACTCACGACCGGTAGTTCAGAAGTGAGTCACGTTATGACGAAAACTTACAAATGTATCATAAGCCCCTGACCATGTCCGAACAACTCAACCACAAGCGGCATCCGTCCTATACAGCCGCTTCTTGCGATATCCTACTTTTGCCGCAATGGCGCTGCTTCCGAAAGGAGGCGAAACGTATGTCCACGAGGCCAAAAGCACTTCGATAACACACGAGACGGAGTCATTGCACTTCACGTTTACTAGTTAACTATTTTTTGAAAAGGGAATTAGGGTTACTCGCCTTCCACTGGCACCGTTCGATCATTGTGCTTGCATTATTTATAGTAATTCAGCAATCATTATTACCGCATAAAGAGAGGAAGAGTGGGAACGCCCTCACCTTCCTCCTGGCCAACTCACGCCGCTACTTTTACGCCACAGGTATGGAGCATTTTTCTGTTATATGTTGCGAAACACACCGTTAGACGCTGTTCTGATACTCGTGAAGCTGTAAATGTAGCACCGAAAGCCGTGCACAAAAATCCCATTTATTCCTCTTATGCCAGTTTCGTTTTTTTTTCTTTTTGCATTGTGAAAGTATATATGTTTGATCGTACCCGAAGCCGACAGCCAAATGCCGACTGGTCTATAGGTCAGAAGCCCGTTTCGCACAAAAAGGCAGTAATGAGTAAAATATTGTGGAGAACGAGCAAGAACACAAGTCTGAAGTATTTATTTTTTCCGTTTGTCATATGTTCGTCGCCCGATTCTCACTTAGTTCAGTAAATATTCACTGTTAGAGGCTTTCATTTCATTATAATTTCAAAAAAAAAAGGCACGGCCGTACACTTAACAGGCATGTATTGGGACCAGCCCAATTTTCGCTTATGATAACCATTGAACGTCCGCGCTAATAACGCAACAGCTGCGCCTTATTTGAAGGCTTCGGCGTTGTCCGTGTTTTGAGGAATCACAAGACAGCAAAAAAAAAAAAAGGGGGGGGGGGGAGCTTGTGAGGAATCAGAAATGCGAACGAAATACCTATACGTGTCTACGAGAAACTTCCTTTTGGTCAAGAGCAGGCACTCTCAGTCGACCCCTATATACTCGAGTTCTTCATATCTCCCGACGTCTTGGCGCATCGATCGCAGAGCGCCCTTGATGTCGCGCTCTTACCTCTTTCTGCCTGCGTGCCATATCATTCGCCACGCTTACGACATCTTTCTGTGCTTCCATCGCGGCGCTTCGATTCCCAAATGACGACCATTCCGACCGCTTTCTGCTCCGCTGTGCGGGCCAGCCTCACGATATTGAAAAGTCAAGAAAGATTTTTTTTTTCTTTTTTGAATTTCGGAGAAATTTGATTTCTACATTTTGTAACAATAAAAAAAAACGATAGGAAATGATAAAAAGCGCTTGGAGAAGAAGTTAAACACGTTTTCAGCACCGAGTGCTTTTCAGGGCTTCTGTATGACGTGAAAACGATCGTGCCTTCGTTGCTGGTTTCCGTCTCACAGATACTCCCGGAAAGCTCTGGGCTATCTCTGGCAGTTGAGCCAGTAGAAACAAAATGACGCTAGGAAGTCAAGTCAGAGGATAAAATGAACAAAAAATAATCGTAATAAACGAAGACTCAAAAAAAGAGAACAAGAAAAAAGAAACGATGGAAGAGGGAGGGTCTCATTCGGAGGGACATTGAGCGTGCACAGAGATTCGGGTTCTGTATATACACGTCGCGGGTACCCTACGTATATGTGTGCATGGTACACAGCGAGCCACGTATATATAAACGGGTACGCTAGCCTATCTCCTCCCGTACGGCGCTCATGAAAACGTCCATGCGCCATTGAAAAAGGGAACGGCGTGTTTTTTTTTTTGTTTTTTTTTCCTCTTCGTATTTGGGTGCGAGACGCCATTCCTAAGTCTTGCCCCAGTAGCGCCCTCTAGAGAACAAACTCCTTCCGGGAGAGATCGAAGGCATGGTCGGGTTCAACGGCTCGTGACAGCGCTAACCGCCCGACGCCCCGCTTGCCACGAACAGCGCGAAAGAAAGCAGCGATGAAGAGAACTCGAAACGTGCGAGAAACAGCTGCAAATGGCCACCAACTGGGCGCGCACAGCGCGAGATGCCTGTGGACGCCTTGTAAGCGGAAGCTGTTTCCGCTGTCCAGCAGATCCGACTGCGTGTCCTGGATAGGATAGCATAAAAAAAAAGAATGTGGCACCTTCAGTGCGATTCCTTGAGTCAGGAGCAAAAACAGGGATAAACTAAAGGGTAATCTATGTCAGTATGTCCCTGGCTACTCAAGAAAAGAAAACGAAAAGATAGACACGTCGCATGCGCGCAAATGTCTCGTGTTCTGTACTATAAGCTGCCGCGGTTGTGGAGAGGTCGATTACTCCAGGCTTTCGTATGAAGGACATGCAAATCCTGCTCGGCTTCGTTGAGCTAGGATTGAGCTGTTAGAAGTGGGAAGAAGCGGGCAAGAAAAGGCGGACCCCTGGCTGTGATATAGCGTTAAGGGCCAGTGACCCGCAGACACGCCAGAACACTGAGACCTCATGTGGTTAGCGAGCTACGACCCCTGTGGGGAAGGCATGTTCCATGCCTTCGCCCGAATTGCTTGCTTTTGCCTGTTTTTTTTTTATTATTGATATGGGCTTAGGCTAATGTTAATGCACTATATCGTGAGCTTTCGCTAAGGTTTTGTATGAAGGTGGGTGCTCAATATTATCCACTGCCATTTACGGCCATTATACGCTGGTGGCAACTGCCTCAAAGAATGCGTCGCTCAATTTGCCGCGCCACTGGCCGCTCGAGGCACCTTGCGTGTTCTCGCGGGCTTCTTTCACGCTCGGAAAAACACTTTTATGTAGCACGTATTGAGCAGCTGGAAGGCTGTATCGGGGGCTTCTCTTGTTGGGCTACAATTTTCTCATTGACACTTTCCTTATAATTATAATATTTGAGAAGCTGATTAGTTAATTACGACTAATTATCTAATTAGGCGGAATGGAAAAAATAATCTGAGTATCTACAAACGACGGCGAACAACGTTACTCTGGTTCTGCCCAGCTACATAGCATTTGCGTACTTTTAAAGTTTGCCTAAGTTAAGTGAAACACTCTGTATATCTGGTTTCTGCCTGCATAAGCTTCTCATGAAGTTGAAGCAGAACAAGCTGGACGGCCCACCAAGGGTGGAAACTCGCATGTCTTCTTCATAGCTTCGATCTCCACGTACTCTTGTGGCTGTGGGTGGGTCCACGATAGTCGCTGATCCTTAGAACGTTTCTATTCTGGAACGCTTGCCTATTATCCAGGCAACGGAGCCTGAAAATGAGACGCACTTCTTGATAGTAGCGTTGTCGATAGCGGATGGCCCTTTATGGGGCCTGCTGTATCTTCCTGCTTGCGTGCTGTGCTCACTCTATCCACAACCCGCCGTGGTTGCTCAGTGGCTATGGTGTTGGGCTGCTGAGCACGAGGTCGCGGAATCGAATCCCGGCCACGGCGGCCGCATTTCGATGGGGGAGAAATGCGAAAACACCCGTGTACTTAGATTTAGGTGCACGTTAAAGAACCCCAGGTGGTCCAAATTTACGGAGTCCCCCACTACGGCGTGCCTCATAATCAGAACTGGTTTTCGCACGTAAAACCCCATTATTTCATTTTTCATTTTTCACTCTATCCACTTTTTCTCTATTTATTTACCTTTTTATTTAGCTCCAGTGCAGGGTAGCGAACCAGGCACCTCTAGTTGACCTCTGTGCCTTTCCCATTCTTGCTTTCTTTCTTTCTCAACTTACGGCGTGCTTTAGCGAAGCAGAGAAAAATTTCAGAGGCTCCAGAACTTTAGGTCGCAATATGTTTCCTTTTTTTTTACATATATCGATCGCAGTCACAAGCATTCGAAATTGCGTAAGCTGCTTAAAATTGCGCGTATTGGAAGATGTGGAGTTGTCTCGGTCACGGTGTCGCGCAGGACGGATCACCGCTGGTGTGTTTGAATTTTAGAATGGTCGTCAAGAGAATAGAAACGCAGTTGAGGGTAGCAGAGGATGACGTGGCAATAAAATTGGGACGTTTTCAGGCATATGATGAATTTGGTCTCGACGCATTACAGGGCCATTTGGAGATATTTTCCGGACCAGGCGTTTGTCTTGTAATGTACCAAATACAGTATGTTCGCGATGATGACGACGACATTCTGGCTTTCTTCTACCGCTAATGCATAGATATAGTGCATGGCGCACGCAACATCGCCTTGCGTAGCAGTGCAACTTCAGCATTCAATGCTGGACACGTATGCCGCTATACGCAGGCTCGCCGCAGGTTTGCGCAAGCGAGGCGTCGCTCTGAGCAGCGCGCGACCAGCGACCAACGAATTCGTGGAGCGGAAGTTCGAAATTCTTCGAAGCGCCGTTAGCGACAATCTGCGTAAACAACGTTGGAGCCGCATTTCAATTTCGTAGTCTTGAGCGACGAGGTCGTATAGTTCGCGTTTCCATTTTGCGCACGCAGTGTTCGTTTTATTTCTTTTTTTTTGCTTCTTTTGCGGTCCTAGCTGCTTGAGTGCAAAAACAAACCATAACAGTTCTACCGACATCTGGCGAAGTTAAGCGTCGACGGATCTTGAAGCAGTGCACGTTTTGTTGCAAAAAAAGCTAAATGTCAGCCAGTGCCGCGCATTATCTATGCGCTCGCCCGGCGCTTGGATGCGCCTGACATAGTACGCCTTTCAGTATAGGTATAAAAAACGTGTTTACCCCTTAAGAATCGCAGCTGACGCACCTTGATGGATGGCTGCGTCTTGATATGGCAGGCCAGGTATAAGAGCAACGCGTAAGCTATTCTCTCATCAACGAACTAACGTCTTCCGACTACATAGACACATCAAGTAACAAAAGGCCAAGCTGCGAGCAAGTGAGACGTAGCTGACATGCAAGCCCCTTCCCACACGTCACTTGCTGGTTTTCATTCAATGACGTTTTGGAAGCAAGAAGCAGCAGCAGTAGCAGCTCTTAGAGGGAGGGTGGGGTTGAAAGTTTTGATCACGACTGCCAGCGCCAGCTTTGAGGAGACGCGTAGGCGCACCGTGAAGGCGTAATTAAACCTGGCTCGCGTTCACCGTGCGCCTTGTGGCAGGAATAAGAATTTTTTTTTTAAAGGAGGGGGCTGAACATGCAAAGTTTTCTCGTTCTCAATAGCGCCTCCAAACCAAAGGCGCGTGACGACCAGCCTTTTCCGCGTCCTTTTAGCGTTTTAATTCCGGCTATATTTTGAGGGTGCATTTCCTTTTTGTATTTGAATATGCCACACTCTATTTTATACTCGCAAAGCACACGCAGTGCCTGGCGCAATTTGGCGCTCTTTGTCAGTTTCTGTTTTCGATCATAGCTCAGTGTGACAGCTGCAATTCGACGCCCCTGACGTCAGTCTGTTGTCACTAAAGGGAAGGCACCAGGCGGTTAAAATTAAATTGGGGCTAGGAACTGGATATAGACGATTCTTTTCCTTTCACTTCGCGTTATCATTCCCGGTGAGGGTCGAAGAAAATTGAAAGCAGCGGTGGCACGTCACGGCGCCCAGTCCAATCAGCGTTGCAGATGACATGATCGCACATATTTGGCGTCTGATGACAGCAGTCTTGTAGGTTTCTCGCAACTTTGAGCATTTTTCAATGAAATGAAAATTCACACATGTCAGCACTCTACAGCTATGGCTAAGGTGCCGTGGTGAGGCCTCACGACGAACTATGTTGCGGGGAACTAATACAAAGATTACATTGCCATCTATCTATCTATCTATCTATCTATCTATCTATCTATCTATCTATCTATCTATCTATCTATCTATCTATCTATCTATCTATCTATCTATGTCTTTCTGTCTGTCTGTCTGTCTATCTATCTAACCTATCTCAACAAACTCAACTACAATTAAAAATGGAGTTTTACGTGCCAAAACCACCACCTGATTATGGGGCACGCCGTAGTGGGGGACTCCGGATTAATTTGGACCACCTGGGGTTCTTTAACGTGCACCTAAATCTAAGTGCACGAGTGTTTGCTGCATTTCGCCCCATCGAAATGCGGCCGCCGTGGCCGGGATTTGAGCCTGCGACCTCGTGCTTAGCAGCTCAACACCGTAACCACTAAGCAACCACGGCGGGTTCTCAACTACAATTGTGTAATTGCTTAGAATGCATCAGAATGTTGACAAAAGTGCTATTCAACACAAGTAAAAAGGGAAGCATTCCACAAGGTAACCTGCAGGTGGATGATACAGCGTTATAATTAGTGCACAGAGTATTGAGGAGTACACTTTGTTGCGGAATGTTGGTTTGTACATGCATGGTCTCCAGATGCAATGCAGCAGCAGCAGCAGTAGCCGTAATGCAGCAGGACGCCGCTCTGAAAATGTAGGTCTTTCAGAGCGGCGGTGTTTTTATTATGTGTTACGCCTTTGTGCATTGTGCATACTGCATGTCACGCATATCCTGTGCGTTCCTGCATTTGCAAAGTTGTTGCATGTTCCCTAGAGGCTAAAAATACGTCAAACTGGGCTTCCTGGTCCTTATTTATGACGGTTGTCGTGTTGCAGCGCGGAATAGTTGAACACAATACTCTATGCAAGTTACAAATAAAACGATGAGCATGCGCATCCTCTTTGTACTTTGCACAGTGCTGACCCACGCAGTGCTCGTCAGGCACTTCATCATCGTCAGCAGGTATTAACTACTCTCAACATTAAATTCGAGAGCATGATTCAACGCAACATTCCCTAACGTCTTGAAGGAACTATTACTGGTGTCGAGAACAAGATTATTTTAACGTATTTCATTGAAATCGCGGCTGCATTTCTACACGCTGTACATAATGGAAGTTAGCAAAGACGTTTCTTCCATACACTGCCTCCCTTTGTTTTTGTTTCTATTTGCGTTTAGACGTCGTACTGTGCTGCAAACCCAAGATGACCTTTTCACCGGATGATGTGGACCCCGGAGGCGTAGCCTGGCCCCCAGTAGACGCCTCGGATGACTGGGTATGTAACCTCATCCGCTCAGTGAGAGCGCAGTAGAGCAGAATCTCTTTTACTTCCACTAACTTTTTAACAAGCACGAAAGCAGAGTCACGGTGTAATGAGGATGTAATCAAGACTGCTGCCGTGCAGGTTTCCCGAACAGTGTGCGTGAGGAGCTCTAGGCTTGGGGGATGTTAATCTTCTCTTCTTTCGGGGGCTTTAGGTGCCAAAACCAGTTCTGATTATGAGGCACGCCGTAGTGGAGGGCTCCGGATTAATTTTGACCACCTGGGGTTCTTTAACGTGCGCTGCAACGCAAGCAGGCGGGCGTTCTTGCATTTCGCCTCCATCGAAATGCGGCCGCCGCGGCCAGGATTCGATCCCGCGACCTCGTGCTCAGCAGCGCAATGCCTTAGCTGACTGAGCCACCCCGGCTGTTCGGGATGTTAATCTTGAGAGCACAACTTGCTCGACGAGAGCTAAACACATTGCCTCATCTCACAGCTTTCATCATCCCCACCTGGAGTACATAGTAAGCTGGGCGTGCCGCTAGGTTAAGAGCTCCTCTCACTTTCTCTCTCACATCCGGTCATGGCACCTTCATTCCTCATTACGTCGCTGTCCCGATGCTGGTTCTGCTTTCAAGATACACTTCCCGAGTAGCCAGCGCTCTTCGTACAATTCCATGCGCACTATATAGCGATCAATAGCGGCTGCAGCCTTTTACTTACGTTACATATTATGTTAGGATGTCGACCTACTAAGAAGTGTATGTATGAATTCGTTCTCATTTTAGCGTACTTCGCGCACTTTCCTGGGCTATCTATGTATGTACGTTTGTCTCTAAATGCTTACCCCCTTACCTGGATGGTCGAATGGGCAGCGCATCGGGCTGCTGTGCAGAGGGGTCAGTGTTCCAAACCAACCGTCGGGCCAACTTGAGTCAATTGAGCACGTGGCAATGTGCCACTTTTAAACAAACCGCTGTTCAGTGAAAATCCTTGACGCCGATTTGGAGCACAGGGTATGTGCCACTCGGTCTGTGCCGGTCTTCAATGAACCTCTTTGATGGCAACTTTGGTCTCTGGGTATGAGCCTCTATAGGCGTGTGCCGCTTTTCAATGAACGTCATTGACGCCAACTTGCGTAACTAGAAATGTGCCACTAGAAATTTGACGCTCTACAATGACGAAAAGGATCCTTTAAATTGCTCTGATGCTTGGCGGAATCCAACCCACGTCACAAGGTTTCCTCAAGGACAGCAGCCCGACGCTTTACAGGCTGCGTGACAAATGCATTGGGTATGTGCCGCCTTTTAACTGAACTTCTTTCACGCCGACACTTTAGCCAGCTGTGACATGAATGCACTGGGTAAGTGCCGATGTTCAATGAGCCTATCGTCAACTTGGGTCACTG
This sequence comes from Dermacentor silvarum, assembly GCF_013339745.2. Lineage (NCBI taxonomy): Eukaryota > Metazoa > Arthropoda > Arachnida > Ixodida > Ixodidae > Dermacentor > Dermacentor silvarum. The sequence continues at coordinate 68,178,905 of NC_051161.1, forward strand.
AGTGTGTGCCAGTGGGTGTGCGGCAAGCGAGGGAACAATTATAAGCGTTTGCAAGCACCGGCGCTCCATGCATTTCGGAGGCCACGCGCAGGCTTCGCGGCAGCGCCGCTAGATGACGCTGGGTGTTGTTAGGGAAGCGCGAAAGATGAGTTCCGCTGCAGTACACGCCTCATACGTAGCTCGTTTCGACGGTGGCAATACGTTGTGTAGCTATATATAATGATTCAGTGCTAAACGCATTACCGTGGACAGTCATCGTGAGAAGGATTCTGCCGAATTTTTGTGCTCTAGCACCTTAAATAGGGGGGTAAAATCCTGAGAAGGTACAATTATGAATAAATAATACGCTAGTGTGTAAGTGGAAGTGAGACCAGTTGAATGGGTGACAAGATTTAAAAGAAATAACACATCTTTTTTTAACGTGTCAATGAAAAAAAAAAAAGAAAGGATGACTGTGGCTCGCACTCACCCAGCTTCATGGCCGACCCGGTGCCGTGTGCCGAGGAAGGCGCGGCGTCCCTGAACTTCTTTTGCACCACTACGATCATGAAGCCGTGCGACGCGAGCAGGCCGTCGGAGAGCAGATGGACGAAAAATCCGCACGCGCACACCGTCCATCCCCAGCCGCCCTCGGGGTAGTAGTGCTGGCGAATGGTGCCCACCTTGAGGACTGCGGCGGCGTCCTGCTCTTGTTTGTCCCTGGACGCGCCCGCGTGACGCTGGTGGTGGCGGCGAGCGCAACACAGGTGTGCGAACTCGGGACACTCCTGGGACATGTGGTTGAGACACGCAGGCGCACTCAGAGGGCGGGGAACCGAACTGCTGCGACGCCGTTCGTCGAGCAGTGCGCCACACAGTTCCAAGGGTATCATGGCGTCGAGGATGTCAGTGCGTCGCTGTTTCACAGCCTGACTGAAGTAAAGGGGGAAAGCGTTGCTCTAGAACACTAGTAGAGCAACGACGGTCATAGGTGGCGGACCATTCGCCGTAAAAGATCGCTGCGTTTTTGCGACCACCTCTTCTCTATCGACAACAGAAAAACTATCCTACTATTACGACCATAGAGCGTGTTCCGTTCGTGGCTAAAACTTAGCTTGTTGTTTTCCGACAGATAGGCAGGTTGTAGACATTTGAAGAAATGTCACAAACAATCGTTCTCGTCAGATTACCATCTTTATACAATAGTCCCGTGCGCACCGCGAAGCTTGTGATGTAAGTGATTTTTTTATTTCCCACCTTGACTGGAGTTGGCGCTTCAGTATTGCGATGTTGGGTCCTTTGCAGTGTATTTTTATCTTTTACAGTATTCTATTATTCAAGTAATACTTTTTTTCTCCGCGTATTCTCGTCTTTGCGCTGCACTGTGTTGTTTCCTTACAACACAAGCGTTTTACGCAAACTACGCTGCAAACTATGCCTTTGCAAACAGTTGATGTTTGAAGAACTTTTCATCGCGCCCCGTTTCATAGAACAATTGTATAATAGCCCATCCGAAGATACGTTTACGTTAAATTTCGCCTCGCGAACCGTAGGTGGCTCGAGCGGTTGAAACGTCGACACTGTTCCTATGCTGCGAGAAAACCGTCGCCAAACACGCAGAATGTTTGGCGTGCATCCCAACCGGTAAATGACAAAGACGCGCGGCTTTCAGAGGGAAGCGTTCGCAACATCTCGATTCGAAGCTTAGACAACGGACAAACGAATAAAATGGCTGCCAAACAGTGTCAGCAGCGCCTCTCCCGTTTCACCTTCTCGTGCGGGTGTAACCGCTTATACTATTTTGTGCGTCAGATAAACGCCTCCGTCTTGCTTTCTAATCTTTCTTTGTGGCTTTGCGTGATTGATAGAGAGCTGGCCAGGAGAAGCGTGCCGACACAGCCAGCTCAAACCGTGTTTTAACCCTCACGGGTCACGCGTAATCGCATTTCCGCCTCCTGTCAGCGACAGACACTACCTTTCGGATTTTCTTCCCGAGTCGTCCACGCGCGCCTTCTCTGCTTCCTTTTGCGTCAGCGAGCGAAGCTTTTATAGCAGCCCTGCGTCGCGCGTGCGTACGTCGCGACCGCGTAGCGGTAAACGCAGGCACCGGGCGGCTACCACTTGCAGTACTCGAGCGCCGAAAAGAGGGCGGCCATTTCTCCAACGTCGACGTTGGCCCAGACGCTGTCGGGGCGGCCGGAACACGCAATCCGATCGGCGGCCTAACGCTCGTGTCCGGAGGAGGAATATCTATAGATCACGCCGGGGAGGGCCGAGATTTCTCCGCCGCTATCACGCACGTCCGCGCTGGCTTCACTGCAGCCCTTTGCAGCCATGCGAAGAAGCGACGAGAAAGGGGGGGATAGCCTCCGACGGTGGGGGAGCTGATAGCGGCCGTTTGCTTTCAGTCCGGCTCGTGTGAGTAGGTTCTTTCTGGTGCCTCACTCAGGGCCAGCACTCCTTCACTGAGGAAGCAAGGACGGAACTGCCTCCCTTCATCCACGCTGTCGCAGCAGCGTCGATCCTGCGAAGAAAGGAATAAAAGAAGTCGCCGTTTTTGAATAATGACGTAGCCCTCCATCACGGCTCGCCCGTTGGCATATCCCCTCTATGCTCTTATCGCCGTCTGGCGGCGTTATTTCTGGGATATTTTGCTGCTGTTCCGGACCGCTATCAGCGTCTGGTTGCTTGTGTGTTTCCCCGCTGGCCTCGCGTTCCGATTGTTTCCACATGCGCGAGAGATGCCGTCGTGTTTTTGGCCATATGATGGAGGAGCTCGCATCCTGTCGCCCCTATTTCTCGTTTGATTTATGCCAATAACCGCCGCGGTATGCGTTTGCATACATTCTTTCGCATATTGGTATTTCAGCCCGTTGTTTAAGAAGAATGGCGGGGGGGGGGGGGGGGGGCGCTGCTTTCTAAGGTCTGAATTGTTCGGTTTCTCCTACGTTCTTTCCAATGGGCTGTGTGCCTACGGAAGAAAATGAAGCTCGATTTTCTCATTTGACAGTAATTCCACAACCTGGGCCAGCTTTACTTTTGTTCGTTTCACGTGCATGAATACTCCAGGCTTGTCTTAGAAGCAGCATGTTTAGTAATCCATAGAACATGCTCAGAGAGAGTGAAAATTCACGTCAGAGGAACGGTTATTACGCCACAGTAAAAGCTTCCTTCTTTTTGGCACGATCATCCTGTTTCAAAGTAGCATGTTTTTGACATTTGGATTTAAGAATTCTTGTGAGCACTGATTTCTGCTGAGCAGAAACGTGAATGTGTATCACGTTTCTGCGCCGCCTGGTATCTGATAACATGCGCGAGATGGGCTACGATTGTTTGTGTACATTGGAAAGTAGCGCACCAACTTGGTGTTTCGAGAGCAGCTCTAATTTTCTCACAAATGCACTGGCCGCATGAAGCTTAGCTGGTGATGTCGAGACAGCTTACTTTAGACGCTGACGTGTGCAACAAGCTTCTAGCTTTTTTTCTGTTAATTTGTGCAGCAGGTAAGGTTATGGGCAATAGTTTCGTACTTCAGCAAGAACACATGCACACGCGCGTTTGACTGAGCGTACAAGCTGTAACAGTAGAGAATTATAGATTAGGGGACGCAAGCGTCTTGCGTACGCAAGGACTAGGGGCCAAGTTACTGCGCCTGCTGCAGATGAGTCTGTCTAATAATCTAATCTGTCTAGTCTAATGTAAAATAATCTAAAACTGTCTAATAGCGTGAGCCCAATGCAAAGCCAGCATCAATCTAATGAACATGATTGTGAAGGTACGCTACAGTTTTTTTTTTAAGTTTATTGTGGCTCCGCAGAGAAAATTAATGCACTTGTTCTTTGTTCACTCAGTCTAACTCTCCAGAAAAAGAAGTCAGGTGCCGAATTCACAAAGCATTTTGTTCGTAAGTGCCGCTTGCCATTAGCCAGCTGCCTTCGCTAATAATACATCCAGCATGACGATTGGCTTGTGTTTTTTCTTGCGAACAATTGTATCGCATCAACTTTATTTCTCAAATATGGTCCCACACTACTTGGATATAAAATTATAATTACTTTGCCTTTCTTTGTTTTAATTTTCGTATACAGTGACCACCCATTATGCACATTTTACTGACAGCTTCGGCTAGAGTCTGCTTCCTTCGTAGTGCATAAGAACATCGCGCTGTTCTGGTTTTAAAATGTAAAGTCGGTTAGCCCCGGTCTTCGTCCTAAAGCTGATGCGAATTGTTAGGCGTTGGTATAGAACGACCGAACATTTCATTTAAAATTTTATCTGCTCTCTGCAGCTGTTCACACTGCTCGGTTTCCTTCAGTTGAAATACAGGGATTCACCCGGAAGTCCGCGGTTTGTGGAAGAGCTCAAGACCGCCAGTTTTTCTCCCAAGCCATATAGCACACAATACACCCCTCTTGCGTAATCTCCAAAGACGGCAACCCGGGCGTGGCTAGACGCTTGAAAAGTTTGTACAAACAGAATTAAAGCCCGGATTGTGGGCACACAATTGGCTCAGGCAGCGCTACGAGTCCATAGTCGGCCTCTTGCGCCTCCACTGCGGCCGGCTCAAGTTTCGCGGTCCCGTCGTTCCTTCGTCGTAAATGCGATAACCTAAACGTTACGGCTCGCATTCCTGTGAAACGACCGCAGTTATACTGGCTTCTTAGTCAGTCCAACTTCTTATCTCTTTTCTCTCTATTCTCAGTCCTTGCGCGGAAAGACAGAGGCAAAAGCGTGAGGCGCAGAAACCGGCGTGTTAGAACTTTCCGGTATCGATCAAGCCCGCACCTCCTGTGGTATAAATCTTCCGGAACAAATTATGCAAATCTGGCTTCTCTCTTTCAGTCCTCTTGCGCGTAACGGTCTCGTTATGGCGCGGAAGCCAGTGTCTTTCGATTTCGATGAAGTCTTTGAAAGGACTTCCGCGAGCTTTAAAAACTAAATCGTTACTTCCTTTGCGCTGAAAAAGAAAAAAGAAGCACTGGTTTTTCACCTGGAAAGCAGATTTATTCAGCACCTTTGCGGCAACATGCCTACGGCAATATTGACAGTTATGGTGGCAAAGACAATTTTGGGTGGGTTGGAAAGCTGCATTGATCAATATCTGACTCCTACACGTCTTCGGACGTAGTGGTCCTTTGGTGATGCTGGACCATGCCGCATAACGTTTACGCGAGGCGCGTTTTATACCGTTTTTCTCTGAACAGTCTCGTTACGTGCGTGTTTTTGCTTTGAACTTCTCTGGTGGTTGGCGCGGGTCGCTTTGATCGGTGGGTTATGTGAAAACTTTCGGGCAGTGGTCATATACGTTGAATCGATTGCTTTCGAGGGTATTACTTACAGCGCTTGATAGGCTAAGCTAGTGAAGTTGAGTTTTGCGGAAGGAATGGTACACCTCCAAACGGACTCTATATGAAAGCAAGGCTTAGAAATAATTATGGACTCTGTTTTCACATCGTATAGTTTTCGAGCGTGTTGGTAGGAGTGAGGGTCACGCGAAAGTGAGAGTATTCTGCAAATTGATGAATCGAGAATACAGCTCCACGACAAGAACTCTCAATATACGATCCGAAATCATCGCATCACAATAATGAATACTGATTTTTTTTCTTTTAAACACTAATGTAATTGTAAGGCTTGCTTGAACATTACTACTGCGGGTCGCACGAGACGGAAACTCTTACCGACTTACGATTGTAGTTTATCAAAGCTGTTTTGAGCGTTGGTGAGACATGCGAACAAATGAAGAACGTTGCTAGCAACATTGCAGTATTTAACACTTTCAGCTCATCAAGAACAGGGTTCACTTCTAGAGCTAAATAAAAACTACTGATAAAGCTTCAAGCTAGGACATGTTCAGTGACAGTGGCTGAATGCTGGTGCATGTGCGAGTTGTCGAGTCCGGAAGGAATGGGAAACTTTAAATGGCAGGATGCTGCGTGGTGGAAAAACTGGCAAAAAAACGTCCATCATTATTATTCTTCACTGTGGGAAACCTGCGATGCAAAGTGCTTTTCAGTCATAGGCTATCGCACTTTTTTCCCAGAACACATGGGATCAAGACACTAAGAGTCAGCTTATGCTACAAGCCATGCACTGCGCAACTTCTACCTTCCTGCTACCAGCTTTAAAACTTTGGCTAATTCAGTTCTTGTGCAGTGAGATTGTCGGTAATGCACCACCATGAATGGTATGCAATAAAATTGCAACTGAAAAGTCAGTTCGACTTTCTTGTACCACAGCCAATTTTCAGTACAAATTTGCTCATGACACTTACTATCACTATGACGAACATTTAATCATCTACATAAATCATACCCACCAATGCCTAAGCCCATGTTGTTCGCTCAAGTCGTCAGTCTTTCTCAGCAGACGCGAGAGAAAATATGTCAGTTTATGCGTTTGTTTATGAGCAGTTTTGCAAAATAATTCACAACGTTGATTATTACTCCGAAAAATGTGCCTTTAGGTTTGCTACCTTGCATAGAGGCAGATACTGCTTGTTTTCGTTTTCAATTAGCCTTATTTGCATGCTGGTTTCGCAAGATAATAGAGAACAACACTGTTGCTCGCAACTTCGTCAGCTGTCAAATCAGCCATTCCTTCAAGCAGTGCGGCAGGGCCACATTGTCGCTCAAAGATTAAAAATACGTAATTATCATCTGGAGGAACAGGGCACATTCCACCTGAACTGCATGTACAAAATGTTAAGCTGCAGTCATAGTGTGGCAATTGATAGCGAATAAATGGCAGCCATTTCCGTAAAAAAAAATTGTACTTAAAACAAGCTTAAGCCTTTAGTAGTCACACTCTCACTGGCATTCCTTCTTCACTGCCACCGTTCAAAAGTGCTACGAGCAGATGCGCATGACTTACTATGTAACAAGTAGTGGTTGTCGACGAATCCCATTGCCGGAGCAGTCGTAAGGTGGCTTTCCATCAGCAGCTGGTTCGAGTGATTCCCGTAAGAAGCAGACTTTACCGGTGCCGGACGGTCGCCCACCTACAGCACGTCTCTGCGTTCGGCTGTGCACTGCGCACGCAACAACGACGCAAACGTCCGCAGAGAGAAGTCACAGAATGTTAAACGACTGAGATCGGCGAGGCGGAACGCTTGTCTCGAGGAACTCGTCGCTCCAAACTCGCGCGCGCGCCGGCTGGCCCGAAGACATCCACGAGACGCGGGCCCGCGCGCGCGCAGCCTAGCGCTCAGCGTTCCGTTTCCCCTTTCCACCCCTTCGTCCTTTTTTTTTTTTCATTCGCCATCTTTGTCCCCGCTTCTTTTCTTTCTTGTCTTTTTGAGCGGCAAAGTCCTGAGCTCTATTTCTCTTCGTTCCTCTCTCTTTCGCTACGCTTGTTCTCCTTATACTTCGTTTTGAGTTTGCTTCGTTTTCCCGATTTCCCCTTATAAGTCCTTATACTCCCTCGCGCATCCCTCTCTTATCGCTTTCCGCCTCCTCTCTTCCCTCGCCAGGTTTCCCTTTCCCGTGTTTTCGTTGCAGCGTACGCCGCTCGCCCCCCTCTCCCCCTTTCTATTCTCTCCCCTTTATTTTGGACGCGTCTTATCCTCTTCTCTTCCTTTGTCGGTGACGTATCCCGCTCCTCTCGCTCCTGGTCTTTTCTTTCTTCCACTTGAAGGCGCGTGCGCGCTGTTTTCGCCGAACTTACCCGTCTTTCGCTCCAAAGGATCGCCGCTTTCTCCTCGCTAGTTTTGCGCCGTCGATTCGCGTCAAGCGTGGCAACGCTTTCTCACTCCTACCAGCAGCAGCAGCAGCAGCACTAGCCCTCCGAAGCTTGGCAAAATATCTCGCGGTGTGATTCACGGGGACAGCGTGACATGCGCTAAACTGTGTCGAGCTGTCCTGTTGTGCTTTCCTCTTCCGCCTCTTTTTTTCACTTATTCTGTCATGTTTCGAGATGAAGGATAGCTAAGACAGTATAAGTATATCGCTTTACACTCCTGTGCACGCTCCTGTGGACGAAGTCATTGGTCGGGTTCCCGATGGTGACGTTGAATTTGAGAACGGTGAACTGAAGGACAAAAAAAAAATAAACATAGTGTACAGACTTTCGCGAGGTAAGGCCTAGTCAGGAGGTTTAAGCCTTCCTTTTGATTTACCTCGCGGGCAAACCTTGTACCTGTTTTACCAGGAATAAAAAAAAAGCTTTCCGCAACGGTATATTTTAAGGACGCCAATATACGCGCTAAACGAGGGGGCAGTGCTTCTTAGATTCTGCATTAGCTTCACCTCGCAAAGTAAATGTGAACGCTAGGATTACCTGGATCGTCGACTCCAGGCGAGTTCAGCACCACTGAGTTGGACTGTTGTTCAAACAATAGCAAAATGTTGCGCCAAAGGTACGCTGAGTGTTATAACGCACGACCGCATCACGCGAGTTATTCTTTTTGCGCTTGTCATAATGGGCGCGGGTGCAGTGAGTGTCGACACTACGAAGACGATGTCGACGCAGAATGATGGCACGTGTGCACCGTGTGCACCAACAAAACTTTGGCGAGAACGAAGTTGGCGCCAAACTGCAGCATGAGGCTACATGAGATTCGAAAGGAATCAGCAGCCTCCACGCGTAGTGGAAGACAAATAAGCGATGAGCATTGAGAGGGAAACCGGCGTTCGTGAAAGACGTGCCGGGAGAAAAAAATATGGCGTTCGGGGCGCGGGGGTAGAGTCCCTCTTGAGCCTGTAGTAGCAACAGGCTCCCACCTGGATGTAGGCGCATCAACAAGTCCCGCCCGAAGCCTGCGGCTGGAAAACGCCATAAGTACGCCCAGCCCCGGCCTGGCCGGTGAACGTCGACAGGGTGTCCGGCCGCTGCCGACGTACGCAAGGTTCGACGCTGTGCCGAGCTTCGCCGCCCCCCCCCCCCCCCCCCCCTTGAACGTGCTCTAATGAGGTTCCTCTGGCACCGCAAGGCTGACGATGTCAGCCCTTTACTTCTGCCGCCCAGTCACGGTCGCGCGAGTTGGAACAATATGACGTGAGTTCGACGACGCCCCATTCTGCATGTAGCCCCCTCTGTAACATCAAGGAACCCTACAACGCTTTCCAGCTGCGTTACACCGTAGATACGTTCACTATAACTTGTTTCGGAAACCGCATACATTCACGACGCTAGCTTTCCCACCGCCTTGGCTTCCTCGCTACTGCATCACGGCTCACCTAAAGCCCAGAGCATGACACAAGAGTCCATCACGCTCGGAGCATGACGGACTCGCCGAATAAGAAAACGGCGATCAAGTTTCCTATCTCATAACAGTTTGATACAGTCGAAATTTATTGTGTCGGGCTCCATAGGAGATTCTACCAGCAGCTGTGAACGAAGGTACGCGGCAGCTTCTGCAATAGAAACACAGTGGCCACCCTCTGTGGCTGTGAAGGTGTTGGAGAGAAATTTGTGCAATCCCCGTCGCGACAAACCTCAGGCTGTCCCATATGCTACCTCATCAAGAGCCGCTCTGCTTGCTGCCCTGCGCATATTTCTTTAATTAACTCTAAAATCCCCCATGAATGAAGGATACTCTACAAGGTTTTATAACTTCGTTACTCGTAGATTCCTTCACTAATTTGTTTCGAAAGCCGCATACATTTGCCACTGCGCCGCCAAAAGAAAAGGTCGTGGTGTACTCTTTCCAAAGGAAGCCAGGTCCCTGCGGCGTGAATGGCAGTGACAACGCTTACAAGATTGCCCGTTTACTTCACGAGAATACCAGACTTATCCCCATCATACATTCAAAATATTACGCTTTTAGTAAGCTACGCAAGCTAACTTATTCACTTTAACACAGTGGACCTCAAATGGCTACACCGTTCCGCCTATGCATTTCTTTAATTCCTGCTCGAAGCTCCGACTTAAAGGCCCGCTATGGCGGGAATCATGCATTGCTCTTGTGCTGTTTATGGTTTGGCGTGGCGTTCACAATAGCCTATGCATTTAACGTTGGCATGGCAAATAGCTGTAGCCCTGATTGTGAGGTAGGTGGTCCTGAATATGGGATCTAATGACTGCTATAATTTTGCGAAAAATTCACACTATGTTAGCTTCCTGGTTACAACAGACTCCTACATCACAGGCTCCAAAAGCTATGCTATGTTTTTCTAAAGTCGACAGGCCTTTGTCAAATGCATTTGCCACGCGCCTGCTGCCAGTCGTTTATCTTTTCCTCCTTATGTCGTCATAGCCCCGCGTAGGGTACAAAACCAGGTTACTTCTCTGGCCAATTCCCCTACCATTTCCTCTGTTATTTACTTTCCCTTCCTCTTCATCAAAATACCCTTTACTGTGGAAACCTTAATTAGAAAACCAGAGAACAGTAAATGTTTCAAGGTCGGGTTATTAAATTTAGGCTGCAGATGTTACTTTTAGCGTAACCCGTTATACTGTAGTTTACCTGGCGCTGTGATCATTCCCTAGATGACGTGTACAAATAATTCTACGATTCCACACAGTTAACGAAATTTTTGTGACCGCCGCTCAACAGAGAGTTGAAGTGAACAGACACTCCACACAACACAAGACGTCTGGCTGTCTAAACGTGAAATTGGCGCTTAGCGCGCTTACGTGTCAAAGAGCCGTGCATATGGAGCAGCCCACGACCTCCTCAAGCCAAGCTGTTCGAGGTGGTTGCCTTCCCCATAAGCAGGATTCATTGGCAATTAGTCCACTCAACGTGAACTTGACGTGCAAAAAGGTGTCTCGCGCAGCTCAAGGCTTAAACTCTGCGGGCAACGGCTACGAAGAGTACACTGTGGTAAATCACTCCGAATTATCTTGAATATCATCAAATAGCTTATCTCAAAAGGCTCTCTAACCGTGCCCTTAGTGCTTAGCGTAACATGCATGCATTACACCATGGCAAGCGCGAATAAGAATATTTCATTATTTCTTGTTTTAACTGTAGTTCGCCTTTTCATAAAGTAACTGTCGCGGGGAAAAGAGGTGATGCGACGGTCTCAGCGTAGTTTCGATTATGCTGAAAATCTGCATGACTTTGATAGCAACAGTTCATACGTCTGCTCAGTGAACTGGCGAATGAATAGGCCTAATCGACCACGGAGGAAATGTCAAAGTTCGTTTCCTTATTGGTTAGTGGTGTTTTGTATCTGACTGATTGATTAGGAAAAACGACAAAGCCTCCACACAACTCATTTCAACAGATTATGCAGTATAGTGCGGAAAATAACTGATGATATATAAAACACTAAAAAAAAAGACGGAGACCGCAGCAAACTAACGAATATTTCAGATCACTTTCAGAGGGTGGGCTGCCGTCAATTTCCACGGGTTCTTAACTGTTGTGTGTTATTTTCCATGAATGTACGATAAAACGCGCTGGGTATAAGTTCTCAGATGTCAAAGAAACTGCAGCTGCGGCGCTCCGCTTTCGCTCCTCTGTCGACGCACGTGAAGAGCCGATTTGCATTTTTCGCCCCCTGTTCAGTATTCGCGATGCGCTCGAGCACGTCGCCGTCCCGTCGCTCTCGTGGTTCTTACGTCGCCAGGCTTGAGAGAAAAGATATCACGGCCCAAGGAAAAACACTTTTGAGGTTTATTCAAGGCTATAGTTCTGCATGAGTAATGGCCTCCGCGCAGTGAAAACAAGATGAGCAGTTCACTAGACTGCCGTTAGGAGCAGCACTCCGCTTTCAATCGGGTCGCACAGCTCTTAATAATGCTGCCCTGCTTCTTAAATATATTGCATTATTGTTAACCCTCTTCAATCTCGTCGATTCGCATTTCTTCATTCCGATAAGGAGCCCTGCTCACTTTTATTGCATTTCTTTTCCGCCAGAAATTTGCTGTACATTTGATCATTTGTTGTTTATGTTGCGTTGTCGTATAGTGCAAAGTAGATGAGAGAACCCTTCTGAGCAATTTTGTTTGAGATTGGCACCCAGCTACAATAGGTGTCTCAGTCTCTTCAAAAGCAGCGGGCAACACAATGTCGAAATTGTCTTAGAAGTGACCAGTTCTAAGGAGAAAACATTTCCGGAACGTGAGCTCGAATAGTGCACCGAGTTCAGTATGGGCGTCACTCATTAATGTATGCTGTCTTTCACAATCCGAGATAATCACGATAGTTTAAATTATGCATATATTTAAAAAGTGCAGTAAGTAGAGTTTGCGAAGCGACTTTTATTCAAGGCTGGTGATTGTTAAGGAAACATTTAGCCCCGTAAAATGGAAGCTAAGCATTTCATGGACCGCACCCCGATCCCCTTAGCGTTGTCTCGTATACAGTATGGCGCAGCGCACTTGATTCGTTGATTTCCTTGCTTTAAGTGCCGTGCGATGTCATTGTCTTTCATTTGTTGAGCCGTCAAGTTAACAAGAAAATTTCACTTGCATCATTCAGTCTGATTCTTCTTTCGACTTCCTACGTCAATAATGTGTGGCTCATTTGATCTGGTTTAATTAACAGCTTTAGTTGCACAAATTCCAGGATGCAATTGAAAGGTTCAGCGCTGCAGATGGAACAGTATTTGCTTTATTATCATGCATGTATTAAACTTGATATTCAACTTAGTCGCTCTTTCTTATAAGTAGAAAGCTTAGGCGACTGATAATTGGGTGTCGTCTTCTTGCTGGCCTTCGATGTGTTTCTTCCGTAGTATCCTATAAAGAGAAGGTTTCTCAGGCAAGAAAAAATTCTCCGCCTCTTACCTTCCTTCTTCCCTAAAAATCCTCCAAATATCTTAAGATCGCGGGAAACTTCGCACAAAGCCTACAGTAGCATTTTTTGATAAGCTGTATCGAAGTTTCAGTTATGGTTATTTCGGAAAACCAAACAGAATGAATTACTACATACATTATTTCAACTCAAACAACATTTCAGCACAACTTTAGCAGAATATGTACTCTTCATGACAGCAAATAAAAGTGAACAAACTGTTCTGCTATTTCTTAATGTAAACCCTTTCGATGTTATGCAGTTTTCAGTGGTGGATAGTTCAGCAAACCAATTACAAATATTTACTGCAATGAATATATGTTTACTTAAGGAACATTTCATTCTTTACTTTAGTACGAATGTACTGTCCATGTCCAGAAATAAAAGTGAACAAGTTCTAGTTTTCCTTGATGTTTAAGGATGCTTGGGTTTTAAGTTGTGAGGTTAGGTATATCAGAGCAGTCTTAAACCAAAGGATGCTTTCTTTCAAACAAGACAAAAGATCCTCAGAAAGATTGAGATTTGAAACAGGGTAGACTGCAGTGAAAGCCTCAGTCCGGGGTTGACGTTTCGACAAAGAGACCTGACTTCGCCCCAACAAAGACAAGTCACCGTGTCGAATCTTTGGCTCCAGCGACATATCCCTTGTTCGGTAACTGTCGATTCCTTCAAGTATGCTTTCGGATTTTTTTTTTCTGCTCACTACATGCAGCGACGCAATTCGGTCCTACCCGCGGGTTTTCCTTTTGCTCAGAATCTCAAAAAATGAACGCGTCTGTCCGTACCTGTCATGTCCATGTGACCTTTCTTGCGTTATAGCAAACAAACATGGACGCTGACGAGAGAAACCGACGACACTTCGCTCTTGTTTTAAGTAGCGAGGTTGTTGCTTACTATACTCGTGGCGTTATATTTCCGCAGTAAGCAATTCTTTGACCCCGTCCAAGATATGACTCGGCGTTTTTTCTTTCTTTCTCGGGCAGCCTCGATGCAACGAGTTCATTTCTCTTCGTTATACTCACCGAGTCACGCTCACTCTCCGAGCATTCGTCTTGTTTTCATCAGCAACAGCGCTTCTCTTTCCATAATCTAATTGCGAACCGACTCCATCCCAGTTTCTCTTGATAAACATTCCTCGCAGCAGCGCCGTCACTAACGGGACTCAGAGTTGCTGCTGTAACAGTGACGACCCTCAAAGACGCTGAATTTGCGGCAGATCTTGGCAGTTCGTGACGTTTATAGAGCGTGAGCTTATGAGAGCCGTCTAAGAACAGTTGGTCGTGCAAGATGATGATGTTATCAATAGCTCGGTTGTGGGCGCTAAATTGACGCGTTTGCTGAAATGCAGAAGCGCGAATACGTGATGTAAAGAGATGACTTGTACGTCGCAATACGCACACATTAGCATGTCAGAAGGTAACATCAAAGCATTTGACATTATTTTAAATCAACTGTGTATGTGTACCAGTGGCGTAGTCAGAATTTTTTTGTGTGTGTGTGTGCGTGAGTGGAGGCGAGGGGGAGGTTGTCACGCACTTTACCGGGGACGAGGAGGCTGAGGGCGTGGAGGGGGATGGGCAGGCCACATTCTAACACAGAAATTTTGAGAGGGGGGGGGGGGGGGGGAGGGGAGGGATGCGCACGTTCCCGGTGTGCCACCCCTTGGCTACGCTACTAATATGTCCAAATTCATCCTGCACAGTCATCCTGTTCTGTACCAGTAGAGACAGCAGTGCTTCCCCGCAATACGCTGTCTTTGCTCTCTCTCTCCCACAGCCTATGTGCAACCATTTATCGACGACTTCAGTTTCAAACATGCGGGGCTCAAACTTCGTCGCTTGCCCTGTTTGTGTTATGGCCTGAAGCAGCAGAAAACGACTAGATGTCAGTAATGAGGAGAATCAGTATTTTCTTGAATAAGTGATAATCTTCAGATAATTGAATCTGAATTCAGATAATCTTCGTCCAAAATGTAGCCTCAGACGACAAAATGCTTCACCCAAGCAAGGTTATGCGTGTGTGGACGAGACCACCATTTTTCCCAGTGAATAAAGGGACAATGCGAGTACGTGTGTGGTACTGTTGTGTGACAAGTTATGCTTTGTACTCATTGTATTCTTGATTGGAACACTTAAAGCATATCGCCAAATCATTGCCACGCAAGAACTTCGCTTTTCACAAGCTGTAAGGTTGCTTTAGGAGACACCTGCTATTCCTTGTCGCTTGGCAAACTGAGATGTTATCACAAAATTTGTCATAAGTTTTTCACAAAATACAGCCAGACAGCATGTATAGAGTTACACATTGTAAGTACAAGTGCTTCAATTTCTGCGCTTTCTCTAACCGCAATGCTTTCGGTGGGCTGTAAATTTCCCTGTTGGTAAGTGAGTGAAACGACTTAATAGTTAAAGAGCGGCAGCACTGTTGCCAAATAGCGCTGCTGCACAAACACAGTTAGTAATGGTTAGAAGACTCATAATTCGGAAATGGCGAAGCTCGCAAGGGCAACCGGGAGCCTTCTCGTCATCTTTACTAGTTTTTTTTCTAGATTTCATTGTCCAACTGCATGCAGCCGTAGGTGGACACTTCGTGGTGCGCCACTCAGTGTATGCAAATAGTAGTGCTTAGAATGCAAATGATCATTGCGCACGCTGACCACACAGTCATCGTGGTAGATCGTATAGCTCATTGTTATGCAGCGAGCGTGCTTTTTGTCTATGAGCTTCACCCTCACGCGACACTGAGTGTTTCCATTCCCTTTTCGCATTTTACGCCGCAACAAGTTAAATTTGATTGCGCGAGGCTCTACGAACTCATATATGCATTTGTGGTGCTATTTTCTTCCTCAAGATGGCTCACTCCAGTGCTTTCGCTGTACGGCGTCTCAAAAATGTGACGAAAAAAAGAAAACAAGAAGACAAAAACAAAAATAGAAAGAAACGATACTGAGTAAGAGCTGCCTGATAGCGTGATTGCTGCGAAAAGTGTGAGGCTCCTTAAAACGTAGACTGTGAAAGAAGCGTAACTAATACAGAGAAAGACAAGAAAATCAAAGCGTATGGCAGTAATAACAGGAAGAAAAAAATTAAGCGTAGCGTGTTTACATAAAACTAACACCAGCGAAGAACTATAATTCTTTTTGCTAAATTCCTGCGGCGTTTTTTTTTTTTTTTTTGAGTGTGGCCCCGTGCTTGATATTTAAGCATACGTTAATGGTGTATTAAAGGACATAGTTTGGTGCCTCTTAAAGACACCAACACCTCCTAAGTTTAGCATGTTGAAGAAAAAATAGAAACAATCATCCTAAGACATGGTTAAAAGACTAAAGTGTTGAATAATCGCAGAGACATCGTGAGTAGCTTCGTGGGCCGAGTGCCTCTTATTTCAAGTTCCGAAACTTCAATAAAATCATTCCCCTAAGCTCATCGTACCTAAACAGCACGCTGTCTTGCACGTTATACCTCTTCAAATAACATCGGCACTTTCTTCGTATCATCATGCCATTGACTGATTTCTAGCATTATTATGTATGTAACTTTTTGTTAATCCGCACTTTTTTTTTTGCTCCATTTAATAGACTGTGCAATGCTGTGCGTTTTATACCCCTACATAGTAATAGATCTTACCTCTAGCACCACCGCACACGATTCTGGGAGAGATCTTAGCCGTCTTCGTCACAGTCGTACCTGCGTTTATATTTACGGCTATCTTTAAAAAATAAGCTTGATTTCCTAAGTACACTAAAAAGTGACCAGATAAGTTTCGTGAGTTTAGTTCCCATGTTATGTTTTAGGGTCAGTGCTCTGCTCGAAACCGCCGCACTGTTGCGTCCCGAATTGGCCGGGCGCATTCTTTGGTTGTTTCCATCGAGGCAGGCCCTTTCACCAGCGCCGCCCAGACGGTGACGGGCAAACAAGCGCCCCAAATCGGCAGTGCACATTGTTTGGGTGTTTCCCCCGATGCCACCCCCTTCATCAGCGTGCGCCTACCTGGCGACGAGGCCTGACACCGGCTGAGACGCGATGACAAAGAAGCTCACCAAGCGACCAAAACCACCACCCTTCGGAGAAGCGGGGACTAGCACGATGGTCACTCTCCTGACCCTGGCAAGATGACCGACACGGAGAACAAAAAAACGCCAAATTTCGTGGAAGGAGTGTGAATCCCCTGTTTCCAGATTGCCTCTTCCTTGCTTCTGATGGTGTAACATCAGAGGCGAAGCTCTGTGAACAATACGACCCCTCTGATTGGTCGCACCAAGGTCATCAGATTTCTCAGTCGTGTCAACTAGGGAAGACGACTGCTTTATAAGCGGACACATTTGGGAGCAGTGGTGTGTCCTGACGTGTTCTGATATGTGCTGAGACATGTAGTGAGCTGAGACTTTCAAAGTGCTCCCCCATTGAGTGGGCTTCCATATTTGGAACCACTGTAAATGTGTAGAATAAACCCTTTTTTCTCTCGCTTTACTCCCAGACGTACTCATCCCTCTGGCTGAAGGATCACCAGCCTAAACGCTACCCCGAGTCCCAACAGCACCGAGAAATCAAATGGTGCCGTAATGCGTTGGCGTTACTCGTCTATGGACCAGTCGTAACAGACGCCTCTATTACATCCCAGTCAACGCAGAGAAACTTATTAGGAAGGAATATCTAGTTTCTTGTATTCTGCTTGATTTATGATGAGGAACATAGCCACGATAGCCTTCCGCCAGACGCATTCTGTACAAATGCGAGCTAGCTTGGGCATCCGGACAGCTAGCCAACTTGGAAACGCAATTGGCGGCCGCATAGAGAGGTAATCGACAAAGTCTTCCACATTACGAAACCCACTTCTTGTGCGAGGTTACCGAGACACAGCTGATCACAGTCATACAGAGCAGACAGATTAAAAAAGCAAACGACAATAAAGGAAGCTCAACTGGAATCTGTAGAGTCGTATTCTCAGCTGAAAAGCGATACGTTCAATACGGCGTGACGCATAGTGACGCAACGTTCGAAGCGCCGTCCCATTGGAGCGATGGTCATTCTGTCCGCTGGCTTATCTAATGAACCCACGTCGAATGTGATATCACCGAAAGTTAATAATCGATCGAAAATGCAGACCCTTCTTCTTCTTGTGTTCGTGTCGTCATCGTCACCGTCACAAGCAAACTGCATACAACCACGAAACGTATACTAGCATACGCAAACGTCTGAACTCCTAGCAATCGGTTTGGAAGCCGTTCTTGAAAGCCCAGACGCACTGATGGGATCGGGATCCATTAATGAAGACGATATTGCAACGACTTGACGACCCACTAAAAGATATTGAGCCTGCATTTCCTTATTGAGTCGCGGGTGGCTTAAAAAGGATGGCCGCCCCTGCAGCAGCAACCTCCGGCCCAGGCCTTCGCATCTTTTTTTGAAATTATTGCTCACTGCTGTGAGTATAGAATAGAATGAGAAATGCAGATCGCGGGGCCCTTTGATAACGACCGTAGTGAGCGTAAGTAGTCACATTCAGGAAAACAAGGACGGCGACATGGAAATCATTATGAAATGCTTTTTGTGGTAATAAGAACCGAAACCAGGTAGACGTTTCAGCAGGGCAGGTAATTCGACGTCACGGCTGCTTTTGATTTTGTGTTGCTTTCCTTCCCACTTTAAACAAGACAAATCAGGCAAATTAGGCTAATTAGCAGTGAGTGCACTTCTATAATACATATGACTGTGTTTTTATATCTAGTACACTAAATAAGACAGCCGTGTACATCATTGAAAACGGTCACACGCATTATTTCAGAAAAATATTTGCTTGTAGGGGCAAATAACTTTTTAGTATGCCATATTTGGTGCTAAGTAACCATTAATTCTTCGCAAGACAACGCATATCTTATACTTACATTGTAACGGAACACCTGATATAAATAGGTTATTGGCGAGAGATTGAGGTAGAGGGTGCGTCAGCTACACCATACCGCTATGCTACACAAAATAAAAAGGAAACGACATGATAACACTGAAATAAATTAATTAAAGATAACAATGAAACTAACAAAGGTAACAACGCGCAACGGAGTATTCACTTAATGTCTGTCCATGCCACTAACCGAATAACATGCAGTATACTTCGCAGTCCTCATCCACAGGTGAAATAGTTTTCCCTGTACACATGGTGCCCCGCGTAACGTGCACCAAACATTAAAATATGCAAATGCCACGTAGCTGGACAGAAGCAAGGTAATGGTGTTTGCCGTCGCTTGAAGACACTCAGACTATTTTTCTGCGTTCCACCTAATTACATAATTAGTCCTAATTATTTATGGAACTTATCAAATATAATTAGATGTCAATTAGGTGTCAATGAGAAAATTGTAGAGCAACATGGAAAGATCCCGGTGGTGGTGGTGATGATGATGTTGAAGCAGGTGGGGTTAGCCTGGCATATATAGCCGGCAATTGTTCCGCCTGATCCTCCTTTGAGTTGAGATCAGGGGTGTGTCACCAGGTGTCGATGAGCCCCGTGTCTCGCTAGGGTGCCTCGATGCCAGCGCCGCCGTTCAGGGTGGTGCCAACCTTTGACCGCCCCCGCGCCGCCGCTTTCTCGCTGCGACGCCATATTGTGTCACAGCGAGCCGTTGCGATTGCTTGGTGCCGGTGCTTAGTTCGAGACACAGTGCGCGCAGATGCTTCGCGGACGCTTCTACTTGCTAGACAGTGTTCAGCCGCATGACTGACAAGCTATCAAGTGCATCGTGTCGACATGACGGGCTGTTGTGTTCCCAAGTGCGCCGGATCGACGCGTGAAGGACTGCGTTGTTTTCGCTTCCCCCGGGACCCAGAGCGACGGAAGAGATGGGAAGCCCAAGTAAAGCGCGATCACTGGAAGGCAACGGATAACTCCTGCATTTGCGAGGTAAGTGTCAAGAATGTTTAGACTACCGCACCGTGTTTTTAATTTAAATAAGAAAGTCTTCTCTGATCCTCGCTCACGTACCTACGTTCGCTCACGAACTAAGTAAGCACTGCACCGATGCTGTCTGAGTAGCGTATGGTTTGCGAGTGCGCGTCGCATAGGCTTTTTTCGTTTTGATGGGTGCAGTCTGTACCCTTATTTTAAGGACTGACGAAGATGCTTAGCCGCGAAATAGTCTTACATTAGCTACGAATCGTCACGTAAGCCACCTATTTTCCTTTTTCACGGGAAGCACACATCGTGTGTGTCTCTTGTTTCTTTTTTTTTTTTTTTCTTCTTTCAATACTGGTTATTTGGGACTAAAGAACACAGTGCTTTGTCTGGGGAGAGCGGCTGTTTTGTACGTGGTAAGGGAAACATTGTGATTTTCTCTGATTTCTCAGGAGATATCTTGCGGACCTCAGGGTGTTACGTTACATAGCTGATTTTTTAGACTTGTACATATTTGTAGCGTGGTGATCGTAAGCCGATGGTCATTCGTGCTCATTCCCGATCGTAGTGGGTACTGTGACGGTCTTTAAATGCCTGTGCAAGGTATGCCCAGCATTGCTTCTGCTAAAATTTATTTTTAAGCACTGTAATGGGTTCTCTGTATTTACAAGGCAACTTTTCATATCAATAATCACTTTTGTTGTTTTACCTGTACTTAGAAACACTTTGAAGAGGACCAGTACGAGGGAAATCGACAGGATGGGCGCCGTCTGTTAAAGTCAACAGCCCTACATCATCATGCACTATATTTTCGAAGTGAAAAACATTGCTAATCTGTATTTGACTGTCGTAGTTTCATTTACGGTTTTTGTACATGATATGTATGCAGTGTTGTTTATTTTTTCAATGTAGTTATCAGTGTTCTAATGGTTATTTATGAAATGTTCTGTACTCGCCATCGATGTGTTTGGCTGATGCGACGTAATCGATGGTAGCTGATGTATGTATTCTGTCTGGATATCTGGCTGGATATCTTGATTAATATTACCCGTGGTTGCGTTTTGTTGTTTGCATTCTTGTTTTCGATTTATATTGTGTGTAATAAGGTTGATGTACTCACTTGAACCCGCCCCCTCCCCCCCCCCCCCCCCCCATGTAATGCATAAATAAAAAAAAACTCTCTCTATCCCGAATTGTGTGTCGAGCCTACCTTGCGAATTAATTTTTTTATCTCGTCTTTCAACATAACCTTCAGGCGCCACACAGTACATATAATTTTTCATGTACATATCTCTTTCATGATTGATTGTACTAGACATTATAAGTAAATGTATTTTGTGCATCGTTTGATTTCTTGTGTGTACTACGCAAGATTGACACAGACAAGTTACGTTACATTTTTCTCTACAGCACTAACTAAACCTTATTTTCACATCGCAGTTATTTTTACACCAGCTTAATCCTGTCAGCACACAGTTTTGTGGGCAAAAAAAACAAAAATTTTGCGTAGATATCGTCAAATAATTGCAACGAACGCGAAGAGCACGCGCAACGCAAGAGAAACTAACCGCCGTGCGCGAGTGGCTGGCTACGGTAAAGGAGGCGTGACGTGTAAACCAAAATACAACAGCGAAAAAGAAAAACTTCCACACACAGGGGGTCGCAAACCTTATATACCAAGCATCGAAGCGCAAAAAATAGTGCGTATTTTAAACATACAAACGGCATATTAAATGTGATTGAATTAGGCAACTTGGGGCATGTTCCCGGCGCCATACATTTACGTCTTCGACCTTCGACGAGTTAACGGCTATTGGTTATAAAGATATGCAGATGGGACACCAATAAAAAATCCTCATCAAGGCAAAGCACTTGGAAGCGCGCCGCGAGTAACACTTTATGAACGCAAGCGTAGCTGAGTCTCAGCTCCTGTGACACAATATGGCGGCGCCAGCGGGGTTGTCTCCACCCTGGACGGCGGCGCTGGGCATCGAGGCACCCTATGTCTCGCAGGAAGGCTATCAGGAAAAACTCCCGACACAACTTTTTGTTGCTCGGTACGTGCTACATAAAAGTGTTTTCCCGAGCGTGAAAGAAGCCCGCGAATACACGCAAAATTGGCGCCCGACTGGCCACTCGAGGCACTTTGCGTGTTTCCGCGGGCTTCTTATACGGGGCAGATGATTGAATGCTCACCGTAGCCACTTTTTTTTTTTTTAGTTAGATGAAGATGGCGTAATTTGTGTGCCGTCTTTCTCCCATGGCTTTCTGATGACGGCGGGGTGGCACAAGGAGCCAAGTAATGCTCTAGCATTATTGCGTTGATTACGTTAGAGCGCACACTTATTGTTCGACAAGGACTCAAATTCGCAAGCAGAAGCTAGAAACTACATATACAAATCTACTTTATGCATAATATAGTATTATATTAAGTGAAATATTCTATGTTGACTAAACATTGATAACCCAGCAGATTTATATGGCACGTCTATCGTAGGATAGTTGTTGATCAGTAGTGAGAATAAGTCCTAGAGTAAGTTCCTGTTGTAGCATTCCCTCACGAATTTTTCGCGGCATCTACGGATAGTCGTATGAATTATTTTAGGGCCCAAATCTTGGGCGCCTGGCCTTTGAATCTTGTTACGTTGCGTGTAGCTGCCTTCGGCTGCAGCCGTATACATTAGAATTACTTGCTGATGAGCGCATTGGCTCACGGTCTCCAATCTACGAAATGCTCAAGAGTGTAGAGAGCACGTGAAAGCGTTCGGTGGAGACACATACTCGCGGCTAAGTTAATTGGCTAGGATCACATGCGTATAGTATAACATGTCTTCCAAAAAGGCTTTTTACATATTCCTTCTTCTTCTTCTTCTTATTATTATTATTATTATTATTATTATTATTATTATTATTATTATTATTATTATTATTATTATTTTATTATTATTATTATTATTATTATTATTATTTCTCTCAAGGAACATGCGGCGTATAATCAGTGCCCGCACACTTAATTGCAAGTCCTGTAGAAGTTGCTATAAACGAAGTTCTGAAATGCAAACACGCCTAACTGCTCGATCTTGTGGAAGTCGTCAATCCTGCTCCGACGCCTCTTCTTTTCCCTCGAAAAGCCTGTTCGAGATTTAGGGTCATCATCTGTTCACCCTCATCGCTGAAGGTAAATTTTCGAACACCTATTAACGCAAGTATCTTGATCAAACTAGCTAGGCGTGTACGCGCACGCTTCCTTTCGATTTGGGACGCAGCTCCACGAAAATGCGGCAGCAATCACGATCTTTACATAAATTAGGATTAGAGCAAATTATAGTGCACCTCGTATCTTTCGTGAATTCCGTAATTCATTCGAGCCTTCCAGCACTTACGCGGTATCTTTACATACCCGGTTTCTGGAGACCTATTCAGTGTCTACCGCCCGTCGCCATCTTGTGCTGTAAATTTCTAGCTAATTAAGTAAAGTATACACCGTTGCAGCCATGAGACCACAGTATAAAGGCGAGACAAGATTCGAAGGGCATTTATAGAGGGACCGGGTTTTGTCAGGACCTACATGGAAGAACGTAACACGACATGGAAGCCGATGCTTTGGGTGCCCAAACAACCCAGATGGGTGTCCGAGGCCCGAGGAAGAGAACGAAGGTGCACCCTTCGCTAATAAACTTTTTGGCCTGCCAAGGGCCTGAGGCACGAGAGGGCGTGGTAATGGCCAGACATCCCGCATACACGCTATTAGGCACAATTAGCTAAGAGACGCTGTCTGCCTCTCTTATAGACTTCCCACATACACCTTTCATGTTATCACAGAAAATAAATAAAAAAAAGTAAATGCGAGCAAAACACTAGAAGCTGCTCTAACTAAACCCTCAGGGTAGAAGACGCTAACACAGAAGAACCCCTTGGCACAAGCGCCCAACGAGCGAGAAAACTGGCCGAGCAGATTAACAATCACTGCTCGTCTTTAATTTGCAAATTTCCTCTTCAGCGCTCGTTGCTGTTGTTCTGATTTGTGTTTTCTTTCTTCTCGGTGCCAGCGAACTTAGCTGAGAGCGAGCATTCGTGCAATTGATTTACATCCCGGCGATGGGTGGGCCAGAACACGACCGGAACAATGGCGTCGCTCATTGCAAGGTTCGAGCAGCCTTGCCGATGGCTGAAGATAATAGGGGCGTATTTCGGGTAATGATGTGGCAGAACACCATCCCGTGGTGTTTAGAAGGAGCTCCGTGGGAGTGGCTAAAGCCGACCAGACCGTGCGAGTCTTGGGAGGTCTCGCCGCAACAGCACGTTTCGGGTTTCTTGGGAAAGCTGGGCGAGAGCGGGTATTCTAGTTTCGCTCGCGCCCCTGCGAATTGTCTTAGACGTGCGGCCACTGCGGGTGGCTATATAGGAGTTGATGCCGCTACCGAGATCTTGAAGTAGGATATTATGCGCCTCGGGGTCCAGCGTGAAGTCTAAAGAAACGCAACAAATAATAGAAGACGAATAGCAGTAGTAGTCTGGGACATAAACCTTCCGTGAGGACTAGAAAGGGGAAGGTCAATCCATCGCAACGGCGTAAATGCCACTTTTGACAGAAAGCTAGTTAGAGAGGCTATACAGCTGTTAAAGGCGTCTACCGTTCGGTCAAGCGAGAGGAACTTAGGCGCGGATGTAGTCTGGTGTGTCCAACGTGCCAGGCAGCTACCGGCGAAGTCAGATATATTGCAGCAGCGACGCCGGGATGACTGACGTTTTGTCCCCTGTATAGTTCGGACTCGAACTCTAGGCTAGCATGCGGCCGGCCAGACAAGCTATATATAGTGCGCGATGGTCTCGCGGCTTCGGGTGAGACAAATGTTCTTTTCCCGCGCCGAACCCGGTCGGTGAGACTGTCTGCGCCGTGACGGTATACGGTAGAGCGTGAACATATCATGCTTCGTGCGTTCGCACACGCTTTTTGGCCACATTTTATGTCCTCAAATCTGCTTTGAATTTACGTGGCCGCTCCTTAGAGCTGCAAAATACTCTTGGACCTTGGAGCAGCGCTGATAGTGCTTTGGGCGCAATGATGGCGCCATTAATCGTCCTGGACAGTGACGTGAATCAGACGCTTTAACTGCCTGTTACCTTATGTGCTCGCGCTTGTTACTTCATGCATCACCATTTTCATCTTGAGTAGCGCACTAAGCATATGGCCACACTAACTTATTCAGCACTCATTAGAGAATGCCTCTCTCTCTTATTTCTCATACTCAGAAAAATCTGTATCTACCACCAACGCGATTTTATCCACTGCTGACTTCATCTGGCAGACTCTCTACTAATAAAGTATTGTGACAAAGGAAGATGATGAGGGGCGCCAACAGTGTTAAGACTGTGCAGACGTTTATCCCTTGCAATGTGGTTCTCCTTTAATGACATTCCGTAACATTCCAGAAAAGCATTACGTTGACCAGTTAAACAGATAATCTCTAATATTAGATGCGCTGAATAAAACTGTTGCAGTTACGCTTCGCATACAAGCAAATAAGTACTCAAGTAAGTTGGAGCGGAAGGACGGCTGCCGTCGTAACTCAATTTGTATAGAACGCTGTTAGCTTCGTTCTAAGACTGTGAGGTATGGCTGCCACCGGTGTCGATGTTGTCTTTACCTCCGCTTTAGCATCCTTTTTTTTTTCCGGCGAATATAGGATCGGCGGTAAGTGACATCATATAACATTGTTAATTATTACTGAAACAGTTTATTTCTGCTACGCTCTCCTCGGTTTCGCTGTCTGTTGGCCTCGTATGACAGTTATTATTGCTGAAACCGGGCTCAGCCTGGTTTACCTAGCTGCCTTTCCCTTATGACTTTACATACATACATACATACATACATACATACCATACATACATACATACATACATACATACATACATACATACATACATACATACATACATACATACATACATACATACATACATACATACATACATACATACATACATACATACATACATACATACATACATACATACATACATACACACACACATACATACATACATACATACATACATACACACATACATACATACATACACACATACATACATACATACATACATACATACATACATACATACATACATACATACATACATACATACATACATACATACATACATACATACATACATACATACATACATATACACACACGCACGCACACACACACACACACACAAACACACACGCACACGCACACATTTGTATATATAGCCTACCAGGCGTCCTGACGATTCTTCCCGAGCCGAGATCATGGACGGCCCTTATAAAATTATTGGCACTCACACCTCGTGCGCATGTACTAGTAGTCTTGATTATATCTCACAGTAATCTTTCCACGTCGAATGGATTCCAGATTACATTCAGATCACAGATATTTTTTGTAGTGCGAGCGAAGGCACAGAGCTAACCGCTAGCATGCTGCCAAACTAAATACGACGCATGTTAATCGCCATTCTTGTTTTATTCTCCAGGATGTTTTTTTTTTTCTTACTGCGCAGAGCCTGTACTACTCTAGGGAACCAAATTCGAGCGTAATGCTGGTAGTTTAACGCTGTGGCGTAACGCGATTCATATACATGTTATGTTCGTATACCTATTAGCCATTGTCTTCGTTGTCACTAGGACGTTGTCCTGCCGTTGCTTCTCTGCGCAGTAAGTGACTTAAAGCTGCCAAAGCTGTCCAAATCTACATGTTTCTTTTTCTTTAAATTAACAGTGCAGCTGTTCTTGGTCGACCCTGTGCCATCGGGCTGCTTGGCGTCACGCTGGTCATATGACCTGGGAGCGAGAGGGGCGAGAGTGACAGGCAGCTGCGCCACGCCGAGAAGGCGGCGAGTGAGTCAGGCAGCCAATGAGCGCTTGCGAAAAGTGGGTCAGTGAGTTATAAACAAAAGAAGTCAGTTCTTGCTCCGCATTCGTTCTTCGAGAATGGCCAAGACTGCTTATATTCCCGACGAACAAGCGGACCGACGTGAGCGCCAGCGAGAGCTTGCTTACGTCGTGAGGAACGCGCTAGGAATGCCGTCGCCCGTGGATGCCGACCTGTGCCATCCCTCGCAAGTAGCGCCGTTCGGGCCAGCCAAGCGGCCGTGAATGCACCGCTTCGCTGTTCGACCATCTTCATGTAGTAGAAGGGGCGGTGATTCTTTTTCTAGTACGTACCTAGCACACGAGCACCAACAAAGCGGCAACAATTGCAAAAAGTTGAGGGGGGGGGGGGGGGGGGGCGGATTTTATAGGGGCCCGAACCTCACACCCCCAACGCGGAAAAACGCATTATACACAGGCAAACAAGCAATAAAACCAAATGCTCCATTTTTTGTTGATTACAAACACTAAGAATAGTTAGAGGCGCTATACTGCGCCTATAGCAGCTCGATGGGATGACTTGCTGCATAATTGGCAAGAGTGGACAGCGTAGTCTATGAGTACTCCACATTAAAAACAAAATCCACTTGAGCAGGTATTCAAAATCCAGACAGGCAGCTAGGATCATGTGGATAGTCTTATGTTTAACCCTGTTTCACACACCTAAGCTACACCTACGCTTTACAGGGACGCCTTAGCTCATAGCTTTGAGTAAAATTTCGATCACTTCGGGCCCCTTGCGTAAATATACAATCTTGTACATTCGTAGTTCTTGAGTTCTCCTTCCATGTAAGCGGTGGCTACGTCCACTGCTTCCCCGTTCTACTCCGAGAAAAAAGAGACCAGCTGAGGTTTATAAAACCGCTTTGCAATTTCGGACGGGCGCTCGTAGATCATAACCGAGAAAAACTTTTAACAAGCTATTCTACCTGACCTGGACGTTTCGACTAATTACAGGCAATAGATTACCATCGCCTCCATTGCAAAATGCAGAGGCGGTGTCTCCACCGGCTGTGACACACGATCAAATTGCTCCGACTTCGCCGTGTCGTGGCGTGACATGTCGCATTCGGCCTGTTTATACATTGCTTAGCTTTTTTTCTGTTTGTGATTATTTTTTGTTGCAGGTTAAGGCCGCGTGTATGCACGAATAATTTTACCAGAAGACTTATGCAGGAAAGCAATTATACGTTCCTTCCTATTGCATGCACTGGTGGGAAGGAGTGGTCATTGCTTGGGTCTCGGGTTAACTTCACTAAAGATACTGCACCTATGCTTCCAGACAAATTGCACGGAAAGACGACAAGCTATACAGAAACGCTTAATTGCGACTGGCTGATAGGTGCGAAAGGGGTGGCATGATTTGTGTCACTTCTTTAAGCTAATTAACTTCACTTTATTTATTTTTTTTCGCTACAGCATACGTTAAATTGGCTAATGAGAACTCGAAACTTTTGCTCTTCTCTCTTCCTGATTGGTTTAATCCTTAGGACGCGCAATTATATTGCCCGCTGTATCGACGACGAACTGTAAGGACACAAAACAGAAGACATTATACCTACATGGAAGGCTTGGTGCGCTGTACAAAGAGGAGGAAGAGGAGAAACGTTGCTTATGACGGAAAGACCTAGTCTCAAGCCGTGTTTCTTTCTTTTCGTCTGTGTACAATTTACGTTGTTTGGTAGTTTAAAAAAGGGGCTCTACGATATCTGATTCTTTTTAGGGCGTGGTAGTGCTCCAACATTAGTTGCTAATGTATCGGTTATCCGCCTAACATATCAGTTTAAAACGGCGCGCACTATTGGACTAGTCTGTGTAAAGTACCTATTCGCGTCACGTATGTTCACGACACTGTATTGAAAGACGTGCGGAAAAACAGTGCTTTATCGAGTATAATATACGTATACGCAGGTAGTAGTAACTATGTTTCTGCGAATGAAGTTTACCTCAGGGGAAGTGCAGCATGCTTATAGGTGAGTGCTGAATGAATGCAAGAAGTGGGAGCGAAAGCGTGGGCGGTCCGAATCATTACTGAATAATATTTGAGTGCTGAAAGACATGGGTGACGAAAAACGCCGAAGCGAATACTCCAAGACGTGTTTAAACCACCCAGAATTTCTTTTCTGAACGTCGACGCCTAAATGTGTACGTGGTCGTTACAATCGCATAGCATTCGCAACAGAATGCTGCACCGTTACCGGTAACGAAAACCGCGACCTGCTGAGCTGCAAGACTTTACGGAATCGGGATCACGGGACTTTTGGCCGTTTAGGCCGTTTAGCCCTGCATGGCGGCATTTTGGCAGCGCAGCAGCAAAAGCCTGCTCTGAGATTTCGCTGCAATCACCGGATCAAATGCAGCCTACATATCCACAGGTTGAGCTATATCGCACACGTCACAATGGTGAGAAATTTACCAGGCGCAGGTGCGCTTAGTACGCAAACACAAGGGAGCCAAGCACAGGGAGCCGCCACAACTGTACAGTGCTGGGCAAAGCGGCGTGTGGCTTGCGATAGGTCGGTGACTTATATCCAAGCATGGCGGTAGTGGCAAGGAGGGCTGCACCCGCCCTGCAGCAGTGGATGCGTTACATACTGCTCCGTCTATGGTGCCTGACCCTCGAAGATGAAGCAAGTAGCCAAGTGCCGGCCTGCCTTGGGGCTGCCGGTAATCGAGAACTGCGGGAGAAGGCGGGAACCAATTCTGCGTGCCTCCATTTGTTTCGCGCGGAGTGCAATACGGGGAAGCTGGTATTGGGAGTGGCGTTCGACCCGCCGCCGCTGGCGCTCACGTGGAAGCTCATAAGCGCATCGGTAATTGGCGGATCGCACAGGCCCGCTATGTGGCTGAGCGTGAGTTGGGCACTGCGAACCCTTCTACTATTTGCCAAAGTGTAGTTGCTGGCCCGTCAATATGGAAACTCTTATCGATGCCTGGTCGATGACAGGGCCATAATGTGGCTAAGTGCGTCGTTTACTGTCGGCGATGCTGCTATTCTCGTATTGATCAGCGTTCTTTAGTAGCTCGCGTACCGTGCGGGCTACCGAACACCGTTATGTTTTGCTTGTTGAAAGCGGAAACGGCGCACTGTGAACGCAGGTGCTGATTCAAGTGGCACCTGAGTTCAAGAGGCACCTGAGGGGCTCAAGTCACACCTGAGTGGTGCTGACTCGAGTGAACGCAAGTGTATGCGCACGAAAGGGTGCCAGTGCACGTTATGTGGGCCACTTGCCACTTACCCATTTTTAGCACCTCACTCGCACTTATGAGTTCTTGTGAACGGGGCAGAGGGGACTCCGAGGGAGGGAGGAGGGGAGGGGGGGGGGGGGGCAGCATCTTGGATCTTGCATTTGCATGGCGGCTTCAGAGACTGTGCGTTTGGAATTTATGCTATCTGTGTGTGTGGCATCTGTGCCTGAGCCACATGCGCGTGTGACTCAGATTGACTGAGCATCTTGGCATTCAGAGAGCGGCTTAGGACACAAATAAAATTTCATTTGCTTGCTGCGAAGCCACGCCGTTTTGGGTGTAAGTGTCGGGGGAAGCATGTCTAGCTTTACTAGGTGGTTTGCAAGAATCACAGCAACGTTATTAGCACTTCGGGCTAACAGTCAAATCTCAAGTCGATGGGCTTGAGGTGAACGATGGCCCACTTGTTACAGTAGAGAAAGATCAGCGCGTATAATATCGTATCACGGTAGCCGCCCACAGCGCACTATCTTATAGTTATATCAGTGCATCGGTGTAACCGGGGCCGACGCCAGGTCATGCTAACGCACGCGCACAAGCACGCGCGGACAAACGTGCGCACACGCAAGTGCATACCACAGCAAGCGGACATCGACGCACCGGCAGATTGAGTCATTACTGCGTGCGATAGACGCCGCATGCTCAGCCAATTAGCGACGTAAAGCACAGAGTAGCTATACTAAAGGACGTAAAAAGATGCTAAAGAGCCCGCGCCGGATAAATCACTGCCTACGTGATGGCCTTTTGGAGGGCACTTCGCCGCACGCAATCAGCTTTCGGCATCATAATTAGGAGCTCTTGCTCGCTCAAACTGCCGCAGGTTGAGTACGAGGCTGAACGCGTGGTTCAAATTGAGTGGTCGAGAAATGAGCTGGCATTAGCCCAGCTTGCCTTTCTCGCTAGAGTCAGCTCTAGGTATATACCCAGGGCACGTGGGACCACTCGCATCGCATGCCAGCTAACTGCACTAAGACCTTGTTCGAGGAGCATACCACCATGAGCAGCTGAAGCCCCTCTTATTGCTTCTGCTAATTAGTGCTTGCGTTAAGCAAGCGCGCGGTTCTCCGTTGGCATTAATATAGCAAACTCTCGGGACGATGATTGTGCCGCTAATGATAAACACGTGAAATGAGAGAAGGGGTTGTTAGCCGATGCTTTTTATTTTGTTCGCGCGAATATCGTCCTCGACGGCGATAATTATTGCTTTCTCATACTGTTCGCTGAACTGCCTGCTGAACTATAAGCAGCTAGTATAGCAGAGCACTCCCGAACGTAGATGCAAGCGCAATGGTTTATGGTGCTCTGGGCTCCAAGATGAAGCCCTGCTTGTGTGTCTATTAATTTGACACCCTAATAAATACAGGCAAAGGTCGGAAAACCACGCGGAAAACGTCTACGCAATAATTAATAGTCCCTTCTGCTAATTGGTGCTCTTCTTCAGAAATATGGCTGCAATATACCGGGGCCGTATTTACAAAGCATCTCGTTCGTAAGCGTTCCTTGCCTTTGGCGGTCCTCTTTCGCTGATAATATATCTAGCATCAGAAATGGCTGGAATTTCCTGTTCCGAAGACTTCTAGCGTAAAAGCTTTCTGTGCATACGGACCCTGGTCTATGGTATAGCCCCCAAAGCGAACGAACATTGCTTACTTTCGTATTTCTTATCAGCGCCCTGTTCTATAGGACATTGACTACAGCTGTAAAGTGGGAAACAGCATCGTAAGCAACACGCACTGTTCACGGCAATAATAGAAAGTGCACAATGAAAGCAGTTTCTAATTGCCTGAAAAGTAAGTTAGATATAACTCCAGTGACTAACAAAATACTATGAAGGCCCTCGCGCAAGTCTCATCGCGTTTGTGCCGAACAGATTGTTTTCATATGTACAATTTCTTTCTCCTAATTTGTTGTACCCGTTCCCCTTCGCCCCTGTGAAGAGCGTATATGGCAAACCAGACAGCTTTTATTGCAGTTAACCTGTCTTCCTTTCATCTCCTATTCTATCTCTTCTCCCACACTGGAACGAAAGTGGAATTGACTCTGAGTTCCACATTTGAAAACTTTTGGGGCTTCTGTCATGCCTGCGGCTTCCGGCAATATATCGGCGCAGGATTGTGGCTTCAGCGGAAATGCTTTACGCCGCAGTTACGTATTTGCGCGACAAGTCTTGGCTGGTGTCCCCCGGGGCGGTGACTTTCGCAAGCATTTACGCCTGCAGCTTCGCCGATGCCACGATACTGCCAGTTACTACCGCTCCGTTCGGAACCCATCGCAAGCGGCCCGCGTTCCCTGATGCTGACGTCATCTATCGGAAGGTGTGCGCACCCGACAAATCCAATTAAGAGCGTGCCGTTGCAAAAATGTGATCCAGCTTGTCGTCACCAGTGTACCTCAGTGAAATTTAATTGGCTGCCGACCTTTCCCACAATACGTTACCACTCAAGGCGCGAAAGCCTTCTCATACATACACTTCGGCATAACGATCAGGACGCCGACAATTTTTTGAGAATTTATGCAATGTCGGCGCCGCTTTTCACATGGCTGAAGAGTTCTAAACCGAAGTTCGCGCTATTTTTGTTGCGTCTACAGCTACACTGTCCTTTCAATTATTAAATGATCACAACATTTTTCTTCGTAGAACAGAATTCACTAAACACTGGATTGTCGCCTTTTGCATCACCTTCTTCGTTGGAGCACTTATTTGTGCTCTGACAAACGCCAACCGCTTCGCAAAGAATTCTAATTACTTTCCACCGTTTTCTCATGACTTCAATGGTAGTGCAGTAAAACATCTCAAGTTCGCTACCAAGCACCGTCCCAACGACGCGAAAGCCACGCAGAAAAGAAAACATTCAGACTAACTGTGTATGTTGTTCGAAAGGAAACAATACCTCCGTGTGTGTGTGTGTGTGTGTGTGTGTGTGTGTGTGTGTGTGTGTGTGTGTGTGTGTGTGTGTGTGTGTGTGTGTGTGTGTGTGTGTGTGTGTGTGTGTGTGTGTGTGTGTGTGTGTGTGTGTGTGTGTGTGTGTGTGTGTGTGTGTGTGTGTGTGTGTGTGCGTGCGTGCGTGCGTGCGTGCGTGCGTGCGTGCGTGCGTGCGTGCGTGCGTGCGTGCGTGCGTGCGTGCGTGCGTGCGTGCGTGCGTGCGTGCGTGCGTGCGTGCGTGCGTGCGTGCGTGCGTGCGCGCGCGCGTGCGTTTCTTTTCGTCCACGTGACTTTGTGCCATTGAGCCTAGAAGACGTCGCTCCAGCTGGCCGAAACGAAGAGCGAAGAGATTTAGCAGCTGCCTTTTCTCTTAATGCAGTAGCATTAAACGACTAAGATCTCTCTATCTGGCGCTTTGTGGACTACATTACGCGAACAGCGCGCTTATGGGCATCAAATGTGTGCAAGCACCACAATATGAGTGAAAATAGAAACCTATTACAAGTAACAGACGACAGTAAAGCGAAATCATCACGACCAGGCACTTGAGATATGTTAGTATGTGCTTTCTTGACTACGAAGCCGGAGTGTAGAAGTTCTGGAACCATACATGCGTTATTCACATGAACGGTGTGGGCGCACAAAATGAAAAGGCCGGCAAAAGAACAAACACAGGACATTCAATGGCGGTGTCGGTCCTCTCTCTACAAACGGTATTTCGAAACGGCACAGTATATTCTATGCGAATGCAAGTCACGAGAAAGAGGTTTACATGAAGAGGACATCCGCACTCTTTGTGTTTCATTCGCATGTTTACGAATCACACCACAATCGTCATCTGCTCAGAATAAACTTCCTTAAGAAGTATTTCCTGACCAACTAATTTGTCGGGGTGCAGACTCTGCACATGCGATGGAAGCCACGGAGCTCTCCGTCGAAGATTTAGAAGCGGCACATTACCGGCCACCGACATCGCCACCGATAGACTACAGCTGAGAAGGTATAGTTAGGAACGATCAGGTGGCAGTCGTTAGGAGCTTCCCTCACTCTCACCCTTGCACTTGCCCGTCATTGTCTGTTCCTTGTCCTCTTTACTCACATTAGAGAGCCCTCATAAGACAACACGCTTTGGGAGGATCCACGTGCCTCCGCAAGTTTTATTTTTCCCCACAGGCGAATGTTTCGCTAGATCTGGATTCGCGATTTCGCCGAACCAATAAAGGGAACAAAATGGCGTAACACTAACGACGAGGCGAAACCAGCAGTAATCACTGCGAGGTCAGAGGCAGTTACATATCGGTCAATGAATACTAAACCAAATTCGAAGAAGCAGTCCTATGGCTGAGGCATACCTTCAATCTGTTGGGTATGTGCCTTGTGTGCAGAATCAGAGAGAGGTAAAATGAAGCGAATCAATATTACTATTGAGCAGTTCACTATGACTTGTCTCTACAGTCTACGTATCGCTGCGAATAAAACCTCGCTCCATCTCTTGCTCTTTATCTGCCTGAAGCACACAAGACTCACTCCTCTGTCAAGTTGGGCTGCTCTCGATATGGAAATAGGAAACACGCGACCAAGAATCTTTTTTTTTTTCGGGGACAGGGGGAGTGTTGGTGGGGGGACCCTGCCTGCGTACTCCTCCCTGGATACACTCCTGGCAAAGATACGGAATTTAGTGGGAATAGGATAGCATCAGTGGGAGACGCCTTGGTGCTGAAGTTGGCACAACGATAAGGGTGAAGACAGCGGTGGCTCTGTCGATTATAATAACGACGATGATGATGATGATGTGCGTTTGTGTTAGAAGGGAAGGTCCCACTCTGCAAAGGCACCCGACCTGAGGTTTAAGGTTCATAGGGATATGTACGTGAGCCGAATAAACCAATCAGATTCGAATAACAGGCTGGTATATTAAAACGTCTCCTCTGATTGCGACATAAATAGCTCCACATGATGGTGATGAATATAGTGTTTTGTGGTGCAAGGGGCAAGTATGACCAAAGAGCGCCAGGCCAGCAAATAGCTGGTCTGGTGCTCTTTGGTCATAGGTGGCCCTAATAGCTCCACAACAAGACACTATCTGAAAATTAAGGATTCTCAAGACAGCCGGGAGCTAACGGTCTTTATGTTTAGTTGGGTTATTTTCTGTCATGTTTCGTGATACCACATCCAGAGCGGGCTGTGGCCGTTAACAAAGAGAAACATTAGCACAATGACACGAACGGTGTTCTTATAGTGGGCTCGTTATAATATCAGTTACAAAAAACAACGCAATAATGTCCAACTTAGCCTTGCGTGCCATCGACGAGCAGAAAAGCACTGCGCCCTATTGTCATTTTTCTGTTATTTCTTGTTCTTTTTATTTTCCTTCTTTCCGGAATTCTGAAACTCAAGATGCCACGCTTTCCACGGCACAGCCGCTTTCATTACTCATATTATAGCCGCATTAGCATTTTATTACAACGGCGCGCAATTATCCGTACTTCATCGCCCACTGTACACTATAGATACTGTTATGAAGGCGTCCACCGCCCATCGCTGTCGGAAGCTGTGTATTTGGCAGTGCGCGTGCGCAGCGTAGGCGCAAATGGCGTGATTTATGATCGCCCGAATGGGGCGAGTGCTTAAGGCGATAGTGCCTTTAGTGCCACTGCTGTTGCCACCTGCTCGGCTGTGGCGACACGCTGTCGGCTATTAGTGCTGGCTCCGTGCGTGGGGCGTGGGCCATAATAGACTGCAATTGCCACTGGCTTAGAAACGGGACGAGCGCATGCGTATTCTGTGGGCGGGGCGGCTTTCGTAGAAGCCGTTCAGAGATCCCCGGCATATGAATAAAGCAAATCGCGATAAATTTCATTCAGTATATCTATCCGCACTGACATTGCGGAGCCAAGTATGGGGGACGAAGGGAAAGAGAAAGGGCAGGTTAATCGGGGCATTTTCGGTTGCGTTACGCGCTGTGTACACATGAAGACAGAGATAATTATGAAGAGATTGAAGATATAGCGGGAGATTAATGCGCAGAAATGGACTGAGAGCACGCAATAACTACCATAACCCGCGGCGCAATCTCAATGCTAACTGGTGCCTGGAAAACCCGTCTGCAGACGGCAGTGGTAGCAGTTATTGCGTAGCTAAATCCCAGCTTGAACAGTACTCCTTTTCTTTTCTCTACCCTCTAAACCAGTGGCAGTATACAAAGTCCGCATGTACAGTGTTCTAGTCCGAGTTCAGCGAGCATGTTCAGTGAGCTTTAGCCTCGTTTCAAAGGAAAGCTTTCGTTGCTTGCCTGCATGCAGTGCTGGGCAGTATCGAAGATACATCTATCTTAGATACTATCTGAGATACTCTTTGGGTATCTTGTATCTGTATCATAATACGTCTGACGAGACGTGTACCAGTATCTCTATTTCCGATACATAAAAGCATCTATCGTACATCTTCAGATACAAGATACTGCTATTGCAACATCAATGCGTGTTTTATAAACTTTGGCTGAACTCCGTTTATCAAACTGATACTGCTGCCACTAGGCCACCTGAATAAAACGAAAGACGGCGACATTCTTTTATCTTTCCGCCATATCCGTCCAGCGCACGCAGGCGATGACGTCTGTGCGTCCCAATTGGTGGACCAGAGTCACGTGGTGGCGCTCGCGCCGCCTCCACAAAAAACAAACACGCAAACGTCGGCGCGCAGCCGCCCTTTTGTTTTCTTGATTTTTGAGTCTTACGGACAAGGTCTCCACAGTGCTACTTACGCTGTCGTCTAGAGAGTTCTTATTGACGTTCTTGTAATTAGACGGCGAATCGCTAGCTGTCCGGCAAGCAGAGCAACGACTCCCACCAATTACAAAAGCGACAAGCAAGAACCGCTGACAGCGCAGCGTATAAAGTGCTTTCATGTTAAGCTGCTAAAACAACCTCAATAAGTTGTTTATGAATGAAAATATTGCACTTTGAGCAAAAAAGACATGAACTTTGAAACACTAACAGACATTTCATTAAAATAAAACAAGG
This sequence comes from Dermacentor silvarum, assembly GCF_013339745.2. Lineage (NCBI taxonomy): Eukaryota > Metazoa > Arthropoda > Arachnida > Ixodida > Ixodidae > Dermacentor > Dermacentor silvarum. Next base: position 68,215,570 of record NC_051161.1, read on the forward strand.
TTGGTCGGAGTTAAGAAATTTCCTAGCAAACATTTCTTCGCGTACGCTTGTGCTGCTACATTATAAAGATCTATAGTAAGAAATTTGTGAATATATAGAAATATCTCAAGATACAAATGAAAAGTATCCTATCGGATACAATAAATGCGGTAGTATATTGTATCTATATCTCAAATACTTGTTGGCCCGAGTGTCTTGTATCGTGTCATATGACACCATTGCAAAGTATTTTTGCCCCTCCCTGCCCCGATGATCTGCTCGTATTTCCCAAGCTAGCTTTTCTTTTTACAGCGTAAGTTGTTATTGGCTCGTTCCGATAGCCGTTTTGGTTGGCGATGTTGTCCGCCACCGGTGTCCGTCGCATCTATGGCCAGGCTTCTACCTGCTATGGGGGATTGGCCAAGAAATGGTTAGACTGTCTTGAGGAAGAAAAACAAGATTAAGGAGATGTAGAAAAAATGCTAGAATGAAAAACATGCACGACATAACTGATTAAATCAAGCATGCTAGCTGAGTGTTCGTCACCGCCCCGTTTCAAAAGGGATGCCAATAAATCATCATAATCGTAATCATCATCATCAACAGCGTCGCATCATACCATGGGTCAAGGGATGTGACATGTGCGATGCGTAGTTTCAGTACCTGTGTTCACTCTTCGGTACAACACTTTATAGCGCCTCCTCGCAGGGTACGAACCGCTGCTGAAGAACTGAATCGTAGTGCTACGCGCGCGGCTACAACCAGGTAACGTCGGGCTCAGCAGACCGCGGTGCAGAGAGCAGCAGAAGCCGTTGCTCGCCGTCGACGCCGGACAGACAGTTCAGATTGGTCTCGTGAAAAGGACACGAAAACAGTTCGCCGTGAAGACCGTCTAGTGCGTGCGGCCGAAAATGTAGGTCCTATGGAACCGCTCCTCCAGCTTATGGTGTGTGTGCTGGGTGTGCCACGCAGGAGCGTGACTTTTATTGCGAGAGCAATTATATGGACACTTCTACCGGATTTCTGCCGTCGGCGTCGCCGTCGCCGTCGCCATGAGATTCCGTATAGATTTCAAGGGCAATAAAATCGTCGCCGCGCGCAGTATGCGCGAGCGAAAGCGCGCGGGGGACGCACGCTATCACGGAGGGCAACCCCCCCGCGCGCTATCACGGAGAGCGAACGCTCGGCGGAAAGCAAACGTGACTGTCGCGCAAAAGACCGTGGGGGTATGGGAGTGAGGAAGGGAGGCGGGGCAGCGCTGTGCTCCGGCACCAAAGGCGTATCTTGCCACTCAATCTCTCGCGCGAAAGCAACAAAGCGAGAAGAGGGGGGGGGGGGGGGGGGAACTTCTCTGCCAACAACTTCTCCTTTGCGCTTTGCCCAGGGATGCCGGTCGTCCGCACCGTCTCTTATCTCCACACGGCTCTGACCTTTGTATGCGCTGTGCATTCGCCGCTCAGTTTCCGTTGAAGCGATAGACTGCGCGAACCTGCGCTTGCTGCCAGCGTTTTGACAGTCGTTGGCTGCGATCATTCAGTGTGATCTATTTTCATGTTTGCTTGTGCGCACTGACACCACGATTGTTAATTCAGTTAGTAAGCCAATGTGTCCAAGTTTATGCAGTCGATAAAACTACTATCCCTACTCCGAATAGCTCTCTACTAATTTGCTATCGCCGTGGATGCTTCGCCTTTCGGGCGAAACTGCGACATTTTTTTAATAGCGGAGCTGTTCTGGGTCGAGCGTGCGTCGTCGATGACGGCGCCGTCATGCAGGAGCAGAGTCGGTGAGGTCACGTGACCCACTCGCCAGGAGGAAAGGAGCCGACCAATCGGAGCGCGCGCCGGGGAGGAGGAGGAGAGGCGCCGGGGTATAATAGCTGGTGTTTGCGCCGCGCGCTCTTCGCACGCTGGACGCCACGCGAGTGGCGTCCATCAGCCACGAAATATGAGCGGCGTCCAGAAGACGTGCCACGAAGTGAAAACTGTCAAAACAGCTGAGATGTGGTCGTTCCTTCGGTCTAAAACGAAAACTACCACAGCGAAAAAAAAAGAAACATACGCGACAATCAGAGAAACAGAACGACCACAGCTCCGCTGTTTAGAGATATTTTACTTCGTGGAACTGGCTGCACTTTTTCTTTTCTATTTGAAAAGTGCGCGTGAGGAGATGATTCCTCCGGTGACGTTTGGCACACTATTTTGAAAGTGCTATATTTCTATTCTTACTAGTCAGCAGTGGTCCCGGGAGCGATTTCTCTGACGAATGGACTTGTGTTCATCAGGAGACTTCGACAAGGTGGATATGTCTTCGATTTGGCTTGACGACGACAAATCCCCTTGTTACGTTGTACACATCTCAATGTGCCGCTATCTCTTGATCACTTCAAGCCTGCATTTCGCAGCTAAACATTGTCTTTGTAGTGTCGCAGTAGTGTCGCATTTATTTTATGCAAACGACTTCCCGGAATATGGTAGCGAAATGCATATTTGCTCTGTGTGTTCGCTTCACCTCTCGACACCCTTTCATTCACGCAACAATTTAACGTTGCGAAGCAGACGGCGACCGAACACCTAATGAAAGACACAAATAAGTTGAGCAGTATAAATACTTTACGCTTTAAAATAAAATAAAATAAATGCACGGATACAGTGAGAGCAGGAATGGTAAGTCAGGAAACACACGAAAACGATAGAAATGTGTCGACGCCACCTTGCAATCCCCGCACAGGTGTGCCGTTACGTCGTGGATATTGACGTCATCTGCTTGGTCCTAAATTATGTATCTGTAAAGATGGAGTGCAGTGCATTTTAAAGGAGTCAGAGACTGAACTTAACGTAGCTGGAGGACATTTAGTGCGTCACGACAAGGGGCGGCTCTAAACGGGGGCAGCTGATGCCTCAGTATTTCCTCCTCCATCCTCTCCTTCTCCCCCCTCCCGCAATCGAGTGTCACTTTAAGGAGTGACCTCCTGTACTACCAACGGAAATGGACAATGATGAGCTAGACCCCTTCCGCCGCTCATTCCCCCTCCCCGTCCACAACAAAAAATATTCTGGTGCCGCGCTTAGGCACAACGGCCCAAATACGAGAAGATATTTTAATATCCGTGACGTCACACTGACGCTGCAGCTCTTCTAGTAAAAAAAAACTATTACGATGAAATTAATAAACTTTAGATTTGAAAGAATACTTTATCAGTCTAAACTTAGTGTCTCGCTTTCGTGACCCTTTAAAGGGGCCCTGAACCAAGTATTATCGAAGTCGAGAAATGCCGTTGAAGTTGAATTAGGCTATTTCACAACTATACGCTGCCGCAAAATGTTCTTCATTGCGTTCTGCAGAAACTGAGTTATTGGCAATCAGACATTCAGTTTGCGGTGCTTCTGCTCCTTCTTCAATGTCTTGCACTGCGAAGGCTACACAACACTGCGAAGGCTACACAGCACTCCGCCTACTGAATGTCACCGTGGCGCGCAGTTCAAATTTGATTTTGGATGTTCAGGTAGACGCCACTACTTCCGATTTTTGCGCCTACGACGCGCCAAACGCGGCTGTCGTCGGCGATCCGCAGTGTGCTCCGAGCCAGCGGACTCGTCGAGGCGGCCGCGCTATCTATATGTATACGCTACGTAGGAGACCGCAGCTACATGCAAATATAGTGCATATGCGCATCGTTTGCTTTGTGCATGGCAGGGCTTGAGCGCGTGCTCGCGTTCACATGCTTCAGTCTGACCCTGCAACGTTGTGCGGACCGGCTTTGTCCTGTACCAGCTTGACCGTGACCGATAGTAGCCACGTCCAAATTGCGCATTTTGAAGCATTATCAAGCGTGCGCGTGGTCTGACAGAGTTTCACGTGGTTCGAGGCTAGTTGAGTGTTGAAATCTAAATTAGCTAGACCCAACGGCTACGACACCAATAAGCAGGGTGGCCAAAGTTTAATTCCTACGCGGGCGGCCGAGGCCGAGCGTGAGCAGACGATAGTCGGCTTCTTCCGGAAGTACGTAATTATTATCGAAATTTGAAAGCAGATTTTCGCTTACTTCAGCCTGTTTAATAAACTTCGTCAATACGTATCACAGTAACAGTGGGAAGAAGCGCACTGATCCAAGCACCCTTCTTGGCTGATGTCAGCTATTGGCCAATAAGCAGCCGAGTATGGGATTCTGCTAAATAAATAAAGCGTCCGAAATAAAGCGTCCCGAAAAGAGTGGGGAGCAGGCTTCTGTTGAAAAAAGAGTGTTTGAGAAAATCGTGACTGCGAGCTCCACGTGCTGCGTACGACTCCAAAACTTGGCTGAGATATTCACAGCAGCGTATGCTATCGGTGGCCTATGTTTTTTCACGAAGCCCGAGGGCTTGTTCAGGGCCCCTTCAAAGCTCGTTCTTGTTCGGGTACCCCGGCCCGCATTTTAGCTTAACAAACGGATAGAATTGAGCCACCAGCAATTGCACTGTATTGATCGAAAATATTTCTTTTCTTTTCCTTTTTTTACTGCAAACATGGGGGCTGAAAATCTCACAGTTCTTTTCAAACATCATGAGTAGTCAGCAGAAAAAAAGTCGATTTCATTCATAAACATGCTGCAATGTGTGCTTTTTTTATGACCGGCTATATTAAAGTTTATAGCCTAAGTAATTCTATATGCGCTTTAATATATATCGCCTAAATATATTTCCGGATATTTAGTCGTAACGTGCGTAGTGCTAATGCAAGTAAATATAAAGGCTGCTCACGGCATCTCACGAATAGCGTTGAACTGTAATTTCAGAAGTGCGCTTCAAGATTTCTTCCTCGCTCGAGAGCGTCAAGAAACAAAGCGAGACGATAGAGTGGATGATTAGGGGAAATATTGATTTTTAATAATCATAAGTCTGGCAACTGCGGTTTCTAACTCTGTCGTAATTGTTTCTAAAGATAACAATAAATGTTACGGCAGACTCCTGTGACTATGCCCTCTTCGTAACGACAGTTGCAAGGTGCCGCACTGCCTTGCCCGCCAGTTTTTTTTACGTTTACGACTCGGGCGAAACGCCTCAAGAAACCTTTTCCGCAAAGGCTGGCTCACAAAACCTCAGCGCGGAACGATATCATTCGTCTTCGAACTAAATGTATAGTAAGTCGCTTCTGCTACACAGTACTTCGATAAACAGATATTGGTCATTGTACGCCACGTACTGTATGAAACAGTGAGACAATGCCACAGCGAATCACGACACTCGAGCGGAAAACAAAAATTACGGGTTTCTAGATGCACGGCCTATACGTTGTCGCCCGAGGATATCAGCGGTAAATGGCCAACGCTTTCGCCAACGGCACTTTCAAGCTCACTACGCGCGAATGACTGCCCGGAGGCGTAACAGAGGTGCACCGTTATGCCGACCTGCACTGCCGACTTCCCAGGAATGGATTCGACAAAAACACACATAGGATAACCTGCCAGGGCACAACTGCCTTCACGTTAATTGTACGTCGCAGCTGGAAATCGAAGCAGTGGCCACGACTGTCGCTCGTTTCTCACAGAAAGGACACAACACTCAGCGTCCCGCTGGCAAGATGGAACAAGTCTTTGTCTACCTCGAATCTTGCCTTGCTGCATAGGCGTTGTAATGAAAAAGAGAAGGGGTCAAGAGAAGGCATAGTTGCTCATGAAGCGTCAACGGAACAAAGATGAACACAGGCGCTAGAAATAAACAGGATGACGCTGGTGTGTTCTTTACTGTCTGAAAGCTGGTCCAGCGAAGGCTTCTTGTCGTCCTTTGGCTTGCATTTGTCCCATTGCTCGTGTAACTGTTCTTAGCTCACCAACACTGTTCTTAGCTCACCAAGCACTGGTGCGAAGCTACCAGCATTTCAGGTTGCTTAGAAGCAGGGGAGACCATTCCGCCGGACAGAATAAAAAGCAGCGACGCAACGACCCAAACGTCCTCGCGAACGCTACCGGTGTGACACGCTTTGCGTTTCTGTCAACACCAGCAGAGTAGTTGAATGCATGAATGAATGAATTTACTCGAAATTTTTATTTTCTTCTCTTTTGATGATGTTTACAGCGGACAATTTAAACACAAGACTTATTTTTCCCCGCACTGCAGATGGCTAATCTAATTAGACGAACCTAGCAAAAGAAATCGTCGGCCCTTCCCCTACCGGAAAATGGGGGTAAGCGAATCTTGTCATGGGTGCACCTAGTGTTTCACGGTTATGTTTCTTGTGAGTAACTTTACCGTTACCGAGGGAAGGTCAGGTGATCTGCTCGGCGTTGGCGGAGTGCCGCAGGTTGAGCGGCTCGCACCGTAGGATTGGCCCGTCGACGACGCGCCCTTTCACGGGCGATCTCCCGTCGGCACTCGGCGAGAGCTGCCTGTTGTTCGGGGATACGCACAATGCGCGGCCATACCTTTGGTTTTCCGACACTGAACTGAACGGAAACGAAGCGGGCGCAGCGCGCGCGAGACCCTTTCCTGCCCTTTCCCTCCCCGGCGGAAGCGAAACGGTTCTGATTGGCTGCGCACGTGGCGTGAGCGCGCGCTTACGCAGCTGGCACCGTGCCTAATGACTCGCGCTCCAGCGGCGGCTCGCCGCCGCTGGAGCCGGAGTTTTCGCGTTACGTCGCCGGCGCCGCCTAACTTATACAAGCTTCGCTTGAAAAAGCAATGTATATACTGGCCGCCGCACAAACCGCATCGGGTTTTAGTGAAGGCACACTCATAAGCGGCCAAATTGAAAACCGTGCCACTATGCTTGTGAATATTCCGTAGCCCCAACAACTTGAAACTGTGCTTGCTAAAACCAAGCCGGCATTTCACTTAATTCATTACAAGAACGCGCTCAGCCACACATAGCGCATTCACTACACGTCCGAGAAAAGCATTTCAGCCGCGGTCCACGTTGTTCTTGCTGCCCGTTTTACACCACCACAACTGAAAACGTGTATGCAACAAACACTTCCTGTAGATTTGTTCCTGCTTTCATCAAGCCCGTTTTCGCCACCTGCGCGCGACAGGCCTTTGTCCAGGACGCTATCTGATCTAGAACGCTATCTTGAGCCCTACTATCGTTGTCTATTATACTTCTGGCAAGAAACGAATCTGTATGGGTACTTGTAAATATATGTTTTGTATTATGCCTAAGTGTTTTGTATTATGCCTCTCACCCCAGATTTGGCGCTGAAGCAGTGTCGCCACAGATTTCATTGCTCTCAGCGAATCACAATGCGCTATGATACGTCACCGCTTGCGTAAACGGCCGAGGCACTGGATGCATCATGGCTGCATGCATGGTCGCTGCGTTTGCGTTCGCCACGATGGATACCGTCGCTCCCGCTGAACCTTGCAACGAAGAGCTCGCCAGGGAAGCAGGACTGCATTTCAGCGATATTCAGTGAAACGGAGCGTGAAATGATCCTCCGTGCTCGAGCGGTAGGTGTTTCCGCGTGCGATGGCGGTGAGCCGCCGGCCGCGCCGGCGGAAAGCAGAGCTTCGTTTTCGTCGACGGGAGGCGAAGCGTCCGGTCCGCCAGGCGACGATGTTCCCGACAGAACAAGCGTAGAAAGTTACGCACGTACTCGGTATGGTTATTTCGTGGCTTTATTTAACGACATTCAGCACTCACCGAGCCGCCAGTTTGCTGCTGCAGGGGCACCGGTAGGGGGTTTGATGAAGGACGCATTGAGGGAACAGTTGCTCGAGAAAGGACTGGCCTCTGGGGCACGCCAAGATACTTTCCGAGGGCAGGATTATGCACATAATCCGAGGGCGAGAAATGCAGAGAGCACACCATCGGTTTCTCTGGCTCTTTTGCCGTTTTATCATCGGCAGAGCACTGAGCCATTGCGAACGCCGGGGAGCCGGGGCTCACCGCGCGACACCACATGAAAGGACACAATCGAGTGAACACTGCAGCTGCCACTGAGCAAGCGCCTTGGGCCATTTATACAACCCTCAACACTACACACACGAGGCATTTTCTGGCTGTTTCCCGCGAAGTCAACGTTTTGGAGCCACGCAACACGCAACCAAACACCGTAGAGCGGAACAGGCGCGCGCGACGATGCATTGACCAAAAACGAAACTACGAAACTATCACGACCGGATGTATCGCCATGCCATTTTTTTCTTATTTATTTAATTTTGTGCTAAACTTAATTGGACTTCCTCGCTTGAAACGGTTTAAAAAGTTGGCAAGTGCTGTTTATGCACGTTTAAGGTGTATTTCATTTTGCGTTTTATTAACAGCGATAAATCGCTCTCGACCAATCGCGACCGGCCTGCATTTGTAATCTCCGACGTCACGAACGTGTAGTGCGGGAAATTCGAAGGGGCGTCAGCACCAATCCTTCAGTTTTTCGCCATTTTCTCGCTTATTAAACATCTGTTTGCAGTAAGAATGATATGGCTGTGATCGTGAAAGGATAATCTACCATTTAAGCTCAACTTCCGGTTTCTCTTTAGTGTCCCTTTAATGTTGTTCGAAAAGCTGCCCATTGCTAAAGTGAGCGCAATCAAAGACAATGAGCGGGCCATATCATGAAAATGCTATCGCATTACGGTTCGTCAGTTGTGGCATGCAGACCTATAGCTTCATTGCCTCTCTCCCCGTGTTTGATGTTGGTGTCTCGCCGATTAGATGGAGCGGAGGTCTCTCACATAGAGGAGGCGCGGGGTGAGAAATCACGAATAACAGCAACTATGACGTTAGCGTGTAGGAGTTTAACCAGTAATAAATTGCGTAGTCGCACTGCTTTATGCGTTACAAATGATGGTTCATATCGTTCATTGCATCCCTTGATGACATTAAACCACCGGATCGACTAGAATATGCAATTAATCATGTCTTTGCAAGAGGCGTTAAAGTGTTAAAGGGCATGCGTTACGTTTCGTACTTCTCATTATACATACACCAGTAATTTCAATTCTTGTTAAACAGCGCAAAACGAGACAAAGGGTGGCAAGAAAGGTGGGACCAAGAGAGCGCTTGCCGTCGTCAGAGCTTTTTCGCCGTCCTTTGCCTCCTTAATCAATTTGATATGCACGTGGCAAAGAACGTACTTTACTCTTCGCACTGATGCTTTCTGCTCGTAAAATTATCCGGTGCTTGGGACCTCACACATTGCACACAGCGTGCTGCGCGCGACCTTGTGCAAGTGTCCTGGTATACGCACAACACGTCTCGCCCGTAGGCGCCACCATAGCCCCAAAGGAATAACATCAAAGACAGACTACGGATAACCGATGACTCCAGAAGCTTGGAACTCTGCTTGCTAAAAGGAAATGGCATCATGCTCAACAAAGTACACCACTGAAGTACACATAGCGCATTCAATGCATCTTAAAGGGACACTGAGTTGGAAATTACTATCACTACTACTACGCCTCCTTTGAGCGGCGCGACCCAACACCTAGCTATGATCATTCAGCAACAGGCCTGTATGTATATACGTATAAATGTATACGTCCCGGAGACTCGCACAACCAGTATCAGACCCACCCTGGTGCCCCTATACCGCGTGGTTAAGAAGCGACACTCGACAAAGAACGAGGACCTCTGGCAAACCGCAAACCTCGAAAAGGGCAGCGGTACGGGATCACCTCGACGACGCCCGGCTGTCCCGCACACTTCTTCGCCGCGGTGGACCCAGTCCTGCAATTGCGGTGACAATTCCAGGGGGCCATCCGAACGCTCGTTAACGTTTTCTTTTTGTTTTCTACTTCGTCACGCGTCTTCTTCTTCCTATAGTCCCTTCTACTCCTTTCCACTCATTATTCTTCGCCGACAGGCGCGAGGACGGTCTTCAATTAGCCGCAGCGGCGCCGTAGGCAACGGCACCACGGCGAAGCCGGTGGCTTCGCGTGTTCCGAAGCTATACGGATAATTGCGCCCCGTGCGGCAAAGCAGCTGCGATCCCGAGAGGTGCGGCACCCTCGTGTAGCGTGCCAGTGACGCCACCGCCGTGGGCAGAAGTATAGGCTCAAAGACGAGCCGTAACTCGGGTATCGGCTTGAGCACCATTAGGCTATAGCTAGCCGCCTCTGTAGCCGCCCGTCGACAAATTGGCACATGAGACGACTAAGGGACGCTTTGCATATACCGTCCCGTCTGCACGGAATCGCGTAAATGCGGTCGCCTTTCTGCGGAAACTGCACGCGAACGGGTGTACTTTTCGCGCTGACTGTGGCATGGAGGGAAGCGTCGTAATGAGCCCCGTGAAGGCAATGGGTGCCAATGCGAGAGGAGCCTGACGGGTGCGTGTTGAGCGATAGCGCCCGGTGTGTGGAGCGTCTGGCGCCTGGTTCTGCTAATTGGAGATCGCTCACCGCTTGTCTCATAATGGGGAAGTTGTGTATACAGCTTCGCTGTAGGGTGCTCACACTCATACCTGGGTGCCGGTTTGGTCGAGAACCGTTTCGGCAGCCGCTTCTTTTTCTAGCATTCCGTCCAACCTGTTCTCACCCGGTCGGCGTTAATCAGGGTCACACGCGAACCACCGCTGGCGCAAGCACAAATAAAGAGGGAAGCTGTGGTGTAAAGAAACAGCTGCTGCGCTGTTCTAGCCTAAGATGATGATGGTGATGATGATTATGATGAAATCGTTCTCTATTGGACTTATAATTGGTGGTCGGACCCCCTATTCCAGGAATCTGTTAGATCTTGCAGCCGCTCCGGCGCTTTCAGTCAGCTCCTGCTGCACTTTCGGATCTGTGCTGGACAGCATTTCTTCCCACCACTCAATCGTCGGCTCTTCTATCCTTTCTATTCTCGTGGTGTCTTTGGCCAATACAGTGTGGTATAGGTCCACTTCTATGCCACGTGTGCGCATTGTGATTAATAGTCTTCTGTGTAGATTGCATGAAATGGTTTAGGGCTTGAGTTCGTCTTAGTATTTTTCTCAGCATTATTTCTTGCTGCTCGTCTAGTTGTTTACGTGGTGGCGCCGTATTCCCAACAAGGGTGCGGGGCATTGACCAAGGTTAACCCGTGCCAAAATTCTTGCAGATGCGAGAGGACCGTTCGCTGAACAATGGAATCATCATCAATCATCATCATTATCGGCGTCGTACCACCTACCGTAGCAGGTACCAACATTCTTATTGGTTAGCTTCTTCACTGAGGATGATTCGTACTTCCTGATGCAAATAATTTCCTTGTACAACACCGTGGTCGGAAAGATTATATTGTTGACATGGTATATTAGAAATGAATGATCAGGCTTTTCCTTTTTTGACACAATTCTGGCAAAAAATTATTTCAATGCTGAGATATAATATACGCTTTGCCCACAACGAATGGGCGTTTTATAATTCCTTGACGTTCAATAAAATAGGGACAAGCGGCAGGCGCTGCTGTGCCGATCGGTTAACTTGATGACAGCTCGTGATTACAACCTCCGTTTGAGCACTTTACGTTGTCCACGCCACTGAGAAGAGGGCCGTAATTTTGCAATTTACGACTCTACCGTCGAGACCACTGCATCGCCGTTTATAAGGACGATAAGGTCGTATATTTTGTCTTCTCACTTTATTTTTATAGAGATTTATTTTCAAGCTATGGTCCGTCGCAGGTGTTCTGCATTGCCATCGGCGTATAGGGTGGCCGTTTATATTCGGTCAACAGGACACGAGACGACAGCCGCTTCGGCATTATTTAGTACGTTGCCGGTCCACTCAACCCAATAAGTGCAAGGGTGTGCGTTGTACATTAGATTAAGTGCATCTGTATTGCGAGATGACGCAGACGGATAATATGTACACAAAATTCCACGAACAAGCCGTCAAAGTTTCAGACCCTTCATATTTATTCTTATTTATTTCCAACCGTAAATAGCGCACAACTTTCTTCATCGAATTTACCGTCGCAAAAGGAGCAGTGACTTTTTAAACGTTACAGGTGACGTCGCTGGCACGGATACCAATGCACGGGGTATCGAACGCGGTATTAGAAGTTATGGCTGGCAGGGGCCAACTCAAAGCCCAATACTGCAAATGAGTGCGTACGCGGGCTACAGGTACTCCTGAACGTCCGAGCACCGTCTACTCACTTTCTATAGCCAAAGGCTCTCGGATTGCTGCCACTCCATTGCCAAGTTATCTTCGAACACACAGTATGGGTAATACAAGAATGAACTCTTCGTGACCTGACGTCGCTCAAGCTACAGCATGTATCCTCGATTGGAGCCTATGTACGGCTCCAACCGAGAGTAGGAGGCTCATCGCCTTCACCCCTCTGCCGCAACACGCCCATGCATTGTGACGAAGCACCAGGGAGAGTATTCTGAACACTGCGCGATACCACCGTTTTGGCGCTTTGAGCCAATCGCAGCTGGTGAAGTGGCGAAATAGGCAATGTGGTTGAATCGGACAATGTCTGTATGACAGCACTCCAGGAATGACATTTCAATTTCCAAGCGGGGTGTAGCGAAAGCGTTCACGCTTTCGCTATATACCGCATGTCATATAGCAAGGCGTGGCATATAGATATACCTAAATATATACGGGAATTCTCACTCATGGTACGCCGGCGTCAGACGCCGACGCCGACACCGAATTTTCTGCGACACGGGACCCTTAATGCTGTCGCGTTAAAAACACGGCTGAAAGCGTTGCAGTCCCAGAGCGCAAGCGTATGGAAATTGAGAAAGTGCGCAGAGGTGCGATTATTTTCATATTTCGCGGAGTGTCATCAGTGATTGGAAAAGACTCATGTGAATGATGACGACACGAAAACAACCTCATTGGGCGTTTCTGAGCACGTTCTACAACTGCTCAGATGTTATTTGCATCGTAAAACAAACAAAAAAGTTAATAACTAACTAATCTCACATTAAAAAAAACTGTTTGAATAATTGAATTCCACTATTAACAATATGCCATTGCTCTTGTGTAAGTTGTACCATTCTATTTTTAATCTTTGGCTCTGGTAACGCGAAACACGTGGTGTGGTTTCTGCGGCCATCCGTTATACGTATTTAGTACTTAGCATTTTTCTCTAATTAATAGGGAAGGGGTAGTCTATGGTAGTAATATATTTTTTCTTAGGCAATAACAGGTAGTATGGAAAAAAAGAAAACCGCTATATGCTGTCTGACATGTGAGCAGTATACCCTTATTAATGTAACGCAACCTTAACTTCCCGAACCCTTGGCGTGTTTTCTTTTTCCCGAGCTCATTATAAGTAATGGACGGACTCATTGATATAGAAGATAGAAGTCAGAAGTATTGATAAATGCATCAGCCAGGATGCACCTCTCTAGCGTGTGCCTCGTCATTAAGGTACATATTTATTCTTTCCTGTATCACCGTGAGCTTCTCAGTAAAATACAAAGCTAGAAAAATTGGAGGAGGCTTAAGCTTCGCCTTTAAGAGTGGAACGCGATAGCGTTATCGGGACCCGTTCGCATCGTATTTTTCTTTCAGTAGGCTTCACTGCTACACAGATCGTGGGAAAGCCAGCTTACAAAGACCAAGCTTACACCGATCCTCTTAAAGTCGGCTTCACTTTTAAAGAGAAATGCATAGCTGGGAAGACGTTTTTCTAGGGGCAATGTAAGTTGTCTTATATTAAAAAATGTAGGCCCTTGGACCTTTTTTTTAACATTAACTTTTTGTTTGTTTTGTTGGTAGGCTACTTGCGGAAACATGTATTCTACATTAGTAAACAAAGAGCTGTTCTCTGAATAGCGAGTCTAGAACACGGCAAGAAACGATTTTCAACATCTTGAGTACGATGGTTACTGTCAAGCCCAATGCATCCCACGGACAAAGGGCCTTCGGCTGTGGTTACATCCACGTGGTTACAAAGGGTCGACAGAGATGGCGTAAACAATGCGCCGCGTACTGGAGAACGAGTGAGAGCGTATACAACGGCGGAGGCCTACGTGTGGGATCCGAACGCCGTACTGCCGGCGGAACAGGACAGTCAATGGCGGTGCTGCTACAGCGAGAGTCAGCGGCTCAACTTGCACAACAGACACACAACTCAAAGCGCACCGCTCCTGTGCATTCCTTATGCTTGGTGCCTCGTCTTACAAGGAGCAGAGCGCTCCTCTCCGTACGAAAGGCGTTCGCCTCCCGGGAGATTGCGGGGACTACTTGTGCGGGTGTCTTCGCCTCAAGAGCCATCGTTTACGTCAAATCGATGCTGAAGGAGTGAATCCTCAAAGATACGCCCTCCGTTGTTGTCGATGGTTCATACCGACGAGGGGTCTCACGCAGCTGTGGGCACAAAGGCTGTGTGTGCGGCCACTTGTTTTGGGAATGGAATGACAAGGCCAGCATCCTAGTGGTGGTTGCCACGCTTTTCTGTGTCTGCGGGGAAGGCGACGAAGACTACAGTGAACGGTGACCCATAGACACCAATAATTGATGATGCGGTCATTCCGTGGGAATGATTACTACCAAGTCTGGGATGGACCGATGAACAACTTCTACAAAAGGCTGCGGCACAGCTCAAGACCAGTGAAGAATTCCTGGCAAAGGAGGAACTGCCAATCGATTACCAGTCACTTTAATCAGTCAATTGATATATTCACTGATCAATTGACTAGTCAATCAGATTACTAGCCCCTGGGCTAGTAAAGTTATATTTAAAGAAGAGATCTTGCTTTTGAGGAAGAGAATAAAGATGGAGCAAATTTCCCATAGCTGGTCTCGAGAATTCTTGTGTTCCTATTCAGCCGAGCGTAGCAAAATAACAGAGACAGAGTGGTGAGCAGGAGTGTTGGAACCTAAGTATAGCGTTACGTATAAAACCACCTAAGAAGAGTCGCATCATGCATCATCCCCACACATATATATTGCGACTGTCGCATTTGGCATTGTGCTTATTATTAACACAATGTGTACTCGGTAGTATCCCTCCAGCTTTGCCTTTCGGCACAAGGCTTTCCCTGTTGACAAGTCATTGAACGTGTGAGCAGGCTGTTGCTTGGCTGCGCCGGAAATCCATACTGGTAGACTCGCTGTGTGGCTCAGTAGACTATTTGTTATTCAGCAGACTTTTTCATAATCCGGTTTCACCAACATCGACTCACAATTTCGGAAACATTAAAGTATTTGATGTAAGGTCTGAGTTCACAAGTGCCCTGTACACCTATATCGGTGTTCGATTGAATAGCGGGATGCAACTGAGGAAAATTCCCGAAAGCGCTCCTTGATGACAATGTATGACACATGCTCTGCCCGCATAAAACATTCTACTTGCGCCCATAGGCTGCGAGAGCTTCTGTCTGTATAAGGGAGCTATGTGTTGCTGTCGCTCGGTGAGCCACACAACTTTAGGCGCTCGTGTACTTACGAGATTTTGACATTTTCCGACCGCAAATTACTTGGCGATATTCAGCGTGCGCTGTGTCACTGTCGCCACTTTACCGCCGCGTGGTTAGCGTCGAAGACTTCACTTGGCACGGGAGGACAAATAGAAAGCAGACATTTGCTAGGGCCCCAGAACATAAGTGGGGCCGCAATCCGAGGCACGAAGGCCCTGGTGTTGCACATGTGCCAGTCATGTCTTATAAATATTCTTTGTCCTATTCTTAGTCATTTTGACTCGAATCGTTCATGTAGTCTTACAATCTTTATTGATTTTTCTTGCATTTGTTTATAGTCTTCGCTTCGTGTAGTCACAAGCGCCTCCTCTTAAATAGCAAACCCTGCATATAGCAGGGCTGACATCTCCAGCTTTCATTAAACTTTTTATCTTTCTCTCTCACGCCGTTTCGCTTCTAAAATACATCACCTTTAAACAAAACACCTTCAGAAGCCGCAATCACAGAACTCCGTCCGGAATGACCACCTGCAATTCTACGCAAGCTTTCCAATTCCCAACTGAGAACCCAGCAAAAACAAATAATTTGTATGCAAGATCTTTGGCTGAAAAACAAAAAAAGGAAGGAAAGTATTTTTTCACTACGTCATTGTGGAGCGAGCAAAACATACCAAAGTATTGACCAGCCCTACACTCTTACGACGTGCCCATTGCATCATGGAAGCATCGTGTTCAATCCAGAGCGCGCCGATAACACAGAGGTTTGATTACACGCTACGGGGCTATTTCGCACTCCCGGTGTGACGTCATCCAACTGGTGTGTCGCAGAGTGCATGATCGAAGAACTCCGGATCTGCCAGAAAGCTTCGTTTTTCACTCCCGAAAGTACATGCACTTAACTGCATTATCACCTGTCACCCTAGAGCGTGCTGAGCTCATTGGGGCACGCCGCGATGCTCTGCCCCGGCAAATTTATCAAGCAACAAAAAAAAAAACAAGATACCGAAAGCATGTTTATGAAATGATAGAGGGAGTGTTTCTTGAATGGAAGGAATGTCGAGAGTCTCGACCTTAGGCAAGAGTACGTACCCGCGACGTCAGCAAACGGGTTTAATGACGGCATATTTAAACACGAAACTCGGGACAGCAGTGTGGGCAATAAGTCGTCAGAGACATGGCGCCGTCCAGAAAAGTAAGAAAAAAGAAGGTTCAAATAAGTTGTTCAGCATCGTGTGCAAATGTGTTATTTCCTGGCAAGCAGTAATTACCAGCCACCATCTGATAGTAGAAGCTATGATATCGTTTTTTGGTTGCTCAATTTATTCATTCACTGCAAGAAGGAAGGGGGGGACTTACAACTCAATTATGTCGCACTCATCCCTTGTTGGTGCGTTTACAAATTTCTTGCTTGTTTGCAGCGAGCCGTATCTTGCTATGAATCGATTTATGTAGTTTTTTTTTTTGGTATGCGTGTATATGCTTTTAAGCACGGTAGCACTTCAGCAGCGTGCATGTAATCAACTCGAATAATTTGTAAGCAAGGGTGTGGCACGAGCCATGTAGCAACTTCAGAGAGCTTCGAATAAGTAGGCACCATCTCTCTGGTAACGAGAATATAGAGATACACGTAGTGTGATAGGTTACATGTTTCAGTGTCGCTGGAGATTTCGCGATAGCGATGTCCTATGACCCGTGAGAAAAAAAAATGAAATTGAAATTCTGACAGAGCCTGCGGCGGGACAAGGAGCCTTTTCGGCTTGCTCACTGGTGCTGGCTCGAAAGCCTGGCTTCCTCGCCTGAAACAGAGACCCTTAGCAAAAATTGGAGCGCAGGGGCCACTCTTTTTTCTTTTCGAGCTTTGCATCTGGCTGTATTCAATCTCGAATTCTACTGTCTTGGTAAAAGCTGACAGCACGCTTCCACTGTCCTCATTCTCTCTTGAAGTTGGAACTTTTCCGCGATTCAGTTTGCTTGCTTTTTTTTCTATTTTTTCACCTCATTTAAGAGGCGATCCGGTTTCTCGCTGACGGGAGAGACAATCAGAAAAACACAAATGATTATTCAGTCAGCTGTGAGTGAAATGAGATAACTCGCGGTGTTTATGTTTACAGGAGTAGCAACTGTGGTCGTTCAACATAGCTTTCTCCTTAAATCTAGTCGCTTAGCCACTATGGCGGATTGGCCAACAAACCGCTGGGTTATGAGAGGAGGGTAGATAGAACTTAAAAAATAAAAGCAGCAAAAATAAATACAAGCAGCAAAATAAAAGCAAAAATAAATACGGTAGCTAAAGAGCAGTTTAGCCAATCGCTCAGACAAGTCACCTGACCGAACCTTCTTGAGGCCATCTTTCAGCGTCCGCATGGCGCGTTCAGCAAGCCCGTTCGATTGGGGGTGATATGGTGCCGTATGAAAATGCTTGATGTTATTTTCTGTCAGAAACTTCGTGAAAGACTCTGACGTAAACTGAGTTCCATTGTCCGTCACAATGGTTCTTGGTATGCCCAGCCTGTAGAAGATTTCACGCAAGTATGTAACTGTCGATTGCGCTGTGGCATGACGCACTGGAATTGCTTCGATCCATTTCGAATGAGAATCTATGGCCACTAGTATCATGATGTTATTCAATGGACCGGCATAATCCAAATGAACACGTGACCAATTCTCGTGTGTTAGTGGCCAGCTTATTGGTATTTTCGCTGGTGGGATTGCTCTGGCTTGTATGCATGTAGCACGATTCCTACTGATTTGTTCGATAGCTCCGTCGATTCCGGGCCACCACACGACCGTACGGGCCAATGCCTTCATTGCAGACATTCCCTGGTGCATCTCGCGCAGGAGTTTCAGCGTGTCACCACGAGCAGCCTCGAGAATCACGACTCTGTGACCCCAGTAAATGAGACCTTCGTAAACGGTTAGCTCAGTATTTCGTGGAAAGTATGGTTTCAACCGCGGATCGGGTGCTTTGAGCTCCTTTGGCCAACCATGAAGCACGTAGAACTTCACATTTCGAAGCACTTCATCTTTCTCGGTCAACTGTCTGTTTGGTAAGGCAACAATTTCAGAATTACACAATAATTTCCCGTTACACGATAACAAAGCAGAAATAGTAACATTTGTATTGTTAATATAGTGGCAGTAACAATAAACTCAAAAGTGCTACACATGATCACTTTGCTGAAAGCCCTACTACCGTGTTTTATTAAATCTCCTGCTTTGCGCGTTTCGTCATTTACGTGAAAAAAAAATACTTTTTGCTCTCTCGTAATGCCTGCAGTCAATTACCCTTTTCGCGCACTTGGAGCCACTATTTCTACGACTTAACTTTAGAAAACGCAACATGTCTCACTGTACGACAAGCCGATACTTATATTTACTCTTACTATGAGAACGCCTTAGTGCACAAAACATTGCCCTATTACTGTGACTCTTTTTGAGGGGAGTTTCCAATGCCTCGGAATAAAATTATGCAACTTTGAGACACGTTTAGTTACCGTCCATCATGACTCCTAACTGAAGGGGTTCTGCTGAAGACGAATCCGCCTTCTGCAGCACCACTACCACTTGAAATTATGTGAAAGATGTACTTGAAGTGCGCAAAAGATACCTTGCGCTTTAAGGGATCACTAAATAGAAAAATTATTTCTTCTGTGTCAGTAGATTTTCCTTCCACAATACCGAAAACACTACTCTTACCACGATAAGCCGCTTGGTAAGCCAGAAAGAAACGAAAAACACCGAAGGCAAGTGGCGACGCCACCTTGAAGTTCCCGCACCAGTTCACTGTGACGTCATGGATTTTGACAGCATCTTCTAGGTCCCAATTAATTCTTTAGCGGTAAAGATTGACTACATTGTGTTCTAAAGGAGCCTAAGACTGAATATGACAAGTTTCGCGAACTTTTACTGAGCCAACGTGGCTCAAATAATAAAAATGACTTTAGAAGTCGTGACGTCATACTGAAGTGCTGACGTTGGGGGTTCCGCGCGTTCAAAAAAAGTATCTTTGAGCTTCATTTTCTCTTCTAATATATTGACCTATTGCAGTGTTATTAACGACATCAGAGTTTTCGAAGAATACTTTCTCAGTCTAAGTTGATTTATTGTTTTGCTTTAGTGTCCCTTTAAGATGCAAGGCGGTACGTCTTTTACTGTCATTTTGTGTGTGTGTGTGTGTGTGTGTGTGTGTGTGTGTGTGTGTGTGTGTGTGTGTGTGTGTGTGTGTGTGTGTGTGTGTGTGTGTGTGTGTGTGTGTGTGTGTGTGTGTGTGTGTGTGTGTGTGTGTGTGTGTGTGTGTGTGTGTGTGTGTGTGTGTGTGTGTGTGTGTGTGTGTGTGTGTGTGTGTGTGTGTGTGTGTGTGTGTGTGTGTGTGTGTGTGGAAATTGTGCACCTGTTCACCAGAGATAAAACTATTCCTGGTTCTCCATATTTATATCGATTTTGATTTTAGCAAGTTGGTGCAATGCTAACTTTAGTCTAACGCCACAGAGGCAAGCTTCTCTACTAGAAACACTTGAAAAGCTAAGACACTTGAAGACCATTAACATCGCCGTTTTACCACCACCACAAGAACCAACGTCGAACTGCAGGTCGGGCTACGTACTCAGCCATCTGGCGCTTTACGTCGTTCCAGGCTTCCGCCTTCGCTAAATTTTGCACATTTAACACTTCAGAATTGTCATCTATCTTTTACAGTTCCATATAATATTTTGTTTATTGCACCTTTTGTCTTTTTTGTTGTGCCTTCTGTCTAAGGGCTAAAAAACTTGCTTTCAAAGCTGCCTGGCTGCAGCATCTAACATCTTCTAAAAACCAATTATCCAAATTACCTCGACGTTACTCTTCTACATACTTCTCTGCCGAGCTCTGCCTAGTGGTATTTTGCTTATTGATGACCTCATTCAATTTTCTTTGGCACATCAACTTCAAATAACATCCCAAGCAGTGCTAAAAAAAAAGTCATAAATGAGTTGCAAGAAGTGTACGAATGAACCTTTTACAGAAATAACTGTAAACAAAACTTCATATTATCGCAGAAATTTAAAAGCTTTGGAATGCAAAGAGGCAATCATCAAAAGTAGCAAAGTCCGGGAACGCAGGGAGTGTCCCGGACTGTGTCGATCGCATAAGAAAACACATTGACTTTATTCCATCTTTATTTTACGCAGATTTGGGTTCTGTCTATTTTTTTGTAGAAGCAAAACACGCTGTAAGATATAAAATGGCCCATTATAAATATATTGTTACGATGGGGTGCGTTTATTTAAAACATGAATTGATGAAAAGGGGCCGCGCCGACACCGAGCCGCTACCAAGACAAGCGCAGTTCGTTCTCCTCTTCTTCCGTCCTTGCCGCAGCTTTAGCGTAACAATATAAAAGAATTATGGAAGTTCATAAACAAATGACAATACAAGGAAAGCAAAAGTATGAAATTAAATAGCAGGAGCAGGGAAAACTTTATTTTCGTCAGATGTAGAGCTATTTGAATTACTGGGTTCCTTCTTTTGCCAGGCGGCGTGAGGTGGCCGTAAGCCCTTGACTTTCGGCGGCCTCCAAAGCCCAGTTGACGGTCGGCAGCTGGACCGCGTGATCCGAGCTGGACACTGCTACCTCGCAATCCGAAGTGTTATAAAGTTGGAGTTCCGCCCGAGGTTTTAGACCGGGGCAGTCGCTCAATATATGTGTCAGGCCCGCTTTATAGGCGTCGCAGTTTTTGCATTTAGGTGAGAAGCAGCCCGGATATACTAGCGAATACTTGTAAGGGTTGGCAAGTGAGCCAGTCTGCAACTGTCTCCAGGTAACCTGTTGCAGGTTATCCAGTCATTTATGTGGAGGGGGGTGTATTTTTGTCTACCTTCGCGGTAGTGCATAGTAATATCGTGGAACGTCACCATGCGATCCTTCGCTGAACCCAGGTCGAGGCCTCCCACCGCCCGGCTGATCCGGGGTGCGAAGAATGTGCGGGGCCCAGATGACTTGAATCTGGTGATCAGGTGGTGGATAATTGTTTAGAATTTGCAGGGCAGGTTTGTCAATTTTGCCACTGCAAAGTTTCTACCTACAGTTTAAGAATAGCTAAATATGATTTTCGCGGTGGTGCCATTTATATCCAGAGCTAGAGCTGCCGCTTCTGCTTCCTCTGTATGCATGCAACTAATTGTTGCTGCGGAGTAGGCCTGACCTTGATCGTTGACTATGCCTATAGGGAAGGCATTTCGACTTTGGTATTCCGCAACGTCGACGTGCAGGCCCGAGTTGTGTTTATGCAGAGCTTTAGCTCTTTCTCTCCTTCTGTCCTTGTGATGTTGAGGATGCATGTTTTTTTTATGGGGTTTATCCTTCAATATCTGTGGTATATGAGGGGAAGATTACATATTGAGGTGTGTGTGGATCCATATCGGATCCTCAGATCGTCCAGTATGTGTCTTCGTAGGTCAGTTTTGGATAGCCTCTCCAGCTGTGCTATCCTGTGTGCGTCGACCAGCTCCTCTAGGGTATTGCGAATTCCCGATTCAAGCCGCTTCTCATTAGCCATGTATCTAGGGAGGTGAAGCGCTGATTTGTATGATTCTCTAATTAAGGAAGTGGTTTTCTTCTTTTCAGCCGCGTAGAGGTGCAGGGAAGGAAGGGACTATACTATGCGGCTCAGGACTAAGGCTTGGACAAGTTGCCTGAGGACTGCTTCCTTCATGCCTTTATGCTTGTTTGCTACTCGCTCAATTAGCCTGTTTGTTTGGCTAACGCATTCTATTATATTGATCAGGGTGACTGCGTTCTTTTTGTTGTTTTGTACGTGCATCCCCAGGATTCTAAGGGTCTGCACCTCTTGTACGTACATGCCATCTACCATCACCTTGATGTCGGGGTGAGTTGTCTTTGCTTGTGGTTGATCTCTTATAATCACAAGTTCTGACTTTTGGGGAGAGCATGACACACATCTTTGATTCGCATGATGTGACACTCAGTCTGCTCTTGCTTGTACTGTTTTCTATATCTCACTATCACTTCCGGTATTAGCCCAGAGGTGATATCGTCAGCGTATAGTGTCTCAAACCAGGGATTGTGCTAATTGCGGTAGCTAGCGGTATAAGAGAGATGTTAAATAAGAAAGGGGACAGTACTGATCCCTGTGGGGTCCCTATGCTGCCAAGTTGCAACATGGAAGATGCGTCGGAGCCTAGCTGGAGTTCGGCACTCCTGTCGGAGAGGAAGGCTTTGATATAGTTGTATGTTTTGCGCCCGACATTGAGTTTCTCCAATGCAAGCATGATTGCCTCATGCTTAATGTTGTCAAAGGCTTTTGTTAGATCTAGGTCTAAGACAGCTCTAGTTCCTTTCCTGTGAACAGGGTGTAAGACCTCTTCTGAGAGTCTTAGCCTGATGTCTTGTGTTGATAGATTTGCTCTAAAGCCTATCATGGTGTGCGGGAAGACATTCTTGTCATCCATGTGGCTCTGTAGCCTGTTTAGAATTACGTGCTGGAGCACTTTGCCTAAGCAGGAGGTGAGAGATATGGGCCTGAGGTTCTGCAAGTCAAGCTTCTTTCACGGTTTCTGGATGAAGACGATCTTTGCATGCCTCCAGGATGAGGGGAGTTTCCCACTTTCCCAACATTTGTTAAAGTATTTAGTAATTGCTTTGATCGAGGCATCATCTAAGTTTCTTAGTGATTTCTTTGTAATCTCGTCCGCGCCTGGAGCCGAGGAGATCCGAAGTCTTTGAAGCGCTGCTCGCACTTCGGACTCTTGGATTTCCTCGTCTAGTTTGTGGTTCGGGGTTCCTGAGTAGCTCGGCAGAGAGACTTTGCTTGATGTGTCTACGTATCTCTGTCCGAGTTCTTCGATGAGTCCTTTATATGTGAGCGCATGGTTATGCACTAGTCTAATGATGTTTTTACTGTACGCTATTTTGATGATTCTCCGGATCCAGCAGGTGTCTGAGGAGGTGCCAAGTCTCCTTGAGTTTGCCACGCATTTGGTCACATACTTGGCCCCATTGTTGCCTGGCAAGCTGTTATGCATAATCTTCTATCTCTTTGGATAGCTTTGCAATTTTAATGCGCAGTGGTCGATTGAGTTTTTGTGTTGGCCACCTTCTCTGCAGACTGTCGTATGCTTCCCACATATGTAGCAGCCGACTGTCCACACAAAAGCAGACACTTCCGATGGTATTGGAGCACACAACAAGAAAATCTATAGGGCTCACCTTTGCGGTCCTCATGGTGCACAGCGTATCGACCAAAGGTGTTACGATCTAGGTGGAAAGACCGTGTCCCGTTGAAAACGCGCTCCATCAACCTTCAAAGCGATCCGTCGCTGTTTTCGGTTCAGCGTGCTAGCAAGAGACTCCTTGCTCAGTTCAGTGGCCCATGACGGCATTAGCCGACTACACACCGTCCTTATATAAGTAACCAGCTAAGCAAGAACGAGAACGAAGGTTGGGAAATATTGATTTCTGTAAATAGTACACGTAGATCGCACCACGAAGCAGCGTGAATTCGTTGCTGTCGCTTTAACCGCGTTTCTGCGGTCAAGAGCTTCTGTCTGGTGTAGAGCGGTACATGGTAAAAAGAACAGACGGTCCAATAAGAGTTTGTACATAAGGCGAACTGCAAAGAAGAGAGAAAATACAAGGCGCTCATCTATATATTTACTCGGATCCGTGACTTTCAACGCTAAAAAAAATATAAGAAGGTTTGTGCATGAGGATACAAAAAAAACTTTGTACAAAGGATACAAAAAACTTTGCATCGACCACTGAGAAGCACATAGCAGCTGCCACTTCACGCTGGTCCATCAATCTGATGTTTGCCCACCAACCATGCGCAAGCGCTGAGGCAGCCTTTGTAGCGCTGTTATCACAAGCAGAGGAAACCGAATTCGTAACCAGAAACAACACAGGGCGAAAGATACTGCCGACTGCGAAATCACAGCGGGGGGCTTGACCCGCTAACATGCCACGTGTCGGAGGCCACCCGGGTTGGCTAGCCACGACGACTTGAGTGGCATGTCGCGACCTCTACGTTACCCATATTTCCTCTTAAGCTTCCTCGCTGGTGCATGCAGAAGTATGGACCCGTGAGCTTAGTTTGTTACGTTACAGGCTTCCCGTTTTTTTTTTTTTTTTTAGTACACAGACGATGACATATTTCGCGTGTTTGTGTGCAGTCTGGAACCTACATTGGCTGCTGTCCTATTATTTTTTTTCAACGTGGCACTGATTCGGGAAACGTTTTGGTGATACTGCTTTCATGGAAAGAGGAGAACAATAAAGCATCGTATTTTTAATCAGTCCTTCGATTGAAGCACACTTTTTTTTTTGTTCTGAAATAAATTTCTCACAGCAGGACAGTCAGAACCCCGATATAATCCTCAGCGTCCAGATCTTTTCTCATTGCGTTCTTGATTTATTTCAGGATCGAAATGTAAGAGTTAAATCTATCTTTGACAAAGATAATCAAGCGGTTTGAAATTTAACAAAAGCGTGGTGGCTTAACAATAGTTTCAGATTTCCGTGAACTTATGGTAGCTTTATTCTGTAAAGTAATTGTGAAGAAACCATCATCAATATAATGAAGAAATCGACGAACGCGTTATTGTGGCAATGTTTTTTTTTACCTTTTTACCAAATACTAAAAATTGAACACTGTGCGAAAAATTACGATGTTCAAGTTACCAATGACTTCTTATTGTAAATCTAAAGTTGATTGTTGCATATCATTGAGCCTTTACTCGTCTATACTAGCCCTTCTGACGCATTAATTCAATTCACCACCTTAGAATAGTACCCTTGTTTACATCGGTGCTGAAGTGCTATACACGCACATTGAAATATATTCTATTGCGCTTTCATGTAAACACATCATGTTAATGGAACTGCTGGAGCAACTCCTTGGAGCTATAGTTCGTACACCTGCTTGAAATCTTTGAAAATCCTTAGATCTGGAAATGGAGATTCAAGGGCCCTTAAAACAACTTGAAAATAAATGTGCCCCTTGAATTCCTTGAGAGCTTACGGTCGAGGGTGACGTTTGAAAACTCAGAGTAACAAACTCCGCATTGGGGCTATGCCATGGGCACTGTTCATGAGGGAACAATCTTAGATAGTTTTTTTACAGTGTCACTGCATGATTGCAACTAGCGTGTCCAGAGCCACCAACGACAGGCCTCTTTATATCGACATTACCATCGTGGAGCCATACCAATCCAGACCAAGCGACCAAGCCGGGCCGCCGTTTTGTTGCTGTGGTAGTTGGTCACACCACAGTCATCATGGCTCCAATGTCTAGCAGGAAAGTAAGTCTCAGCCATTTGGCTTTAACACTATCAGTATCTTTGGCTAAAGCCGGACACTATATTAACCATCATGCCAGAATGTGACTGACATCATTACAAGCGGAAAGTCCACTATTGAGAAGCCACCTGAAAAGCTGGAAGCGAACTACAACTCAGCAGCTGCTTAGATGCAAGAAATTTCAACGAAGAAAGAGTGCCCACTATTTTCCAGTTGTGTGTGTGTACAAGTAAGGTTTATTCCCCCTCCTTGAATTTTGGCCTTCGGCATTCTCGAAAGTCGTTGCATTGTCCTTGAATTTGGGGCCGAATGTTCTTCACAAACCCTGCCTAGGGACTCGCCCCTTTGTAGTATCGTCCTTGTTTTGCTTGGTTTTATTCCGTGTCCTAACAGTTTTTCATCCTGATATTTCTACTTAGATTGTTCTTTCGCCTATTACGGAGACGTGCCTCAGCAAGCCGCAGTGCTGTTGGGAAGCCACGGATCAGTGTCTAGCCGTTCATAATCAGCGTCCTCAGCGTTCATGATCTTAAAGAGGTTCGTTATCTGGTGCAATTCCTTGAGATAATCAAGCCAGAAAGACAGGCCATTGCAGTGGTTTAGAGTAATGCCGCAACTGAAGAAGAAAGTTATTTAGCTGTGACAGGAGGTCCGCCCCCTAAATGAAGTTCGGCTAGTCACATTTTTCAACACAAAGGCCCTGCTTTCACGAATGTGTAAACTTGATTGCAGAATAGTGGGCTTGCCAATTTTTATACGATTATTTTACCTGCTATACCTGTCCACAGCCATTAAACATGATTTTCATGATTCTGGGGTGCTTTAATTAAGCAGATTGTGCAACGTTGACGACAAATCACGCTGACATTTATCGACACTTAGCGGTTACTCTGCGCCAATGATGTAAATCAATAGTGTAGTGTGAAGGACACATTGAGGAACGCAGTGGTTAAACATGTTAGTTGTAATGATGCCGAGATTATTATAATTGTCATTCGCGTGTAAGGTCCAACTACTGGTACACTGCACACAGACAAAGTTGGCTTTCTGGTAGGCCCCATACTTATCAGCGCGAAGCAGAGAGCGAGAATGCGATCCGAAAGCAAATAAAAAGGCAGGAAGGTTAACCAGAACGCACAGTCCAGTTTGCTACCCTACAATGGGTAAAGGGGGAGTGGTAGACAGAAACATCAGACTAAAGTAGAGAGAGCGCAGACCCAGTGTCACAGGCGGTCCACGATCACTGCACGCTATCACAGCACAATACTATGTGGATTACAGTGAGCACCAATTAAAAAAAATCGTTTGTGCAGGTTTGTTGTTAATAATTGCAGCAGTGGGGGCCTTCGTCACCCTTTTTCGGGATAGCAGGAAGTAATGTAGTAAATCTTTTATTGTACAGAAGCCGATAGTAGTGGTGAAGACCGCTCCAAAGCCAATTCATTCATTGTGCTGCAAAATGTTCTACTTGTCCGGCCGTAGCTCCACCAGCTCAAATGCGGACACATCCCTTAGTGCAGTCTGCAGTTGTCGTACGTGGTTGAGATACAAATAGCCTTCATTCATCATGGAGCTTCCTGTCATTGCTGAAAGAGAGTAAGAGAAAAACGTTTAATGAGAAGAGGCAGAAAGGTTGGTCTGAGGCACACTGCTTTAGTTATTTACTCTGCTGTGGGGGAAGGGGAAAACTAAAAGGAGGCCAAGAGCGCTGACGATGACAACAGAAGGAAGAGGCAAAACACACAACGGCCCAGTATACTGATCGCCTGAAGTCCAGGCCGGTACTTTCTGAAAATTCAGGTATGACCTGGGTGATCAAAAAGAAAGCTGTCGTTCACCCCGCTGTAGCCCGATTGTGCAAAAGTAACCCATATGGGTTTCTCAGAAAGAAACAGTCGCAGTTGAACAAAAATTCGTCCTGGCCCGGAAATCGAAAGTGGAACCAACGCATTTCCGGGGCGGTCGCCCTACCATCTGAGCTGATCGGAAGGCTAGCGTATCGCAGAGTGAGGCCGAATCAATCGAGACGTCGATGCATGGGGTCATATAAAAAGGCAAATCAGTTCTGTGAAAGGCCGCAACATGTAGGGAGGAATACATGGATGACTTGAAAACTAGATTTACCTTCACGCCAAGGACCCCATATATAGAGCGTCCTCTGAAAACGGTTGGCTGTAGAGACGAGCAAGGGTAAACCTCTGTCAATCTTGAATGTAGCCAGGACAGTCACACCGCACATGCTTTATGAACTCGTGCACATTACACAGCTCACAGTCTGGATGTTATGTGTGTCTAAAGCTTGCATAATCGACGCGCAGGTCTTTACTGCCATGCGTATGCGATAAGTAACCAGCGCGCATTACATCAGCACCGAATAATAAACGCAAGCTGACATTCAGAAGGTCAGCCCGCATATGAGACAAGTTTTCGTGCTGTAGAAGTTGAAAATTCTGAAAACGGCCCCCGCCAAAACAGTAGGTTTTATTGTCAGTGTTCTTAGTGGAACATCGAATATGTGCGCTGTCTTATTTCGCGCTCTCAAAAAAAAAAAAAAAAGCCGGCAGATCCCACGCCCTGTGGGAATCGATATTATACGAAGTAATTCGCAGTACACCTTGAGGCACAGATTTTATCAACGGTGTAAATCGATGCGGCGAACGCCACCCGGACTAAGCCTAAGGTGCGCGAATGGGCCTCATGCTGTGGCGCGGAGGGCTCAGGTGGTTTCTTTGCGAAGGACAGTTTCCCGTGGTCTTCCCACGGACACGTGAGCTCACCTGCAATACGCGCAGCCTATTACTTTTCTGTGCGGCGGAGCGTCAATTAATTTCTTTTTATGCCGGAACTCCATTGTACTAAAGCCCGCAAGCTATGCCCAAGGTAAACTTGGGGCCAACTTCACGTTGCACACACCATAAACGACCGAACGAACTAACAAACAAACAGAACGACGACACTCTACTCACGATTATATGATCCACTCCGGCCGGGCGAAGAGCGGGGTGCCCATTCTAGCTCGCGGCTGTTTCCCCCGGGCACTGACCATCCATTACTATGGCTACGAGGAATGCTAACGCGAACATCGATTGCAAGAAGTGTTCCCTAATCATTGCGCTGCACCCATCAGTGATGGCATTCATGCTCGAAAGCGGAAGAGTAAAATATAACTTGGTGTGTAGCATACCTTATGGAACCCAATAGAAAGAGTTCCCTTGGGTCTCTGCTTCCTATAGGGATGCGTCATAGCAAAGGCGTAGTGGCATATTAGCGTATTTTTCCTCTTGCTCCCGAATGGTGAAGAAATCGCTTGCATTACAAGGATATTGTACACATACGGCGCCTGCCGTGTGCCTCTTCTCAAGCACATTGCGCCAGCTCGTTTACATGCATGCTGTGTACATTTTACAACATTCACGGCTCTGAACAGAAATCACACTTGAAAGAATGTTACCATTGTCCCGCCCGCTCAATTCTTGTTTGTTTTCCACGCTGCATCACCCCAATGTTTGCCTTCGGACTAGTTATTCAACAGCTGCAGTGAACGTGACATTATCTCCGTGTACAACTATGTGAGCGCATTCGCCACCCACCTGTTGTGCTCCAACATCAGGAAGAACTTTGCACGTACGCACGCACGCACGCACGCACGTGTGTGTGTGTGTGTGTGTGTGGTATGGGTGTGTTGTGTGTGTTGTGTGTGTGGGTGTGTGTGTTGGTGTGTGGTGTGTGTTGTGTGTGTTGTGTGTTGTGTGTGTGTGTGTGTGTGTGTGTGTGTGTGTGTGTGTGTATGTGTGTGTAGGGTGGGATGTGTGTGTGTGGTGTGTGTGTGTGTGTGTGTGTGTGTGTGTTGTGGTGTGTGTGTGTGTGTTGTGTCTGTGTGTGTATGCGTGTGTGTGTGTGCGTATGTTACTTATGTATGTTTAGCTTGGCCCCGTTCACAAGGGACCTTTAAATCGGACTGTGCGCCTCCCAGTGAATGTGACAAAACGCAAACGGGTAGAAAAGGCGTATTGACTCCAACGTCGGATTCATGTCATTGTCACTTTACTTTTCATGATATCCATGTGGCGTGGCATGCTAGGCGTACTGCCAGGCAAACCTCCAGGACTCGTGATTATGTTGCGCGGAATGTTAACACTGAAAATATGATTGACTATGACGAAAAAGGACGAAGCGCAAATTACGAACTGGTTAATCCTGTCAGTGAAGACATTTATGTATATGGTGATAGGAATGAAATGAAGCGCGACATGTGAAAACGCGATAGGCCAAAACAACAAATTCACCGCCATTCTTCGAGATTCTTTGAAGAGCTCTCTCGTTCTCCCTCGCGTCAATGTAAAAACTCTTGCTACATCAGTTTCGTCAAATTTGTATATTTGAGCGCTGTCGTGAAGAAATGGTTCACATTGTGGTTTTAACGCCGAGCACCTTGGAGCCTACATATCGTCCAAACAATCAAAATGTGAAATATGAATGCCTGTGCTAGCTTAGTTTTGTCGACGTAGTAACACAGAATCATCCATCAGTGACAGTTAGTGATTTATTGCCGGAAAACATGTTCGCATACGTACTATCGACTAGCGGGGAGGGAAAATGTAATCTTCTACAACGAAAGGCAAGAAAATTGGTGAACTGTGTGCCAAATAAATTGTTGCAGGAAATCACAATATAGGCAGTTCTTTAATAACTCACGAACCCAAGTTATGTGCGCAGCTCTATACCATGAAATTTTGGCGACAACCTTGATGTCACATTGGGCAGTATCTCTCTAGAAAGCACATTCGCAGTGCGCTCACTATACGGCTTATTTCCACCAAACTGTCTGCAATGAACCACCATTAAATCAGAGAAGAGCCGCCACCTTGGAGCATCGCCGTAGGGATACCTAAGCTCACGGGTCTCTTACGTCCTAAACGTTTGGGCTGGACCGCACAACATCACCCGTCCGCCTTTGAGCGCGGAGAACTCAGTGGGGCCTAGATGGAGCGGTGCACCTACAGCAAACCGGAGTGCCCGTGGGGTCAGACAGAGCTAGAATAAAAAAGCGCGACGTGAGATAATTCATTTTTCTTTTCTGCTGGATGATGCTACCACGGATGGGTGCGGTAATGACGCAACACCCCGCGTAAAAGCCATTAAGGGCAATTAGTGAGGGGTGTTTGCAGCGCGGTGGCTTCTCGCGGACGGACCATTTCTTCTGGGCAAAGCAACAAGAGGTAATGCGTTGGGCGGCAAGTACGTACGTTCACTCCTCGACCTCGGCGTGGAAGACAGAGGAATCATCAGAGCACCCAGGAGCCCTCGGCGGGTTTCAGACATGCAGAGAGAAGGACGGGAAGAACAGCGTTCGCGTTCCTCCGGCGCTTTGCATGCAACAACAGCAGTAGCAAAGCTGCGACATTCTCGCGTTTCCGGTCTCTTCCTGGTGCGACTATTCGTGCTCCTTTCCTTTTTTTGTCACGTTTCTAGAAGCTGTGATTGAACGGGCCCTGAAATTGATTACTGCCTTAGAGCAGGTGGGAGTGGTCAGAACGTGCCGACACAATAATGCCTGAGGACTCGGACGGTGCGTAGACGGTCCATCCTGCAGGCTTCTGGGTGATAAGTTGAATGGGGCTGCCCAGACGGCGGTAATTTTGACTTCGATCACCAGGCACCGCTATATGTTAACGTTAGGGTGCTAATATAAACACGAACATTTTTGCAAGTGGTAGCACTTGCAGAAGTGTTACTGTACTCCGTAACCTCTATTCGTTCTCTGTCCAGAAAACGGTGCCTGTTTATTTTGTTTTTGATGTAGTTTAATGTCCAGTGTGCAAAATATTCAGACGCAGCTATGTGAATATTCAAAAAGAGCGCAATCTAGATTAGCGCTGCTTCATACTTGAAACTATATGGTGTAATTAAATGTGACAGAGAGGCTCGTAAGTCAAGAAGTAGATGCAAGATCCCAAACACAATGTTGTATTGAGTATGCGCAACCACCAGGCGTTGTCATGACTACTACATCAACAGCAAGCAATGTGATATCGTCCTCAAACCACAAGAGCAGGTGCCCTCCACTCTCAGTGGCAGCTTACGGAAATATATTACGCACTCTTCAATAATTTGCATCCAGGAAATTGGTTACACTGAAGACATTACCGTAGTTTTTTACGCACCAACATTTATAATATATTTCTTACAAGAAAATAATGTTATGCATATATAAAACTTTTATATGTATTAACAAGGCTCATAGATAGCTCTGATGATTTATGTACTGGATATTACCACAAACCGGATGTGTATCTTCCGGTGAACCTCCCTGACAATCACATGTAATTTCTCTGTCTTTTCTTTTTCTGCGTGTGTGTCTAAGGAGTACAGCTTGCTCTCCTCAAGAATGACGAATCCGAAGGATGACACCGAGAACACTTAGTACGACAGGCGCGGTATATTACTTCTATACCGGTGAATTGCCAGGCCAGCTCTGACCAGCTGGGCTCTTCCGGCGCGCACATCAACATTTGGACGCTATCGCACGCCATGAGTGGTAGTTCCGGCAATGGCGCCATAGAGACGCCCCAGGTAATCCACCTGCGCCGTTTGAATGTGGATGATAGCGCCGCCAACGGTGCCATCATCATCATCGGCATCATCATCATGACCACCGTCATTATGATAATCATACCTCGTCGTTCCCACGAGTGGTAGTTCCGGCAATGGCGCCATAGAGACGCCCCAGGTAATCGACCTGCGCCGTTTGAATGTGGATGATACCGCCGCCACCGGTGCCATCATCATCATCGGCATCATCATCATCACCACCGTCATTATGATAATCATACCTCGTCGTTCCATCGACGTCAGCCGTCTTCGTCATTCTATCGCAATCATGTAGTCGTCACACTATATTCGTCCGTCGACTCTCGTCGCGTCGACTTTAGGTCATAGTAGTCATCACGGTGTAAGAAGAACAGGTGCTCCGACGAAAGCGCGCGGCGCTTCTCACTAATGTTGGGCCACCGCTAGGGGGCGCACACAACTAGGAGGCTGGGGCGCCGGGGGGCCAGACATTGCCTGACCACTAGAGTGTACTAGAATATGGTCGAGTGGGACGAGCGGCTGGGGCGGCGCATGCTTTGCAGTGAGGCGCCCGACGTGGAAAAATACTGTGGCGGCACTGCGATCGAACTGGATTGGGCCGCATCAAGGTCGCGCCGTTGGAAACTGCTGGCGATACTGCTCGGCAGGGTCAATCGCACTACTTCGCACGCTGGTATTTGCGTTCAGACCTCTCGAATGGTGTTCATAATCGAATATGACATGTATATATGTCTTAAGAACAAATGCCTTTCTTTCTCTTCATTTTATTTTTTAATGCCGCTCGGTGATTGCCCGTACATTGCGGCCGCAGTGTCGGCTTTCATTCTACTATGTTATTGTACGGTTCCCTTTGGAGAACAAATATTTTTCTCGTTCTTCAAGCAGCATGTATCTCTCGTGTGTACTGTTCCGCATATAGTTTTTTCATCAGTAGGTCTTGCGGAACGCAAACGGAGAAACATATGTAACCTTCCTGCTTGCCGCTTCAAACAAGTAAAGCATATCTGCCCCATCCGGCACCTTGTACTCAGATTTCGTTCTTCTTTTGGGGTTTTTTACGTGCCAAAACCAGTTCTGATTATAAGGCACGCCGTAGTGCAGGGCTCCGGATTAATTTTGACCACCTGGGGTTCATTAACGTCCACTACAACGCAAGCACACGGGCTTCTTGCATTTCGCTTCCATCGAAATGCGGCCGCCGCGGCCGGGATTCGATTCCGCGAACTCGTCCTCAGCAGCGCAACGCCTTAGCTAACTGAGCCCCCGCGGCGGGTACTCAGATTTACGGGAAGCATCGTTATTGAAAAAAAAAACAAAAAAAAAACTGCAGCACAACATTGTATTCAAGTTTCCGCCTTACTCGCGTAACAGAATGCGGAGTAATGGGTACGTACGGGGTCATTTATCGCGGTCGGTGTCATTCTGGTGTCATTCTGGAAATTCATTTCAAGGGGATGCGTTTTGCAACCTCACCGGCTACAATTCGTAAATTGCAATATGTGTCGTAAAGTAATTAACTAAGAAGTTCATTAATCAATTTTGTTAATAAGTTGAATAGGTGTTTCGATTCTCGTGCTACTAATGTCCGCCTCTTCGAATAACCCAGCTCATCAATGAGAATTGTGCTAACTGCCACAGGAGATTTTTAAAAATCCCCTAAACCTTAATTTCGAACACCCGGTATAGTGGATATACGGCGTTGCGTTGCTAAACTGGAGCTCGCGGGTTCAATCCGTTGCGGAATTCGATGGGAACAAATGGAAAACACTCGTGTACTTCTATTTAGGTGCACGTTAAAAAGCCCAGGTGGGGAAATCTAAACCGGGTGCCTCATACTCATATCGTGGTTTTGCCACGTAAAACCCACAAATTTGTTTGAACTAAAAAAAAAAAGACAGGTGGCTGCGTTCTTCGTGTTTTTGCTAGGAGTGTAAACAAAATAAATTATTCTCGAGTCTGATTTCCGAGAAAAAACATGTTACGCTTATCCTATATTTCATGCATAAATGTAATGCCATTCCCAAATGTCTGTCCGCTCAACTAAGCAGCTTGTATATTATAAACGGCTGCTTTCAGTTATTCGACGCACTATCATAACGACAATAATGAAGCAATTAGAGAAACGGCATACCTCACATACACGTACATATATGTGTAGATCTGCTGCGTTCGTTCAAGAAGATAAGTGTGGTACCACATGGGGCACCCAGTTTTAATGGGTTGCAAAGATGGTGAGACTGACAAAAAAAAAAAGTTTTCCTTGCCTTAATCAAGTTAGCAGATTTACAGGCTGCCCCAAAACGGGGCATTTATATTGAATGACAGCTTATTACACTTATTATCAGGGCTTATTAGCAGCTTATTAGCTGGACTTATTAACACCCCTGCGTTAATTTTCTCAGGAACTGCGCCTCTGCGCAACAGCCACAACTCTCCGGCAGCACAATCATTCGGAATAACAGTCCGAACTTGCATCGGTCACTCACCTTTGAGACTTCATCGGTGCTGTTATGCGTTACATTCGTACGGAAACGACTGTTCGGCGTCGTACAGCATATCAATAACTCTCTCACACACACAGATATATATATATATATATATATATATATATATATATATATATATATATATATGTATAGTTTTAATTGCCTGCTATGAATATTATTTCTGCGAATGAGAGTTTTATGTGCAGTATTCACTAATACATGTGTTTCGTATGCAAACGTGCACGGTCGGGAGTTCTCACTGTACCATTTGTACCATTCTCAATGTACCCTTTGATTTAATTACGTAGAAATACATCGGTCATTCTTCGCGCCACGCAGCTAATAAACTTGGTTTATTTCACTTTAATATTGTTTTCTTCGATCATTGTTCCTAATCAATATCCACCGACAAGAATCGTGTGTAAAATGACACGCTATCAATAATAAAATTTTCGTACGTAGCTTCATGTTGCAGAGATGCCAGTTGCTTTTAGAAGACAGTGTTAAAAACAATGGTTCACTTGACTGAAACTACCTTTGGTACCCGCCGTCAAGAATCATGAGCGCACCAAAGGAACTAAAACATAAAAACAAATGTACTACACAGACGTTCTGCGAGAAAAACTGGGCGCCGCCAGCGTCCGCGTAGCGAACGCGCGCTCGCTAGCAGACGACGCGCTTGACAACGACAACAAAACTGAAGACGACGCGTTGTATAATCCATGCCTCAAATATATATGTTTGGCAAGATGGTGTAAACATAAATTTGCAGTTGAAATAAAGCACTATTTTAAGAGCGTACTATGCGCAATCGGCCTCGGCGCCCGCAGCGAAAGTGCGTTGAATATGCCGCGGAGCGCGTCTCCGCCCCAATCCAGTTCGCTCGCAGCGCCCTCGCAAACTTTTTCCACACGCGGCGCCTCAGCGGGAGAGCGCCGTTCGGCCCACTCGACCTTTATCTAGTACACTCTACTGACCACCGTGCTGGGAGGGCGCTTTGCAGCATGTGTTTTTTACAGTGCCTGCTACTGTGTTTAGCGACAAACTATAAGCCACTGTCTCTACGTTACTAAATCTTAAAATGGGACATTTAATTGCTGAGGTGCAGTGCTGCATTGTCGAAACAAAAGCGTATAATATTTCTCGCAGTGCCGCGCTGACAGTTATTAAACATTCATGACAGAAAAGAGACTAGAAATAAATGCAACTTGTAACCCCCCCCCCCCCTTTCCAAAAAAAAAGAGGTGCCAATCGATATGCAGCAGGCACATACGTATACCCATATGGCCTATCTCGTAGCCTAGTTTTTCTCGAGCGTTGCCAGATTTATCAAATTTGCTCTTCTAGACGTGCTGACGAGAACAAATTTATTATGCACTGCTGTCCATGAATTCGTGACGTACGCCGGGTCACAGAGCTTCTCGCACCCGTACTCTCCTGGTCACACGACTTGGTCTCCACTTTCGAGAGCATCCTACGAACCATGCAGTCGGCTCTTTTCACTGAGCATGGAAACTCACTCCGTCTTTGCACATGAAATACCCGCTGCATGTTGCAGTTTGCTGCGAACCACTTCTTGCCTATAATCCGTCTCCACCAGGCAACGTCGCAGCTCGATATGCAAACTTCCCTCTCTTCAGATTCAAACTGTTTGTCTGAATTTTTAAGCGCTTACCAAGAACGACGATGATAGATTGTCCAATTTTGAAGTAAACATTGCTTAACTAAGAGCTTATCGTCTGCCCGCGCCGCTTGTCGGCGACTGCTTCCAAGGATCGACACACGCCGTTTGCTGTCGTGCACTGTCGGAGTAATTATCGTCTGTTTCGGCGCCTGAGGGATTTTAATAATTATAGTGGAAGGTAGAAAAAGTTAAAAAGATTACCTTTTATTTCTTTCGACGCGCTTTGCATAGAGTTACAATTACACGTTCGAATTTCCCGCTTTTTCAGCCTCCTAACGTGTGTTGCCGTGCAGCGGTGCAGACGTGAAACACCACCATTAGTGAGACGCGTTTCTCACCAGCGGCCCCCGCGTCGTCGGAGCACCTGGTATTATTACACCGTGGTAGTCATGCAGTCATCGTCACCATTGTCATCACACCATCGTCGTCGATGTTGTCGTCGTAGCCGCCCCTTTTCGGAATACCAGGTTACCGGAAATGTAGACGTGAGCAGCCACACTGTGACGCTGTCCTATGTAGGGTGCTTCGTTTTCGGTAATATCCGGTAATACCCAATTTTTGCATCCCCAACAAAATTTATGAAAGCCGGGTTAGTCCGAGTTTTCCAAGTTTGTACGTTCATACAGAATAATAATAAATGCAGGTATTACAAAACTATGAGCACTGCACCCCTTTTGTGAGCGAGTGGTCAAGGTATGTGATATCGTTAATATTATTAACAAATGCATACGGTTTATATTGCTTTCGCTTGACACACAAGCGAAAGCAGGGATATATAAAAATATATCATGTTCAGTGCCTGTCGGCATTGAGTAAACGAAAGCTTGCTGCTTTCGTTTAGTAGCCGAGTTTACTTGAAAACGACAGTGGGTGCATAGCCTCGCATTTACTGCACGTCGCATATGTGTAAACGGCGATACTGCATTAGAAAGCGAATTGACGCAGCGCTGACTTTTCTCTGCATGAATAGCGGTGGCTGTGACGCTGAAATGACGTTTACCCAACTACGTCACGTTCAAAGGATGGCTGATTTGTATAGTTGGTGTTCCAATAATCGTGTAGCAAGTGCGCATATCGGGAACCAGTAAAACAGGACAACACACAAGGATGAAAGGCCCGACAGGTACCCGTTCCCCCCCCCCCCCCCCCCCCCCCCCCCCAAAGAAAAGGACACAGAAATGCTCCAATTGCTAATGATAACGTAGTACACTAACAAGGGCTTGTAAGATTAGGAAAAGCATCACACTTCCTGCGAAG
Source organism: Dermacentor silvarum (assembly GCF_013339745.2). NCBI lineage: Eukaryota > Metazoa > Arthropoda > Arachnida > Ixodida > Ixodidae > Dermacentor > Dermacentor silvarum. The sequence goes on from NC_051161.1 coordinate 68,253,122, forward strand.
CATACTCTTGTGCAATACTTTGGCACTTCTTTCCCTTTGTTAAAGAAAAACGACGACGACGAAGTGTTTGTTGTATGGAACGCTGCTTTTCTGTCTCTGCGAATTCCAAGCTACTTTGTGGGAGACGCCGCTCCCATAACTACGGCGATGGATGTGCAGTCACCTGGAGGGGTGCCGGGTCCTTCCACGTCAACAGCGGCCGCGCCCAGGAAGCGGTCTAGTCACCCGAGTGACACTGACAGCGAGGACACTGTGATCTACTCAGCGACCAGTGATGATACCTCGGATGACAGTGACTTCGTGCCCGTAGCAAAGCGCAAAGCAAAGAGAAGACTCATCAGGACATCTCCTTCCGCAAGTAAGGCTACTGTGATCCCGACGCGAAAGTCATCGGAGCACACAATTTTATTCGTGCCTGTGGATGCGAGCGACAATATAAACCGGCTCAACCGTCAGGCTACATCTGTGGCGCTAGAGGCCCTTGCTCCGGGCCAGATCAAAGATGTTAGAATCAACGCCCGTAAGAACATTCTCGCTATAGATGTCGCGGACCGCAGCGCGCTAGACGTTTTGAGTAACGTCAATGTGCTGGAGAACATCAACGTACGCTGCTTCAAACAAGATGAACCTACCTCTACGGCCGGTGTTGTATATGATGTAGACAATTCCATAAGCGATGCCGACCTGCCGATACTCATCAAGCCGGCGACAGAGGGAATTGCCATATTGCATGCCCGTCGACTAGGGAAATCGAACTGCGTGAAACTAACTTTCAAAGGAGACAGCCTACCATCACACGTCAAGGTCGGTCACTTTCGACAAGTAGTACGACCTTTTGTGCCAAAGCCGCTTCAGTGCCGGAAGTGTCAAAGGATAGGGCACGTTAGTGCAGTTTGCACAAAGACAGCCGTGTGCTCACGATGCTCTGGGTCACACAGCTCCGACGCCTGTCGTGCAGAAAACCAAAAGTGCGCCAATTGCCAAGGCTCTCACGACGCATCTTCCAAGAATTGCCCACGTGTGAAAAAGGAGATGAAAGTCTTGAAGCAAATGGTCAGGGATGGTTCGTCGCACAGGGAGGCTGCCGCTAAGGTGCGACGCCGGCGTTCACATCGCCGGAGATCTTCGAGGAAACCTACTGCTATTGCTAAGGATGCACCGCGTCCGCCGACAGTCCACATACTTCCACAGACAACTAGCAATACTAGCAGCGAGGATCCTACGCAGAAAACTTCGAATGTCATTGCCTCACGCGAGGAGTGGCCTCCGTTGCCGAGGCTAGACCAACCAGCGGAGAAGCTACATGACGCACGCTCGCCGAATCATGCTTCACCTTCGGACAGCCGCCAAGAAGACGACAAACAAGTTGTCACCATGATGAGGGCCCTTATGAACACGTTCCGTGTTCTCCTGACGTCCATACACACTCCGGCGGCTCGAGGTGCGCTTCAGATACTGGATGCGCTGAATCCGGTACTGACCAGTCTTGAGAAGCACCATGGCTGCTCCTCGGCACTCGTTCCTTAAACAAGTCAAGGAAGCGTCTATCTTCCAGTGGAATGCCCGTGGCCTTAAATCCCGCATTTCGGACTTTCGTCCCTTTGTTTTTAAGAACAAATTTCCAATCATAGTTATTTGTGAGCCAAACATTGAGAGCGCGATCCGTTTATCAGGATATGAAGCTTTCATGTCTGACACCTGTAGCGACCGCAGCAAAGTCATCGTCTATGTCAGATGTGATTTCACTTATGTTTTACACCCAGTGGCACCTGATGACGACAATCAGTACGTATGCTTGACGGTAAAATGCAAGAACGTCACACTCACGCTCGTAGGTGCCTACATTTCACCTTCGAGCCGATTTAACAACGCAAGACTAAGTGCAATTTTAAAAGCGACACCTGGACCATGGATTGTTACCGGCGATTTCAATGCGCATCATCCGCTATGGGGAAGTTTAAAGATGAATTGCCGAGGACGACGTGTACTAACTTTCGCGTCGAACCATGAACTCTGCTGCCTAAATGATGGAAGTCCCACTTTTCTGCGGGGATTGACTTACAGCAGCTGCCTGGACTTAACTTTTGTTTCAAGATCCCTCAGTAGCAGTGTGCAATGGTTCCCAGACAACGAAACGCATGGTAGTGACCATGTTCCAACATATGTTAAGGTCGAAGGCATCGGCAAGTCACACTATACCAGAGTTCAACGCATCGACTGGCCGAAATACACACTCCTCATGGAGCAGATGTGTCAAAATTCTCAGAACTGTATACCTGGAAACATCGAAGAGCTAATTAATGACGCTGCTCAAAAGGCCACAAGCGTTTTTAGGCCTATACCAAAATTTTCTGAATTCGAAGCGGAATTGGAACGCCTCCGAGCAATTCGCCGTCGCGCTGAACGACGCTACCGGCGCACCAAGTCCATATACGACCTAAGGGAGTCGAGACGCATACAGAAGAAGATCCAGCGTCGGATCAACTTACTGCAGTCTCTAAGGTGGAAGACTTTTTGTGATTCCCTTGACCCACATAAACCCCTGTCATATATATGGAGGACGGTGCGCGGTCTTCGAACATCGCCGCAACAACGCCACCCCTTCAAATGCCTGGCTCTCTACCAAGGTCGGCGAGAGATCGACGTAGCGGAGGACTTCTGTTTGAGGGTTGCCGGCCAACCATCCTCATTCACCGCACCTGATCCCTATGACGTTCCCATCTCGAAGGATTCTCGTATGGACAATCTGTTCTCCATCGAGGAGTTGCAAGCAGCATTGGCAGCGTGCAGACGTTCCTCATCGCCCGGACCTGACGGGGTGACGTACGCAGCTCTTGCCAACCTCGGTCAAACAGCCCGGCATGCTCTTCTGGACGTCTACAATAATTCGTGGCGTGAAGGAGTGGTTCCTGCTGCATGGAAGTCCAGCCGCCTTGTGCCTCTGCTAAAACCAGGCAAATCACCTCTAGACGTGGCGTCTTATCGTCCCATTGCTCTGGCCAGTTGTCTAGGAAAGGTGATGGAGAGGATGCTGCTGACACGTCTGGAGTGGTACCTAGAGCGGTACGAGATATACCCCGACGCTATGGCAGGCTTCCGACGTGGACGTTCTTCTATAGACAACGTCATAGATCTTGTCTCGTCGGTTCAGCACGAAAAAACCCGAAAGAGACTGTCAGCGGCGATGTTCCTGGACGTCAAAGGCGCTTATGACAACATAACTCATCGAGCCATCCTGGACGCTTTGGGCGATGTCGGCCTAGGTGGCCTTGTTTTTCGATGGATACACAGCTATTTAAAGGACAGGTCGTTCTTTGTGCAAACAGAGGGCGGTGTGACATCGCAGCACAACACCTACCGTGGCGTACCGCAAGGTGGAGTCTTGAGCCCCACTCTATTTAATCTAGTGCTCATCGACCTGGTTCATTCCCTTCCGCAATCCGTCCATGTGTCGATCTATGCGGACGATATATGCATTTGGTCATCAGGGGTTACGCGTCCCCAGGTGCGCGCCAGACTCCAAAAAGCGGCCACAATTACATCAGGTTATCTTCGAGTACGAGGTCTGGAGGTGTCATCAGAGAAGTGCTCTATGGTCGCTTTCACGCGCAAAGCAATGAGACCGTATGTTGTCAAAATTAATGGACAGCCAATCATCTACGAGAAGACGCACCGCTTTCTAGGAGTGACAATCGATCGAGACCTCTCCTGGAGTCCTCATATCTGCTACCTAAAAAAGAAGCTGGCCATGGTAACCCATATTCTCAGTTTTCTCGCGGGAAAGTCATGGGGTGCATCTGTGAGGGCGATGCTCCAGCTCTATAACGCACTTTTCTTGGGTCTCCTACGCTATAGCTTACCTGTACTAAGTGGGACCGGTAAGACCAACCTCCGTGCCCTCCAGTCTGTGCAAGCTCAAGCTCTGAGAATATGTCTTGGCCTTCCCAGGTGTGCATCAACGGCAGCAACAATAGCCATCGCGCATGATCACCCCATCAATACGTACATTCAAGTAGACGCTTTAAGGATGCACATCAGGCACTTCGCCCGACTTCCATCGCATCATCTCGCCTCCCTTCCTGCCACTCGACCTCGTTCAGCGTTTAGCAGGACTATTGCCGCCAGCCATGGAACTTTACCATCGAACTTCACGCCTGCAGCACGACCATCTCTACCTCTGTGGTGCCTGCATCCAATCCAAGCCCTTCTTGTAATTCCCGGTATCAAAAAGAAAACCGAGATGTCGTCATTCGCCCTCAAACAAACCGTGCTTTCATTCATGCATGAAAAGCACAGAGAACGCACCCACGTTTACACGGACGGTTCTGTCTCCTCCAAAAGTTCAGCCGGAGCAGTGGTAATTCCCGTGAAATCTGTCACCATCCAATTCAAGACGTCTCACATTACATCATCGACGGCTGCAGAACTCGCAGCTATCCGTGCTGCTCTGGAATTTATTGGTCCCAAATCACCACAGTCATGGTCCATCTTTTGTGACTCGAAGGCAGCTCTCCAGTGCCTGCTGTCCCCTTTCAACCACGGACCTAACGCACAATTAGTCGCAGACATCCGACTACTTCACCATCACGCTACCGACAAGGGGCACAACATCATCTACCAGTGGATACCGGGTCACTGCGGAATTTCGGGAAATCACAGTGCGGATGACGCTGCCCGATCGGCCCACGATGGTGCCCCTATTGTATCGATACCACTGTCGAGAACAGACGCAGCCACAAAACTTCGTTCCCTCGCACGCGAGCTTACGCAGACTCTGTGGAACACCAGTGACTTCAGCAACGCACGCCTCCACAGACTGGATCCACATCTGCAACTCCGTCTTCCACCAGGGTTACCACGAGCGGAAGCAACACTTCTGTGCCGCCTGTGGCTCGGCGTGGCATTCACGAACGCCTATTCCTTCCGCATTGGAATGGCCGACAGCCCCGCTTGCAACAACTGTGACTGCGAGGAGACAATCAAGCACCTCCTCTGTGAATGTCCCCGCTACAATGTGGCAAGAAAAGCGCTCGCGACTGCGCTTGAAAAACTGGACAATCGCCCCTTCACAGAGGAAAAAGTTTTAGGACACTGGTCTAGACGGGCTTCGGCACTCAAGTCCTTAAGGGCTCTGCTGAAGTTCTTAAGGACTTGTGAATTGTGCGACCGGCTTTGAACGTTGTAGCGCGTAGGGTCGCGTTATTGCGCGAATTTTATTTTATTTTATTTATTTATTTTATTTTATTTCTTATTTTTTATTATTATTGTTTTTTTTGTTTTTTTTTTGTTTCTTCTATCACCTTTCATTCCCTTTACCCCTTTCCCCAGTACAGGGTAGCAAGCCGGTATTTACACTGGCTAACCTCCTTGTCTTTCCTTCCCTTTCTTTCTCTCTCTCTCCCTTTGTTAAAACAAAATTGCCGAGAACAAAAAGAACGATCGCCATACTCGTCTGTGTTTGTTGGTTTTGTTAGTATTATTTCTTTTACATCTATTAATACTTCATAACAACGAGGATTCCTAGAGATGTCTCCGTCACGTGGTTTGCGAGCGTCTGCCTGCGAAATTACATGCTCCTTTGAGTGATTTTGCTTGTTTAAATAGAATCTTTGTGTCTGTAGCAACTTTGGCGTCACATTTGTAGGTGTGCTACGTGAGGAGAATGGACATGAAACGCCGCATGCAAATAAACAATGAAAACTTACGTTTCGAATGAATAATCGAAATACAGGCAAGAAATATGACAGAATAAACGAACAGTTCACAGAAAACAAGACATCTAATTTGTAATGTGACATACCAACAGTACAGAGTTCATTAAGAAACAACGCGAGAATTTAGCAGCGAGCTCACAGTTCATCATCCGACGAAATGCGCTGAGCCACAGCGCCAGGTAGAGTCTGGCGCTGTGGCTCCTGTGGATGTAGAGGCTTGGTTCAGCGCAAGTCTTGTCGGCAGCAGCAGCAGTGACCGACGAAGTTGTCGATGATGGTGCCTGGCCTCGCGCAAAGTTGCAGGCGGCCGGCTTCCTCCCTGCAGGCTTCTTATAGCTCCCGCACGATCTGAATTAGAACGCGTCTCTCCTCCAACTGCCGTACTTGCCCCCACGGTCATCCGACACCGGCCAGGGCGCGGTTTTTCCTTCTTTCGTATGTTTCTCCGACGGACACCCTGTACCGAGGTGCCTCTGTTTCGGTCGGTTTTTTGGGGGGTTTGGTTGCCTGGGGACGGGTCTTTAGATTCCCGTCGGGTCATCTGATGCCAGTGCCTGGCTGCTGCTTTGCGGTGTAGTACCTGGGGCCCTGCCGGGAAGTACCACAGTCACTACAGCGCCCAAAACGAGATCATTGCATGTGTTATTTGTTTGTAGAGGTTAGTAGACAATATCTCGAAGTTTCGGCTGCCAGCCAAAAATAGAAACGATTTGTCCCCAGTGTTCGAGATAAAAAAGAAAAACCCGATTTCTCCCCGGTTTTCTTCTACAAATAACACTCGATTTTTGCCTACCGCGATTTCAAAAAATATCAAATCCTAAAGCGAAGGACCCTTGTATTCTGGTGCAGAGTTTAGCTAGAGAAGGCACGCAGCGATTGCTGGAGTCACCGACGTAATTTTAGCTGCCGGTGTAACTGTAACAATTTTCCCAATGCTTCAGCTGTTGGCATAGGTGGAATTTCTAACATGCGGCCTTCCCTTCTCTTCTTTATTTTTTTTTCTTCGACAAGCACGTCAATGTATCACAAAAACATCTTTAATGTATTGCTCTCAGGAATCGCCGCAGTTTACTCTGTTGAGTGTGCCATGAGGAACCACCATGTCTTACAGTACGGAGGCAGACGTAACGCCAAGTACGAAGATATTGAATGGTCTCTTTCCTGCTTTTTTTTTCACCAATAATCCAATCGTCTCTTGCTTATCAGGAATTAAGACCGGTTAATGCTTCCATCCACTTTAAATCTCAGTGCTTCCGGAAGGTGTACGTGACCTACAGGTCTCCCTGGATGAATAGATGCTCATTCCATTGCGGATGCGCTGAGTTGTGTCGGCATTTTCGCAGCAGCAGACACATGCCTTATCCTGTTGCAAATATTTACTCCGGTAGGTTTATGTCCCTAAGGAACCCACTCGAGCCTCGGGTAGCAAGGCACTGCCCTTTTTGTTATCCTACCAAATTTCGCTTCTAATTTATCTCTTACTATTCTTGCTAATTTACATGGTCTTTTTTGGTTCCATTCTTTTAATCCAGTTTACTGTCTCTCCTTCTCTTTCTTTTTGATGACTCCTGGTTGTCTATACCTTCAATTACCCTGTACTGGGTTGCCAACTTTCTTGACCTCTTCCTCCATTCTGTGTCCACGCTTCTGAGGCACAGATACTTGTGAACTTCAGCCACCGATTGATTTTCATCCATGTTCCTGGGTCTTTCTTCAAAATTAATTTTGCTCTGCGCTTGTCCGACTTCAAGAGGCCCAACCCACATGTACCTGCACTGACTGATTTTTGGTTTTACTGTGGGCCCCCAAAGTCAACCTGCCTACCTATCTTTGGTTAACTTCCAACCCCGTCATGATATCAGATTTCACGCACAGAATGGTATTTAAGAACGTTAGCGCTGGCACCATTACTCCTTTCCAGATTGCACGCACCACCTCATATATTTATTGTAGCCCCAAAGTGCTCTATGTTTCATTATTGCTGCATTCAGCTTACCCTTCACATTCAGATTATCTTTGTGGGCGCTTGTGTAAGTCTTTCCTTCGTTTATGCACACCAACGTATTTAAATTGCTTGATTATGGGCATGAACTACTTTTGAATCGATGCCCCGTAATTACTCCTCTTTTCATTAAAGATAACAATTACCGTTTTCTCTGTGCTAAAATTAAGGCCTGGATTTGAGGCTGCGTTACCACATATATTGGCAAGTCTCTGTACATGTCTTGCATTTTCCGCTAGTAGCAATATGTGGTCCGCATACATCAGTCCAGGGACCTTCTTTTGCACCCTTTGCCCATTACGGATGTAACATGAATCAGACCGCAATTTGCCGTTTTTTCTTCGTCTTTCTATACCCTCAACGTAAATCGTGAACAACAATGGAGACAGGACATCCTTGCTTCAGTCCTCGGCGAATTTCCACCACTTCATTGCATTTCCGGCCTTTAACTCGTATTCAGTCGTCCCTATATAATATCTCACTCAGCAGCTCCACGAAATCGTCCTCTATGCCTTCGTGCTTGAGAATGTCCCATAACAATTCCCTGTCTACGTTGTCGTAAGCTCCCTTCATGTCTAAAAATTTTATCCATAAAGCACTATTCTGAGCTACTGAAATCTCTGTGCACTCAGTTAGTACAAAAATAGTACACTCTCAGCGCTTGCCTGGTCTGAATACATTTTGTAGTTCCCCCAGTATAGAATTTCTTTTTCACCCACTTCCACATCTCTAATCTTATGGCTCGTATTGCGATCATATATATCACCGACGTTACTGAAACTGGTCTGTGCGAACTTGTCTTATCCTTATCACCTTTGTCTTTGTAGATGAAGTTCACTTTGCTTTCACGCCATCCAAGTGAAATTTTCTTCGTTTTAATCACTTGCACTATGGCATTATTCAGCGGTGCTTTGTTCTTTGGACCCAACTGTTTGATTAGCTGGATTGGGATTTCATCGGGTCCTGCAGCCGTGTTATGAGGGACGTTTTCTGCATTTTCTTTTTTTTCTTTTCATTAAAGCATTTTACACTAAATCTTGATCGCTTAAGCTTCTCGGTTGCTGGATCTGTTTCAACCTGGACTATGCTTTCCTTCTTGCCGAAATTATCCCTAAGAACATCTCTGATGTACCACAACGCGTCATCTCCTTAGAAGATGTTGCCGTCTTCATGTCTTATAGCCGTTTGCGAATTCTTAGTTGGAGCTCCCACATGGTCCTACTATCTTTTTTGGAGCGCCTTTGTCTTTTGCGAATGCTATACACCCAACATTCACTTGTAGACTTACTTTTTGTATTGCACCAGCTCACCCGTCGCCCTTTCCTTTTTTTCGTTACTTGTTGCATTTAAAAAGCATCTCTTCGTGGAATCCTAACTTTTTGACTTGTCTATTATCCCTAGACGCCTGCTTGCGTTCTTATATAGCTTGCTTTCTTGACTTGTTCTAACTTTTACGTGGTTTTCTATTTTCACTCCAACAATATTTTTCGCCATATTTGTCTTATCTCCGGCTGCATGACGTCTACCATTTCCTTATGTAGGAAGCGCCTACATTTTCTTCTCTGTGCTTTTTTGCGATTTCAGCTATTGGCTTTTCATTAACTGTTAAGCATTCTGCTGTTATTTGTTCGTGTCTTGCGTGAGTAGCTCTCCCAAATTGTAATTTTTAACGTCTATGGTCGTGACCCAGGCTATGGTCAATTGGTCTAATCGCTCATAGACCGTTTCTCAGACTAAGGCGTACTGTAAACGTGACTACTTGTTTCCGCGTTGCCACGTTACTTGACTATATGACACTTGTTCTTCCTGTTAACTAGTATAGGGTTCTGTTCATCGTCCAGATCCGGCACTAGATAACCGTTGTAGACAGTATATCTATCTAAATCCTCCATGTGTGACTTCACATCTCCTACTAATACCACCATAGGCCCGATTTTCTGAACGATTTCCCACATATCGCTTCTAATGCAATCAATCAATTTTTTTTAATCTCTGCTATCCCTACCTGTCCATAGGTAAGCTACTCCCAGCCACGTCTTTTTCCTCCCTATGTGTCGCTAATCCATACATGCTCCTTACATGTATCTTTTACCCTTTGCCACTTGATACCTCACCAAGTTAGCCTGCCTACGCCTTTATCTTTCTTCCAGCCATTCATTCTATTGCACCCTTCCGATACAAAATTGGCCTTAACAGGAGGCTATGTCAGCGCCACTATGCCAGCATGACGTCATGAATTTCAAAGCATTCGCTTAGCAAAAGTTTCCGAAACTTTCAAAGTTCAATATTTGGATTTTTTTAGAACACAATGTATTCCATTTTTTACCGGTCACAATTTAACTAGGCCCGAGCAGAAGTCGTCAAAATATTTGACGTCAGCAAGCTGGCGCGGGAAGTTCAATGCGGCGTCGCCACGTGCTTTTCCTGTTCGTGCCCTTTCTGGCTGACCAAATCTTTTCACGGTAATTAAGAGCCGGCCGCGTTCTTTTGTACAAGGGTCGTTCGCTAATACAGGTGAAATAATTTTTCTGTTTAGTGCCGCTTTAAGCTCTTCTTGCTTCTCATAGATTTCATGCGCTGTGTATTTGACGGAAACAAAACAAAACAAATGGAAAGGGACAACACAACCGATTGTATGAAAATATAACTCGATTGTTTTAAGTCTCAACCTATTGTACGAAGTGGCAATATCGCGCATACGTAGGGTGCAGTAGAAGTTCCCGCACTCTCCGGAAATCAGTTGTGAAAATGCCAAAGGGCCCAAACCAAAGGAATTTTAGAACGTTCCGTCTGAAGAATTGTGAAAGAGAAGCTGCACAAGTAAGAGGTTCAGAAAGCTCATAGACTCCCAGACGACATGAAAGAGACCAGGGTCACAAGATGCAAGGACCTGCTCAAACGCTTCGGCAGTATACGGAACGCCATCGCAGCATTCTCTTCGCAGACGAGGCAGTGTTCAATATCAAACATTTTTTAAACCACCAAACAACAGGGTGTCAACAGGAAGCCTCAAAAGAAACTGACGTCTGTTGTAGGATTGCCTCAACAGTTTCTTAACCTTCTGATCAATCAACCTTCTTCTCAGTCACTTCTGATCGAAACATTTCGCTGGTGTCTTGAGTGAACATCGCAAATTATCTGGTAGATGTCCTCATAAAGGAGGTCCTACTTTAAACCGAATCACAATTTGGAAACCGTCAGTGGATGTATCAGCAGGATTCTATTCCTGCTCACAAGGTGAAGTTGGTGCATAACTGGCGCATAAAAACTTCCCTGATTTCATCTCTGCTTCGCAATAGCCCCCAAACAGCCTGGATCTAAGCCCGCTTGACCATCCAGTCTAGTCTGTATTAAAAACCACGGTCTGCTCTACTCCTCATCACAATTTGACTGCTCTTTGTCGGGCATTAGAAAACTACACGAATACTACATCCGTGCCGCCATCGATGCATTTCCGAAGTAATCATTGTCTTGCATTCGCGCAAAATGTGAACTTTTTGAAAAGTATATCTGGATTTCTGCATGTAGAACCTAACACACTAAGTTAACATAATTGATTTTGTTACAGTGCATTGCAAACATACGTATGAGTTTCTATTTGAGTGCGTAAACTCTTGCCGCACCCTGTACAATCGGTTGTCTTCTCCCTTTTCATTCGTTCTGTTTTCGTCGACCAGATAGTGCAAGAAAACTATGAATGTGCACGAACTAGCCATGTTTTTTGCTTTGCTGAACATCTTCCGGCTTGTCCTTGTTCGTTGTGGTTGATATTATAGAAAGCTGCAGCAATGCAAAACGTTGTGTAACATTTGAGGGGCCGATTCTCCCAGCAATTCTGGAAAGCTAAAACTATGTGAAAACCAGAAACACGACCGGTACGCCATCCCCCTTACCACCGACGTCGAACTGCCAGCCGGCGTGCGTCCTCAGCCATCTGTCGCTTTACGACGTGCTGGGCTTCCGCTCTCAAAAAGTGTTGATCATTTAACTTTGTGAAAAAGTGATCTATACCATTAGAGTCCCACCGAATATCTGATTTATTGTGCTTGTTTTTCGTTCTTCACGTTACTTGAGACAAAGGCTGAAAACATACGCTCACGATTTCTTGGATACAGCATTTAACGGGTTCTAAAATTAATGATTCAAAACTACCTCGAAGTTAGTCGCCTGCCGTGCTTTTCTTCTGAACGCTATAGACTCGCCACGACCGTTCTACTGTGCCATTAACCACGCAGAACCAGTGGCCATGTCTATAGGCGACCGAAAAAGAGAACAATGTCTCTAGGAGGAGGAGGAGGAGGAGGAAGAAACTTTATTTTAGGCCAGCACGCTACCTACTGATATTTTGCTTATTGGTGTCTTTTTCTTTCTTCATTTGAATTTCAATTCCAAATAACAACTCGACCAGTGTTTCAGGAAAAGTCATATTCGAGCTGGAAAAAAGGTGTCATACCTGCTTTTACCAGAAAGAACTCGAAACAAAAATCACTGTAGTCGAAAAATTCTAAGCTTCGAATTTCAATGAAGCAGACATTTAAAGAAAGTCGTCGGGGAGCGCACGGACTGTGCCGAAAAGTTGCAATTGCGTAAAAAAAAATCATGGCTTTATTCGGTGTTTACTTCGTGCACTTTCGATTTATTTCCATAATTTTCATAGCAATATAACATGCTGGAAAAAAAAAAGGTCCGATGTACGCATGAAATAAATAGTGGTAGTTCAAGAGCAAATGACCATACAAGGAAAGTAAAAATACAAGCTGATTTAAGCACATGAACTCATACGCGTTTCAAAGTGTGATAAAGCCGACATCAAAAGAATCTGTGTGCTTTGCGTTTGATATCTGCCCTCAAAGTGTACTGCCTATCGACCAAGAGTGTTACACTGTGGGCACTCTGCACTGTTCAAAGGGCGCTACGACGTTTTTTTTTTTTTTTTTTATTATTGCGATAGCAATTATATGGACACTCAAAAGCAGATTTCTGCCGTCGGCGTCGCCGTCGCCGTCGCCGTCGCTGTCGCCGTCGCCGTCGCCGTCGCCGTGAGGTTCCGTATGACGTCATTTGGAGATGAAATCGTCGCCGCGCGCCGAACGCTGTATGTGCGAGTGAAAGGGCGCGAGGGGCACGTCTTTCACGGGGAGTGAACGCACGGCGGAGAACAAACGCACGTTCTGCGCCGTGCTCGCTTAAGGGCTGCAGGAGTAGGCGTCTCTTTTCTCCTTTACAATCACCATGTATGTAGAGCAAACGCGCCTTCTTCATACGCGCGAGAGGCCGTGGGGGAGGGAAGGGAGGCGACGTTTAGCTGCGGCACCAAGTGCCTATTTATATCAGAGGCTCCGGCAACAGTCACCAACGCCGCACGCATTTTGAGCTAACGCGGGCAAAACGCCGATGGCGTCGACAACAGTTCTGCGTGTTGCCGATGCTGCTGCATGTCCAAGTTTATACAGCTGATAAAGCTAATATCATTACTCCGTAAAGCTCTCTACAAGTTTGCTATCGCAATTGATGCTTCGTCTTTCAGGTGAAACTGCGACATTTTTTTTTATTGCGATAGCAATTATATGGACACTCCAAAGCAGATTTCTGCCGTCGCCGTCGCCGTCGCTGTGAGGTTCCGTATGACGTCAATGGAGATGAAATCGTCGCCGCGCGCCGCCGAACGCTGTATGTGCGAGTGAAAGGGCGCGAGGGACGCGCGCTTTCACGCGGAGTGAACGCACGGCGGAGAACAAACGCGTGCTCTGTGCCGTGCTCCCTTAAGGGCTCTAGAAGTAGGCGTCTCTTTCCTCCTTTACAATCACCATATATGTAGAGCAAACGCGCCTTCTTCTGACGCACGAAAGGCCGTGGAGGGGGGAGGGGGGGGGGCAGGGGGAGGGGGGGGGGGGGCAGGGAAGGGAGGCGACGTTTAGCTGCGGCACCAAGTGCCTATTTATATCAGAGGCTCCGGCAACAGTCACCAACGCCGCACGCATTTTGTGCGAACGCGGGCAAAACGCCGACGGTGTCGACAACAGTGCTGTGTGTTGCCGGTGCTGCTGCCGTGGTTGCTCAGTGGCTATGGTGTTGGGCTGCTGAGCACGAGGTCGCGGGATCGAATCCCGGCCACGGCGGCCGCATTTCGATGGGGGCGAAATGCGAAAACACCCGTGTACTTAGATTTAGGTGCACGTTAAAGAACCCCAGGTGGTCTAAATTTCCGGAGTCCCCCACTACGGCGTGCCTCATAATCAGAACTGGTTTTGGCACGTAAAACCCCATAATTTTTTTTTGCATGTCCAAGTTTGTACAGCGGATAAAACTACTATCCTTACTCCGTATAGCTCTCTACTAAGTTGCTATCGTAATTGATGCTTCGCCTTTCGGGTGAAACTGCGACAACTTTTTTTGTTTTGTTTTTTTGTTTTGTTTTTTTCACCCTAGCATCGCCGACACCGGCCGCTAGAGAGGTGACGAACATAGCATGGCATTCCAAATGATAGCGGTCATTTCGTCGCTCGTCTGAGTGTTATGCCCTGCGCATGCGCACTTTCGGCGTTTTCACAACTCGGACACTCTTACCCCGTGATAAGCGATCGAAATTGTCACGGCGAATGTATGCAGCGTGCCTCCAGTTTTGCTTCCACCACTCGTTAGACTGTGTGTTCTGGCGCTGCTGTCTACTCTGGGATAAAGTCCCTATTATAAGAAAAGTACCGCCATCTACTCTTTCCTCCGCCGCCTCCTCTCCTAAAGCGCTTGCTTTTTTCTTTACTTTTTGCTTGCGAAAGCCAAGTCGACGGTGGCGCACCTAGAAAGTCCACGTTGAAGCTTTCAGGCAGGGCGCGCGCCGCCGCGGCCGCCGGCGACTGCGGCTGCGCAGAGGACTTTCAACATGGCTCTGAGGCGGAAAAAAATAAAATATAAAGAAGTGAAAAGCGCGCGCTATCATCGTCCAATCGGAGATACAGGAGAGAGAGAAGCGGCGTTTATCAAATGATGGCGGTACTTTTCTTATATAGGGACTTTACTCTGCGAAGCTTTATCGCAGGTTGCCTAAGGTGTAACGACCGTGGCCAGCTAAGACGCACTGTGTCAGCCTTCAAAGCTATCTGTAGCTGTTTTCGGTCTAGCGTGCTCGTAAAAAAGACCGTTCGTCCGGAAAATCAAGAAGAAGGTTCAGTGGCCCGTCACATCATTAGCCAACTGTACACTGTCCGTAAGAAAAGAAACCCCGCCAAGGAAGAACAAGACTGAAGAAATGGTTTATATTGATTTCTGTGAAGAGCACATGTAAACCATGCCTCAAGGCAGCCTGCATTAGCCGTTGCCGCTTTGACTTAGCTTCCACGGTCAAGTACTACTATCGAGCGAGAAACGGGGCATGAAAAAAGAACAGACGGCGCGATAAAAGCCTGTTCACATGGGGGATAGGCAAAGCAGATAACAGGATATACGAGAACATTTACTCCCGCCCATAACTTTCAATGCGCACCATGAAAAAAAAAACAGTATCGACTATTACGTAGCTCACGGTAGCTGCCGCTTTGGGCTGGTCCATTAGTCTGGTGTTTGCCAGCCACGCGCAAGCTTTGAAGTGGCCTTTGTCGTGCTGAAATCACAAGCAGAAGAAGCCACAGCCGTAGCGAGAAGAGAGAGAAACTGTCGGCCGCTAAATCAGAGTGGTATAGAGGATTGACTCGCTAACATACCACGCGTTTGAGGCCAACCGGGTTGCCTAGCCACGGCGACGGCAGTGACATGTCGTTGCCTCTACGTTACGCATATTTCCTCTTAGACTTACTTGTTGCAGTATGCTGAAGCATGACCGCCATAGCCACTGAGCAAACAGGGCGGAGCTGAAGCATGACCGAGCGAGTAGGGTTCATTATTGTTATAGGCTTTCGTTTTTCCGTGCACAGACGATAATTTAGGTCACATGTTTGTGTGTTCCCGAACCAAAGCAGCGGCAGCAGGCTGCTGCTGCTGCTCGCGATTTTTTTGGCACAGCATGATCCGAAATGGTTTCTACATCTTTTACTTCTCTTACTTACTACACTGGAGAACGTGGGTAGCGGAGATAGAAAGATAAAAGAATTAGCGTAGCTTGCACTTGATGCGCAGTGCTAAAGAGACAGTGGAGGTGCTGGGCACCTAGCTAGTCCTGGATTTGGGGCAAGGCTATAGCACCACCGAGTCATCCCCAGCATTTTCCGGAATTTATTGATTATTGCTCGATTATCAATTAGCTATTGATTGGCTATCGATTGGATATCGCGAGGTATTGGCCACGCATTCGGGCTAGGCTAAGTACTACCAAGTCATCCCCAGCATTTCCCGACAGACAGATTACGCTCGGCATAAACAGCTTCGCTGTTAAAAAGGAAAGTAGAGAGAGAGACAAAGAGAGAGAGAGAGTAAGAGACAGAGAACACAGACACATGATCAAAGTCGGTCACAATCACCGCACACTATCAAAGTACAAGGTCATGGATAGTACAAGGAACACCAATTAAGGCTGAAATCAACTGTACAGGCTTGCTGTCCTTGGGAATTGTAGCAGCGCCTGCGTTGCCCTCTGCTGCGATGTGGCGAAGCAGTTTGCTGAACCTGTTACTATACAGACGCCGACGGCAGTGTATAAGGCAGGCTCCAGACAAGTTAAAGTGTGGCGTAATCGTTCAGCTCATAACAGTTAATGCTACAAATTGAATTGTACGGTCGTAACACTATAATAAGTGCGGATGCATCCAGTCATTTATTTTACGGTTTACGTGAGATAGAGAAATGTTTTATGGATACCTGACAAGTCTCGCAATTACCCGAATTTTGGCCAGTGTGGGTGAGTCAACTTTAATAAGTATCCGGCAAATTGATGGCCTGGGTCTAGGCTGCGCCGGGGGCAGCAGAGAGACCCTGTCTCTCGGTAGCTTCCCGGGCTTGCTGGATGGCCCAAAGTTGGTCCTGAAGATCAGAGCTAGTCAGTGTGGTTCTCCACCGCGCCCTTAGTTCATCCGGGGGGACTGCAATTCTCCTCTGAACTATTTCACAATCCCAGAGTATGTGTTCTAGGGTGGCTACTCTATCATTACATAACTTACATTTGGGATCAGGGTATAAATCTGGAAACATGCGGTTAAGATGTACCGGGTTCGTGTAGGTTCTAGCTTGAAGTCGCCTCCAATCAACCGCCTGAGACCTGTTTAATTTTGGGTTAAGACAATCTTCCCGATTTTACGGACGCGGCCCTAAATCTCCCGAAACCCAAGCTCACCAAAAAAACAAGCAGCATAGCATAGCCGTGTCGTGCCTACCACTATGCGCTAGCTTTCTAGCCAAAAATAGATTTAAGTGGAAGCCATTTGTGTGTATGCAGTGTGGGCCTATGTCAGTTCGCTTCAGTTCGAAGCATAAGTTGAGGACTGCGCGAGATTCTAATATGGGTTGCATATTAATTGGCCGGTTCTCTTAGGTCAGCTTCACAATTGTGCACTCAAGGTATGCTGTGAAGCATATTTCAGAAGGGCAAGGAACCACAGTTACGAGACATAGTAGTATGTGTTCCTTAATTATACACGCGCGCTCGTGCCGCCTCCAGTTACAGTACGAGTGCTGAAACATCTAGCAACTGCACTGACAGCCATTCAGAGCTGTTTCTCACATCGGTGCGGCAATTTGAGATCTTCTTTCGCCCACCTTGTGCGCTCCGTATATCAGAGTATGACGGGGCCTCCCACGCGTTTCTTAATTATTCACGCGCGCACGTACCGTCGCTGGTTGCACGAGTCCCGAGACGTCACGTAGCTGCACTAGCAGTCATTCAGAACTGTATCTGACGTTGCTGTGGTTTAAAAGAAAAAAGAACGACACTTTCTTTTTTGTCTTCATCCCTCTTCCTCATAGGGATGACGGCAGGGTGTGAGGGTGTCTCGTGTTCTGGCATGGCGTGCTTCGGTGCATTCTTCGCAAAGGCAGTTTGCAGAGGTCATCCGTGAACGCGTGAGCTCACTTGTACTTCCCGCAGTCGAATCCTCTTGAATTATTCACTTCAGATGCCAGAACTACGTGGTACTATAGCCCGCAAGGTATGCGTGAGGTAAACTTGGAGCTAACATGACGTAGCGTACGCCTTGAACAAAAAAAGAAAACTAGAAAACAGCATAGAACTCACGATTATATGATACACTTCAAAAATGCGAGGAACGGGGTGCCCAGACCAGCTAGTCCGTGGCTCTTATCGGAGAGTTTTAAGGATTCAACATTTTCTTTAGAAAAGCCTAAACTTACGCCCCATCTCACCTGTAAATATGAGTACCAGGTTTACTTGCGCATTTCATATTTATTTTTATTCTCTTTTTTTTCTCACTCTCCTCTGGAATATTTTAATCTCATTCCCCATTCCTATACAGAGTCGCATGTCAGTGGTTGTATACGCGCCGGCAAAAATCTATGTTTTCTAATAAAGAGCCTCCCGTTCTCTCTATCTTATACCCTGGCGCGGAATGGCCATTAGTATGGCGACGATGGATGCTAACGTGACCAGCGATTGCTATAAGGGTTCCCTAATCATGGCGTGGTGCCCATCATTGGTGTAATTCTTGTTCGAATGCGGAAGAGTAAAAGCTTGCTGGCGAGCAGCACATCTGAAAAAAAAAAAACATAACAAAAACTGAAAAGGAGTTGCATTGGGTCGCTGCTTTCTAAGGAGTGTGCCTTAACATAGGGGCATTGGTGTACAATAGCTCATTTTAAAGGGACACTCTCTTTGCATAGTCTTCCCACTTTTTGGGTGCTGGCTGTTGCTGTCTTTCCAATTATACAAAAACTTGGGCCACCGGCAATTTGTAGGATGCTGGCTGCTGCCTGTTGGCTACTGCCGTACGCTATCGTCGTCCCTGGTACAATGCAGACCAGCTAGCATCACACGTAGCGCAAAGCGAGGCGGCCATGGGTGGCAGACTATATACACAAGCACCGACGTGATCTCCAACACTAACATACTTTCGGTGTCATGTCGTCGCCATCGATCCTTCGGCGTCCAGATATAATGCAGACCATATATCGGATGGAGTCTGTCGTGGTCACTCCGTCGTCATCACTCCATTGCCGTCAGTTTTTTTTATTTTGTCGTCTTTAATTCGTCACATGCCACTTTCGTCAATGTGTCGCCATAACGCCACTATCGTTACGTCGTCTTCACGTCGTCGTGCAGTCAGTCGTCACCCCTTATGATGACGCAGTCGTCGTCTTGCCGCCGACGTTGTGCTGCTGCCGTCATTTCGCCATGCTCATGCCACGGTCCTCAAGTTTTCGTGGTTACATTAGTTCCGCCATCGTCACTCTGTCTTCGTCACGCTGTCCTCGACACTTCCGTTGTCGTTCCGTCCTCATAGTTGGGCTGTCGTCAGTCTGTCGTCGTCACTTATTATTTCGTCATCACTGAGCCATCCGTCATTTTATCGTAGTCATTCGATCGTCGTCAATCCATGGCTGTTACTAATGCAGTCGTCCGCATGCCGTCATCGGCATGAAGCTGTGATCCCTCCACAACCGTCATGCCGCGGTTGTCACGCCATCGTGGTTTCATCGTGATCGTTCATTTCTTAGCCCTTATAGCGTTGTCATATCATTGCCGTCAATTCCCACTACCCATTGCGAGACTGAAGAAGTCGGCAACAGAGAGGTACACATGAAGTTGGCAACATAGGCCATCCCCGCAGTGGGTGTGTGAATTTTGTGCATTTCTATCGCCCTTAAATAGAGCGTGCGCCTGCACCTAAACATTTGCGTAATTACGTCACACTTGTCTCACTGCGTGATGTTTCATTAAACATTTTAATAGCCCTTGAGTAATTAACATTTAATTTGTGTAAAACACCACTTCAATTACGTGATTTCCACAAGCATTGCGACCATTAGCGTTACGCTTGAAAGGTAGATACTTACCATTTGCGCGAACAACGCCAAAAGCTTAGCTTAACACCGATTCCCACATAAGCATTCGATCTGCCATTTTTTCCCTTCTGCAGCACTCCTGCTTCTCAATCAATCATGGGCTCATCGTTGCTCACAAATGGTGAAGAAATGGCTTGCATTGTAAAATTTTTAGAACTTCGTAGCGAAACTCTGTCTGGTGTCTCCTCTCAATGACATTATCTCAGCTCACCTACATGCTTGCTACAGCATTCGGTTCTCTGAAAGGGACCACATTTGAAAGAACGTCACTGCAATCCTGTCTACACAATTTTCGTTTACGTTTTCACACACTGTGTCACTTGAATGTTTGCATTCAGACTATCCAGCAGCTGGATCTACGTGACATTCCTACCGCGTACCACTCCGTGGAGTGGTAGAGTGACGGAGTTTTTTTGTTTTTTTTTTTTTTTTTTTTTTGACATGAATATATACCAACTGGCTCAACTTATGTCCGTCCGTCCGCGCGCGCGCGCGCGTGTGTGTGTGTGTGTGTGTGTGTGTGTGTGTGTGTGTGTGTGTGTGTGTGTGTGTGTGTGTGTGTGTGTGTGTGTGTGTGTGTGTGTGTGCAACAGCGACTAGGCTGCGAAGAACTTTCACAGTATCTATGGTCTTTAAACTTGCTCGCGAATTTTATATTACATATATAAGTATACATGTGTTTTGTCTGTGTGTTGTTGTTGCTGTGCATGTAATTAAAAAAATGAGACAAAGAGAAATAATAAGTAAGTAATTAAACGAATTAATTAAAGGGACGTTAGGCATGTGTGTGTGTGTGTGTGTGTGTGTGTGTGTGTGTGTGTGTGTGTGTGTGTGTGTGTGTGTGTGTGTGTGTGTGTGTGTGTGTGTGTGTGTGTGTGTGTGTGTGCGTGCGTGCGTGCGTGCGTGCGTGCGTGCGTGCGTGCGTGCGTGCGTGCGTGCGTGCGTGCGTGCGTGCGTGCGTGCGTGCGTGCGCGCGCGCGCTTGCGCGGGCTTGTGCAAGCTTGCGCGCAGTTCTAGACGTTTCCTGATTGTGTACGCCAAGTGAAGCAACGTTTTTAATCCATTTTCACAGTAAACGTCTGCCGAAATCCTTCTGCACATGAATTTATGAAATAATTCTCCCTGCTAAATATTTTATGCTTTTTTTTATTTTTCTTTGCCTCAATATAAGGCTCATATATTGAAAGCTCTCTGAACAAACAAATGTCACGCAACAGGCAAGGGCATACAATAGGTCACTCTAGGGAGAAAAAAAAGCAATTCATTCGATACTGCAGCCCCAGCAGCAAGAATTCGATATGGTTCACGAACCTGAATACACAAGAGCCATGACAAGAAAGTAAAAGCCGTAGTCGCGCTACGCCAACTTGTTTCTTTTTTTTTTCTTTTTTTTTCTGCCGCTGATGTTATCCTGCTTCATCAGAAATTAAGCCAATCGCTGAAACCACAAAAAGGTTGAACACACGGCCCACTGGTTGAGGTACACTGAGCACAGCTGCTTGTTGCTAGATAAAGCATTAGACATATACGAGTAATTAAGCAAAATCCAGAACTGGACACAAGAATGGTCTCATTGGCGACTGCTGCGCTCTCATTGTACCCTCTCTACAACCCATCTTCCCTCCACGGTAATTCTTTTTGGAGTTCCATTCGGCACTCTTATAGCGGCGTCTGTATTTTTTTTTTTTTTGGGGGGGGGGGGGGGGCATAGCCACATTACCATAATAGTCTGAGAAGTGAGTCGGCACTCCATCTGTCTCCTTTCTCTAGTTTTATTCCTCTTCCCCCCCCCCCCCCAAAAAAAAAAAAAAGCCCTTTGCCGTCGTTCCGCGTGAGCAGTTATTGAGCTGTCCTAAGACGACATGGTAGGCAGTAGCTGTCCAAAGGGCCCCAGACCATTTTATTTTCGGTGACAATGGCACCCCTACTTTAAACCTGGTCCCCTGCAAGAGTAATTTCACATCTGCACGCTGCGTGGGTAAGTTAAAGTACCAATACTAGCTCAATTACACCTAATTTGCTATCTACGGGTTGGCCGCAGTACACCACGTCAGAATTTGCTCTTTAAGGCTTGCGTATTTGTTAAAGACTGAGGAGGTGTCTGCGCCGAAACGAATGGTCTTTGGTACTCCTGTCTGCTACAGTAGCACCCTCATTGGTGGCTTCCCTCAACCCGAGACCCTCATATATGCCTTTGCATCTCTCTTTTATAGCGTATAGATCTCGTATTTTCCGTCATCGACGAAGTCTCGTTGGACGCGGAAGGAGGCGAGCATCGTCGCTTGCCGCAGGCATACTGCGAAACTCGCCACTGCAGCTGTTATGAAGGCGGCAGTGTTACTCTCTGCCGTGGCGATTCTCCTCACGGGAGGCGCTTGCGGAGAACGTCGCCTGACGAGGGAAAAGAAAAACTACATGCCTGACGCGAACATATGCTGTGAGTGACGTTTCCGTTCTTCACGTTTGTTTGTTTTTATTTTATTTTATTTATTTTTTTTGTATGTGAAAACTATAAAAGTAGCTAGTGTTGTGCTTTGTGCATACGCTTTCTCGGAGATGTCTATGTGGTGCGCTTCCCATATGACTACATTTTCATAAACCCAATGAAATCGCATCGAGTCGGCTTGCAAGGACGAAAACTAGTCTTTGCGTTTATGTAAACGCAAGCGTGTCGCGCCAAGCGAGTTTCGAGGCGAGTTCGGTCAGCCCGCCTGCAAGGAGTAGGTTGGCGCGCCCATGCAGTCCGCTCGATAGGATGCATGTAAATGCGGTCGGGTTGGGCTAAGTGACGCTCAACTTCTTCTTACTCGCGTAGAGTTCGTGTGAACGAAGCTAATCTGGGTGCAGCCACGAAGTCGAAGCCGGGACAACCGAATAAATAAAAGGAAACTCGTGACGCTATTGTCCGTGGTACGCATCCTCAGAAAACGCCGTTCCCAGTGGCATAAAACACGTTCCGAGAAACTCCAGTATCAAGTTTTCAATGGAATGGTACCGCAGTGTTGCAGAGGCCACGAGGTGGCCTAAAACCCTGACAACGACAACAGAAATAATTCCAACTTTTGGCGTCGTCGTGTCATAAGTTCGACACGCCCGATCGCTGCTGCTGTAGACGTCTGTTCACAGATACCAGTCTTTCAAATGGCGTGGAGAAGGCGGAGGCGCGAGAACAAACTTGTTTTATGTTTGTCAGAGCGTATGTTGTGTCTTTCAGAGATGCTTTGTTTAGGCACTGTATACATACGAACCATACTGCTTGGCGGCTGCAGGTGTCGTGCTTGCGTGAGTCGCTGAAGCTATACCCACGCTCTGCGGCACTTCTTGGATTCAGGTTACCGTGTACGGTCGCTTGAGGCTCGGCGACTGGAGCGGTTGTAACAGAAAAAGCGACGCACACGGCTTGTAGTGGGGAAACATAGCAGTCTACGTGAAGATAGTGGCATTGCGTGTGATATATCCCATGCATAAAAACGTCCACTTCCGTCGGCGCCTCGCCAGGTGCGTGCTTAGTTTGAACTTTTTCATATGCTAATCGCTTAGGAGTGTATATAAACAGCGATAATTGCCCATATAAGATTTATTCTATCAATAGCATCACTTATCTCACGTAAGCTCTTTAACTTTGACAAGATATCTACCTTATTGTGGGCGTTTTGACCACGCTCTCAGCAACCGGCGTTTATACAAAACATAATGGTTAGAGCTTTAGTGTTCATTAGACGATTAGTTGAAAGTCAGCGCTTGTCCTGTCTCGACCGGTCTGTCCTTTGTTCTTACGGCGCTATGTATTCTGTATAACGTTAGACCATATTTAGTTTCAATTGGCTGTACCGTAGTAGGGGTGTTCCTTAAGTCCAGTCAACATCTACTGATCATTATGTGAGCTTCGAAGGTATCCATATGAAAGAGCAAATGTAGCGTATACAAGAATATGTCGTCGCAGAAAGCGCGTTATGTCTATTTTCTCCGTGAAAAGAACGGCCACTGCCAAGGGACACGTTATCCTGGTTTCTAACTGAAACGGTGAACCGAGTTGCAACAGTGAAAGTGCGTAAATATAGATCAAATATAACGTCGTCATACAGGCTGACGGTCAACGAAACCAAGCATGTACTAGGCTTTTCTGTTATGTTGGTGGTGGCAGATAATCATCATATTGCAATTGACTCCCCCTACTGTGTTTCTTCGTTTATTTTCAGCTTACGAAGAATCCGAGATTGCAAGAATTTCTAAATGCTACTTCAGCCACTTACCATCAGATGTAAGTAGTTGCAGGAGACCTGGATCATGAATAGAGAAGTTGTAGACGAATGAAAACGGGATTCAACGCCAATGGCACCTGCTCCCAGATCACCATGAGCGGCACTTTCTTAATATCCTTGAAGCGTATATAACCAGTGTATTGTGCTTGCTCTAACCTTTCGGGCCCGAACATAGCGAATTACAAGGAACTCTTAAAGTAAGCTAAGGACGGCGAATATAGCGAAGTGACGGTCAGTTGGCTAAAGATCAATTTATAAGCTCACTAAACAAGATATTCTAAACAACTGTGATTACGAGTCATATTAGGGAATTCGTTTTTTTTTTTCATATCACCACTCAAAGAACGCTGTCGATCCCGCACATGAGCAAATATCTTAACAGCAATATCTTCCTTTTTTTTTACAAATAGCGTACCAGCAGGCTTCAGACATTTTGGGTAAATTTGAGCGCTAGGGTAATATGTAAATGCGGAGAAGTTGACAGGAAAAGCACTCACTGACAACAGTCAAGTTCTCTGCTTTTCCGTATTACTCTTCTACTCACCGTTATCCCGCAATGTACTGTCCCGCAGCGTTGCGGAGCGCGCGTGTAATAAAAAAATGCAGAGTGGTTCACTTAACTTGTACCAAACTTAAAAATTATGCAAATGCTACATAGCTGGACAGAACCAAGGTAATGTTGTTTGTCGTCGCTTGGAGATACTCAGGTTATTTTTTGCATTTGGTTATATTTTACCACGAGCGTCCAGTCGCGCGGCAGTTTCGCGTGTATTGACGGGCTTCTTTATGCTCGGAAAAAACACTTTTATGTAGCATGTATTGAGCAACGGAAAGCTGTATCGGGAGTTCTTCGCGCTGCTCTACAATTTTCTCATTTACACTTTTCATCTAATTGTAACATAGAGAAGTTGAATAATTAATTGAGACTAATTTTATGATTAGGCGGAATGCAAAAAAAAATAAACTTTAGTATCTCCAAGCTGACGACAAACAGCATTACCTTCTGTCCAGCTACGTAGCATTTGCAGATTTTTAAAGTTTGGCCCTAGTTAAGTGAAGCACGCTGCATTAAGAAAAGCAAGGAACGAGAGATGCCACAGAAAACTGCCGGTCGGTGTAATAGCTGTTACGAATGATTGTCCGGGTAAAATGAGGTGAATGTGCTAATCTTCCATGATTTCTTTCAAAACTAAATGGCGCTGCTTGTAAATATTTTTAATGAACGTCGATATGGGGAGAAGGGAGCGGGGGGGGGGGGGGGCGTCAACTGCGATCTACAAAAACTACCACTCTCATTCCACTGGTGCTTGCTTATGCCGGCGAATACGCTCGTTTCATGTCGTGTTCGATAAGAAAAATTAATTTTGCACTTGTAAAAACGAAAAACATCGTGTTTACCTCCCTGTTTCTGTATATTAGGACAATAGACATTTACAATATGTACATAACTCTTTCTCAAGGAAGAGTTATAACTGCGTTTTCATTTAAAATACATTACGCTGGGCTAAAGTATTTCAATTATTAAAGTTTGTGGGATGTTTGACACCGGAAGTCTATAAAGTTTTTTGCATATAAGCAAGAAAGTGGTACTAGTTGAGAGTTCAAACACGCAAGGCTTTGTTGGAAGTTATCTTTTCTACATGGGATTCCAGGTGCGATCATCAAGTCCTCGATCTCGTCATAAGTTTATGTTCGGATAGACTACTGCTCGAAATGCAGGATATTGAGCGCCATTCTGGTATTGCCCCTTTGGCGCCTTCCGAAGGTCTGGCACGCTCACAGTAGCCACTTTCAAACTTTTACTATCGGTTTCGTGACTCCAATGTCACACACTATACTAGGCTCATACTTTACAACGGAATGGTTTGTGCTGGTGGAAGTGTACGAAAACATATGATCGTTTTGCTAGTGCCCTGAAAGAACTGAAACTGATACCAAATTTGAACTCTCGAGGTATAGAAGTCATGTCATGGATGATGTGCGTAAGTACAGCCTTGGCAGCAGATTATTAATACGCGTGTTCCAAAGCGTTATAAGCGTGTTCTACGAACCACGTACGTAGAATGATTGCCTGCTGTACAGGAAGAACGGATTGCTGTGCGCAGTTAATCTTTGGGAGAAGTATATAGGGTCTATGGTATGCATAATACACGGGCAGGAATGTTTCGATTAATTATGGCCTTTGCAGTAAATTGCGTATTACATTGGTCGAAACTGTCATATAGGCATGTTTTTAAGGTGACCTGGCAAAACGATATGTGATATCCAGTTTGAACTTGCGGAAAATTGGAACGATATTATGGGACATATGCGGCCAAAGTTTAAACTTAGCTGTTCAAATACGGCCATTTATATTCAGTAATTTATACAACAGCTCAAAAGAAGTGACTGCGCTGGAAATTCGGCTGTGATTCTGGCAGCCGCGTAAGTCTGCTGTGGTCCCCATTCATTCTTTCTTTCTTTTTTAATCCCAGCATGTGAGTTGATACCTCCCAAATGTCAGCTGCTGCTGTGGGATAACTTACCTGCATTGTATCTGTTACTGTCTACAGTTTTCCAAACAGGTGGAGGAGTCGGTAACGTCCCTATTCAATGGCATGAGCATTGTGCAGACCATCATGCTGTTCTGTGAAATCAATAACGACGATGGCTACTCCATGGTTCGTGTGCACTGAGTTTTGAACTTCTCTTATATTTATAGAGAGAAATTAGCACCGCTAGAACTCTGGAATGTGGTGTGCTGTGGCAGCTTCTTTCCGTTTGTTTTTGGTATTAAACATTTTTGTATAGGCTCTTCCAAATGAACGTACTCTAGAGCAGATGAATGGTGTTTCCAAGCGACTTTTGAACCAGTCTGAATAGAATTTGCTCCATTTATAGTTTGTGGTAAAACGCAGTTACTGTTGTTCGCAATATAAATGCGGCCTCAGTTGAAATAAAAACGGCGCAGTTTGCAGAATCTAAAATCGATGAGCATGAAATGGAGAATTTTTTTGTTCAGTTCTATCAAAAGACTATTACTTCTTAAGCTTCATAAAAATCGTAATCAGAACAGGCATCCTTGGAGAGTTTTTAAGGGCACAGAATAGAAGTTGCAATTAGTTATGCTCATATATAGTCATTTATTATGCTAACTTTTTGGAAAGCATTGCATGAAATGCAGCTCTATAGTGTCTCTTATTCAACTATAGGTTTTGCGAAGACATTTAAAGCTAATACTGATATATGTGACTGTAAACCTAGTCTTTTTTGAAAAGTCTAATGTAAATTAAAATTTGCTATTTCCTGAGTTGCGAATTAACACCATTACAAGCATTATGGACATAACATTTATTATGCTGCTACATTTATAACGTTTGTCTCGGCAATTTAGAGCGCAAACGCAAAATTCGCTTCGATGTCGGTCTCTAAGACAGATCTAGTTTTCTCTGATGAAACGAATCTCGTAACATCCTGTTGAAAGCTTGTTCAATTTTATACGCTATTCCAGCCATAGCCATATTTATGTTTAAGAAAACGAAAGCTGCGTTGTATGGGTAACTTGTGTTCGCCTCTTTACAAGCGTGCTAGTATTTATTTATTTATTTATTTATTTATTTATTTATTTATTTATTTATTTATTTATTTATTTATTTATTTATTATTTATTTATTTATTTATTTATTTATTTATTTATTTATTTATTTATTTATTTATTTATTTATTTATTTATTTATTTATTTATTTATTTATTTATTTATTTATTTATTTATTTGTGCTTCGGTAGATACATCAGACAGAGCTTGTTATCTATATTATATTTGATCGCTCGAGAATACCTTAGGAAACGAAAACTCAATCTCGTATTTCCGCGGCGCAGTTTAAGTGATCGATTAAAGATTATTTATGAATGGCTAAGGTCACTGTTGTGAGAAAGGTACTTTCTCAACGAGTTTGGTAGAGCTAGTACCAAAATTATAGCGCGCGAAGCAGATAGCATCGTGCAATACGCTCCATTTATTCAGTAAACCCGCAAGATCACTTACACCTTCCTTAGATTTTCTTCTTCGTTTATAAAATGCTACTGCAAGGCGCGTGTGCGTGTGTTTGTGCTTCTGGCGTCCGCTGTAGGCATACTTTCATAATAGAAGGGGAAATGGGGCTCTTATTTGGGTGTGTTCTGAAGGTACGGCTCTTAACGAGCATGAGAATATTGAATATAGGACATGACATTTGCTGTGCTTTGCCCTTGTGGCTTTGACCAGCCTCCTTGTTTCTTGCGCTAAGCCTTTTAAAAATCTGCCATCGATTATTCTACATTTACCTTCTGCATATTACCGCTCGGCTGTTATGATAGCAATAAACATCGAAATAATTGTTTAGAGCAGAGACAATAGTCGCTCGTAATGATTGTTGCTGCCAAGGTAACATCTAGATTCAGCGATAAGCGCACTTGAATCTGCAGAGGCTTCATAATGCACGAGAAAGCACAGGATAAAATTTATCATTTCTAGATGTGAAACAGTTAGCTGCTCGAAAGAAATGTTGCGGAGCTACCGCGCGCTACACATGAAGCACAAATGACCTAACACTGATCAGTTGTAAACGTAGAAAATTTACCCGCTCAATAAGAAGTGTTGCGACGGTATACCGTGTAGTAGAATTGAACCACGAAGAACGAACGAGGAAGCCGGGGTGAGCGTTTTCTTTCACTGAAGCCTTGACAAATCGTCAAAAAAGTCAATGTACTGCTCGTCATCACCAGAAAGGTTCAGATAATGCACTGTCACATTGCGTTCTTGTTAGATTAGTCTGAAACTCAGTCCTTTTCGTAATCATTCTGTGATCAAGCGCCACAGCAGACGCGAGCGTCGAGTTGCTTCGTATGAAGTTAACAGGTTCATTTTTATCCTTTAGATAAATGCGTGGATCAAGGAGCTGCCTGTAAGTGCCAATTTTTTTTTATAAGAACAAAAGCTTAACTAGGCCGAAGAAACATTATCCTGCACTGACACTTTTGTGCAGCGCTCCTTCCTCGACATTTATTTGCATTGTTCTTTTTTTTTTTTTTTACTGCTCGTTCCATAAGTTTTATTGCATCATGTATTGCATAGAGACCATGCTCACAAAGTGTTATCCCTTTGAGTAGTGTCAAGCAATAGAGAGGCGATACAAAGTCAGAAACGTACGGTGGTTAACCGGAACAGCATCCGGGAGGCTACTTGACACCGCAGAAGCGGCTGGGCGGCTGAGTGGGCTGTGGCAATACATACGAGAGGTACTGCAAAGTCAGAATTTATTAAATACTCCTGTTCAGAATTGTACACTCGTCAATGTCTCGTAGGTTCACTTGTTTTAGAGCGATAGCTGTATGAGCGAAATTAAGAATTGACAGGGTGCAAGCCCCATGGCTCATATTATACTAAATATGAAATAACATTTCAACTGTCAGTCTTTATCATTAATGCTAAATACCGCAGATATAAGCATGAACAAACAACAAAACTTCACTTATCCTATCTTTTAACTAATCACATTAGGAAGCACACTGCGATTGAATGTTTTCAGGCGGCGGGGAACTCTAGATTCATTTTGACCGCCTGCGGTTCATTAACATGCACGAAATCGCACGGTACACGGGCGTTTTTTGCATTTCGCGCACATCGAAATGCGGCCGCCGCGGCCGGGATTCGATCGCGCTACCTCGTGCTTAGCAGGGCAACGCCAAAAGCCACTATGCCACCAAGGCGGCTAAGCGCAGAATTGAAACCAGTGAGTTCTCAAGACACATCTGCTTGGAGTTAATCCTGAAACTAGCCCCAGTTTTGAGATAAGCGCCTCTGTCAAACACAAAATTGGTACCAGCCCAATAATTCCCTTTCATGGGTATGCAAACTCATCGGCTTCAATTCGCAAATTGCAATATGTCTCCTACATTTATTGGTTAGAAAGGTTAGTTAGTGAAGGAAGACTAACCAGAAAGTAATCTGAGCTGTAGTAGTAAATTACCCTTTCAACAATCCCCCCCCCCCCCCCAAAAAAAAAAAACACACTCTTGCCTTGAGAGTAGGCTTGCCAAGCCAGAGAAGACTCAGAACCTAAAGACGGGTGGCGCCACCGCCTTAAAGTTTCCGCTCCAGCCTAGCATGACGTCATAGATTGTGACGACTTCTGCTCAAGCCCAGTGAAATTGTTATCGGTAAAAATCTACTTCACTGTATGCTACAAAAGCCAAAGGCTCAACTTATCAAGTTCAAGAAGCTCAACTTAGCAAGAGCGTTTTAAAGGCCATAGCGCCCCCCCCCTCTCCCATAAAAAAAGAAAAAAAAATGCCTTGTTGAAGTATGTGACGTCACAGGCATACAAGGGTAAGGTTTCTGGCGCGAAGGCACGCTCCTCAACACATTAGAAGAAAAATAAAATACTGGCAGCCCTCAGAGCACCATAAATCGCTCACTATATTACTTTTCTGCAACCAGTTTCCATTTTATGTCCTATAAGAGTTGTCATGACGCAAAAAGTGGTCACGTGGCAGCGCAACATGGGGACGTTTTTTCCACTCGCTCCAGCCCACTATGACGCATGCTGTGCTGCTGTATCGGGTCACACGACGAGTAGCAGCATAGCAGACGACCGAGCAAGCCGGAGCCAGCACCAAACGTCAAAGTGTTCCATGTGACCACCTTCTGCGTCACAACACACTCACCCACTAGGACACACAACTGAAACTGGTTCGTAAAAAATATTATAGTAAAATTACATAACGCGCTTTAAGGCTCGCAGTATTATCCTTATAGGGTTTCCAGGTCAAGAACTCTCGTTTAATGTAAAAAAATAAGCATTCGGAAACGTCACGTGAGTACTCCTTTAACAGAGCGGAAGCGGCTGCAGTGCGCCAGGCTAACATTTGCGACCGAATTCACAATGATTTTTGGTTCGTAAGTTATTTTTGCAATTAATGTCTGATGCTCCAATTCACGATTGGTCCTAATGAGCCACGCCTGATGATGGACAGCATCAAGATTGGCTGAAATTCTCTCTCACGAACAATTTTAGCGCAAGAGATTTTTGTGAATCCGGGCGCTGAAATCCGCTGCGCGTCATGTGAGCCCATGCCACGCTTCGGCTTACCTCTTCCATCGTTTTCATACTACGCATGCTCTCTACTCAGAGTTATATAAATCATCAGCTTTCGCAGCTGGAAGGATGTGGAACGCTGAACATTTTTTTTATTTTGCTCTCACTTAAAATTTTCAGCCAGAAAACCAGCAAGATGCTTACGACAGCGCCTGGCATTGCTTCTCCAATCTCAAAGAGATATTTCTGAGCTGATACCTTAGAGGGAGAGAAGACACCGTCACTACCGCTGAGATGTGCCTCCGACGGTTATACACACACTCTGGACCAGCCCCTTTTCTACGTGCTGGAGGAGGAAAAAAATAAAGTGTTAAATGGCAGACCTGAAATTCTTCCCATGCTCTTTACGGGTTACGCTTTCACTTTCCCGTGTTCCTGAGAATAAACTGGTATGGTAAAAAGAAGCATGCCTGCCGGTCCCCTGCCAGCAATTTCCGAACAGGTAGGTGTACCTTCAAAGGGTTGAGGTCCCCGTAAATATGTCCCAACACCAGGCCAGGGAGCACGCCTACAGTTGTAGCAAAGAAAGGGTTTCCTCTTTTCGAATTTCTTTTGTTGCTCTGCTGTAACTCCAGGGGTCCGTTCCGACCCGGAAGTACTACATTTTCGATACAATCATTACAGGCTCGTTCTTTCTCTTTTCTGGCCCTAGCTTCGGCCTGCCGAACCTGAAATTGAGATCGCCTTTTCAACCGTCGCTGACTTCGCGAGCCCAACGCGTCACACATTCCTCGGCTAGTTCAGCGGCTCTGGCTACCGTGCTAACTTCTGGCCTATCTTGAACACAGTAGCTCACGTTCTCAGGTAACCGGTTACAAGATTGTTCAAGTGCAAAGCACTGAAGAACCTTCGCGCGATCACCATAGGCTTTTTGTTCCTTAAGCCATTCCTCCATGTTTGACATAAGCTTATATAGCAAACTCTGGACTCATTTCTAGCCTTTTCCGTTTAGCGGAACTTCCACCGGAACGCTTCCGCTGACAGCCTATACTTTCTCAGAAAACTGGACTTTACCTTATCATAATCCTCAGCTTCCTCTCTGGTTAAGCGAGCTGATTACGTCCGTTGCCTCGCCCGGTAACAGCGTGAGCAGACGCTGTAGCCACAACTCGCGAGAGAACTCTTGCTTCTGGCACGCCCGCTCGAAGCTCACCAAGAACAAACCAATGTCCTCTCCGAGCTTATAAGTCCGCATTAGCTCTGTCATCTTTAGATACGTGCTCTCCTGCACTGTTTCATTGCTCGTCGGCCCTGCTGCTCTAGTTAGTTTCATTTCGGACCTCGAGTGGCTTCAATTCTAGTGCGTGTGCCCTTTCCTCACGCTCTTTACGTTCCTCACTTTCTTCCTGTTCTTTACGTTCTTCACGCTCTTCTACCTGACTCTATGCAGTCTCCCTCTCTGTAATGATCTCTAGGCATTCCGTAAGCTCATCATCCTCAGTCTTTAGAGCAATAATAACCTCAATCAACTCTGGTTTTCGGAGTGCGACAGTGACATCCAGGCACAACTTCTTCGCTAGCTCCAACACTCCGGTTTACCCAACGACTTCAAATTCATGGCTGTTTTCAGTGCTGCTCTTTCTACTGTACACAGCTATCTTGCCCCAACCTGACTAGGCGACAACAAAAGCTCGAATTACCCGTTCTATTCTGACACTTCAACAAAACGTGGCAAAACTCAGCAAAGAAAGTCCCACACTCACCGCCTTGCAGCCAAGAATCCGGCGTAGACCATCGCAAACGCTGCATTCAGTGGCAACTTGGTAGGGGAGGCTCATCGATCCATATTTCACCGCCAGACATCCATTTGCAGTGCGGGTTAGTATGTGATGGATCTTACCACTGCCTTACAGTTGCGCAGCGGGTCGGCGTTTGGCAAACCTTCAACAGCGTCTGCTTGGAGATGAACCAGGTTGACCGCCAGTGAGGGTCCAGCCGGGAAGACGAGGCGACGTAAAAAAGCAGGCAGAATCCACGCCCTGTAGGAATCGATGTTATGCGAAGCAGTGTGCGGGGAGCCTACCAAGTTCAACGAAACGACCATGAGAGCACCAAGACGTAGGGGGCTGTTTCATGACCTACATGACAAGCATGTCATGACATTCATGTCATGAGTTCCTCGGGAGCCCCTTTAGCTAGGCCGAAGATACCTTAAGGCGAAAGCCTTAGTCGTGCTCATGACTATGACTTCAACCATCAACCTTTAGCCTTTTCCTTCACTTAGTACCCACGTCCGAACCCATTCCAGTGGTTTTTGAATGGTAATGTTTTCTCGATGAGTCGTCGTCATGTTTGCTGAGTCATGCTCTAGACTATGACTTTTACCTTCATCTTTTAGTGTGTCTTTCACTTAGTACCCATGACAAAGCCCATTTCAGTGGGTTCTTAGCGTTAATGTATTCTCATGAGTCATTGTCATTCTTGCTGAGTCATGCTGATGACTATGACTTCTACCACCATCCTTTAGTTTTCCTTCACTTGGTACCATCGTATGAGCCTATTTCAGTAGGTTTTTAAGTGTTATTTTTTTTACTGTGTCATTGTAGTTTTGGCTCAGCCATGCTCATGACCATGACTTCTGCCAGTCATCCTTTAGTGTTTCCTTCACTTAGTACCCGCGTCAGAACCCATTTAAGTGGCTTGTGAGTGTTCATCTTCTCTCGCTGAGTCATTGTCATTTTAGGCGGTTGTTTCATGACCTACATGACACGCATGTCATGACATTCATGTCATGACCTATCATTTATGTTCGTCATACACTCTTGTCATACTATGCCAATTTTGGTACCTACCAAGTTAACGAATTGGCCATGAGAGCACCAAGACGTAGGCAGCTGCTTCATGACCTACATGACACACATGTCATGACATTCATGTCATGACCTATCATTTTTGTTCGTCATACACTCTTGTCATACTATGCCCGTTTTGGTAAATACCAAGTTAACGATACGACCATGAGAGCACCAAGACGTAGGCGGCGAGATAGATAGATAGAGATAGATAGATAGATAGATAGATAGATAGATAGATAGATAGATAGATAGATAGATAGATAGATAGATAGATAGATAGATAGATAGATAGATAGATAGATAGATAGATAGATAGATAGATAGATAGATAGATAGATAGATAGATAGATAGATAGATAGATAGATACCAGTCAAAGTGGCAAATGTTTGCCAAGAAATGCTTCGCATTTAAGACAAATAACACAAGTTTAATATATGATTACGGGTGAGCGATGTGTTCACAAAGAAAACATCTAAGAAACGTGCCGCGTGCATGCACCTGCCCGCTAGGGCAAAGCAAAAGTGTTCTCCACGTGGCTGCTTGCTGGCTTTATTATACCCTCCACCATCCGGGCGCTCTTCCCCTCTCCTGCCCCCACTGCAGGACTGGGCAAACCAGACGAAGTAGTGAGGGTGGGTGACCGTAGTGGGGTGAACGTCCTCAGTGGGGGTGAGATGGTAGCAAGACGGCATGGCAGGTTTCGTCTCTGACTTATCTCTGACCCTCGCGACGGACACGTCTACGATACTGAACATTCCCCGTATGACTACAGCATACGTAACAGGCTAATACCAATGCCGCGTACACGCACAAATTACGGTAGCTCTAGGCTGGATTACTGCATACCAACACTATACAACCTCTTAAAAACTCACATTGATTTCAGTGCCCCTGTCGGCGCGTTTAAATCAGAGGTGCGTGATTACTTGATGAAGCAATGAACTTTTATGTCTTCTCCTGGCTGTTACATTTCCTGCAGTATTTATGCATTCTGTGATAGTGTCCACCATGTATGCTATATCTGTATCAAGCAAGTTCATTTCTTCTTCATAATGACTGTATGGATTTACAATTGTTCGAATTGGTGAAATCCACTGCATGTCGCTCTCTGTAGGCCCCCAGGAGGTCCCGTCAAGCTGTCTGCGACAGCTTCTTGCCTGGGGGCCCCCAACTTGTGTGTTGGAAGTAAAGTGGATTCTGATTCTGATTCTGATGTTGACGATCGAGATCGTTAGGCACGCCGTTTCCCATGCGTTTGCACGTGGTCCGGGCATGGCCGCTCTAAGTGAATCGTAACAGGAGAAATTGGTCTGCCTCGCAGTTTAATTGGGGTATTTTGGTATTTGGATTATCTTCTACAATAGAAAAGAGAAAGAGAACGGATCACCCAGCGACCAAGGTAACCCGACAGGTTCTTTAGCGACCATAGCCAGCACAGTGCGTTATGGTCGGTGACGACTGTAAAGTGGCAACCGTGGAGGTATGGCCGAAACTTTTGCACTGCCCGAACAACAGCAAGGCATTCTTGTTTGGTAACAGTGTAATTTTTGTCGGCAGTAGTCGGCGTCCGACTGGCGTAAGCTACGACTCGTTCACTCAAGGTGGTGGTCACGTTGCAGGAGAACAGCACCGAGGCCATGACTGCTGGCGTCAGTGTGAATGATAGTAGCTGCACTTCGGTAAAAGTGGCACAGTACCGGATCGGACGTCAGGGCCTGCTTGAGTGTCAAGAACGCACTTTCACATTCGACGGACCAAACGAAGGGCGTGTTATTGGAGAGGAGTTGATGGAGCGGAGACGCAAGCGCAGCGAAGTTACGTATGAAGCGCCGGAAGTACGAAGCCAGTCCGAGAAAACTGCGCAGGTCTGTTTGGCGCAGAGGACGCTCAATGGACGGCGGATAGTTTCTCAGGGTCCGGTCGAATGCCTTCTTTGCTGACTAAGTGCTCTAGAGCTTTCATAGTATTGCCTGCGAAAGTACATTTTTTCGTGTTAAGCTGTAGGCCAGC
Source organism: Dermacentor silvarum (assembly GCF_013339745.2). NCBI lineage: Eukaryota > Metazoa > Arthropoda > Arachnida > Ixodida > Ixodidae > Dermacentor > Dermacentor silvarum. The sequence goes on from NC_051161.1 coordinate 68,288,962, forward strand.
GTTTGCGAGGCAGGTTAGCACTTGTTCAAGATGCTGCAGGTGTTCTGGGAACGTGGTTGAAAACACTATGATGTCGTCAAGATAGCAAAGACAGGTCTTCCATTTTAAACCGTGCAGGACATTCTCTATCATGCAATCGAAGGTGACAGGCGCATTGCACAGCCCAAAGGGCAACACATGCATTAAACTCGTATAGCCCATCTGGTGTGGCAAAAGCGGTTTTCTCCTTGTCGGACTCTGACATCGGTATCTGCCAGTAGCCGGATTTAAGATCAAGACTAGGAAAATATTCGGCACCCTGTAAAGAATATAGTACGTCGTTGATCCGTGGTAAAGGGGAAACATTCTTGCGCGTGATTTTGTTCAGGGCACGGTAATCGACACGAAAACGTACTGAACCGTCTTTCTTCTGCACTAGAACAACTGGAGAGGACCAGGGGCTCGAGGAAGGTCGTATGATATTCCGCCGAAGCGTGTCCGATTTATTTTCTTCGATGATTTCGCGCTCCTTGTGAGACACTGCCGATACGGCCGTGTCTCACGCGGCGATACGGCCGATACACGGCCGAAACATGGCCGATACGGCCGTGTTTCGCGATACGGCCGCCGGTGAACAATGCGGGAGCCGTCAGTGTGTATGCGATGAGTCTCCGCAGCCGTCATGCCGAGGGCTGATGAATTGATGTCGAACAAGGAACGGTGTTTTTCTAATAGTGCGAGCAGATCGCGACTCTAGGCAGCGCTCAGGTCAGGGCTTATGGTTGCGGACAGCGGTGTGGAATAGGCAGTGAGTGGCGACGACTTTGACTCTGGTAGCACAGGCGAAAGGGAAACAACTGCATTAGGCTGTGTATCAACAGCGCAAGTGACACTTGATCCACGGGGTAGCAGTTCAGGTTCGGTAGTTTGGTTTACCGCGGTGAGGAATGCAGAGCCATGAGAGAAGCGAACAAGGTCAGGAGTAATGAACAAGGCCAGGAGTAATGAACAAGGCCAGGAGTAATAAGAATTCATCTAGATAGCGTGTGACCGTAGGGAAGAATGAGAAAGTCGCCATCCCAAATGTCACTGGAATTGACACTTATAATTTCTTCTCTAGATTGCCAAAGAACATAATCGGAGTAGGTGACGAGGCGCATGCGTTCTTCATAATCGGCAAGAGAGTAACCGGTGGCATTCAGGTGTACGAGTCACTCACGACAAGAGATAGCAGCGGACGCCGAAGGCACGAAATCCCACCCTAAAATAACTTTATGGGAACACTCGAGAAACACAGCAAAAACAATGTGATGACGTATTCCGTCAATGAATGTGCGAACTGTACATTGCGCGATGGGACGAAGAACGGCATTGGTCGCTGCACGAAGAGACGGACCGCACTAAGGCGTCATCACTTTCCGGAGGCGGGTAACAAAAGTCTACCCGAATAATCGAAATGGCGGCACCTGTGTCAGTGAGAGCTTCGACAGGCACACCTTCCGCAAGCACTGACAACAAGTTCGACGGTCGCTCTGGAGGAATTGTAGGCTGTCCGGTGGATGCAGTTTCCCCTCCTAAAACTGCATCGGAGAGTTTTCCGAGTGGGCGTTGGAGACATGAGAAGCAGGTCGGAGAGGTGATACGGAACGATAACGTGGAGAAGGCGACCTGTGGCGAGATTCTCGAGAATTGAGAGGCGGGTTGGTAGGGTACGGAGGAAAGGGTGATCTGTGAAATTAAGAGCGGTAGGAGGTTCCCTGGTAGCCCGTCGCTGGACGGACGCCTGTATGCTCTTCGGGTGTATAACCACGTTGCTCACCCTGTTGACGCCGTCGACAAGACCGGGAGATATGCCCGCGATAGCCACAGTAGTAGCAAATGGGTCGAGCAGGAAGCGGAGCGGAGCGGTAAGGCTGTACGCGCACTGGTGGCGACAATGAAGCCACAGGGACATAGTGGTCTGTTGGTAGAGGGGCCGCGGTGACCGGAGACGTCATCGAGCAACATAGCCGCGACGTCGGCATATGTTGGCACCTGTCGAGCGCAGGGGCCGTCGGAGCACGTTAGACGTGACGCAGAGGCGATCTCTTGCTTGATTATCTCGCGTAAGCCGGTCGGAGAAGGGGCGACGCCAGGTTCTGTCGCACAGGAAAAGCACCGCCCGTGAAGTTCCTCCCGTACGATATAACCTATGATCGTGCGTAATTCTACTGCTGAAGGCAGACGGAGGTCTGTGTTATCCGTGCGTAGCCATATCTAGGCGCTGGCAAGTGGCTATTACATCTTGGATGGTGGCAGGACTTTGTGTGGCGAGTGCGCTAAAGGCGACGGTGTTTATGCCTTTATTATTATGCCGTATGCGGTCGGTCTGGGACATGGTGGCGCTGACTACGTTTGCACAAAGCTAGCACATCCTCAATGTATGATGTGTACGACTCCCCAGGGAACTGGACGCGCTCACCGAGCTTCTTCTTCGCGACCTCAGTGCGAACAGCGGAAGCGCCGAAGAATCTGACGAAGTTGCTGCGTGAACGTTTCCCAGTCGGGGAGATCAGGCTGATGGTTCCAAAACCAGGTTTTCGTGACATCGGTTAGGTAGAAGTGGACATTGTGCAACTTCTGTGAGTTATCCCACTTACTGAAGTCGCTTGCCTGGTTGTAGTTTTCGAGCCATTCCTCGACGTCATCACCCCGCAGACTAGCGAAGGCTGGTGGGTCACGGTGGCGGTTGTGGATGACCACGACGGATGGCGAAGGTGGTGCTGGGGTGGTAGTATATAGCGGACGTGCTCGGATTGTCTTGAGCAGACATGGCAGTAGGTGGTATGCGGCGACCCGAGCGGAGCTCCACTGCG